>NC_047662.1:30320519-30620519 GCF_011762505.2 Arvicanthis niloticus | reverse complement strand
ACTTCATTCTTTTTTTCTTTTTTAAAGATTTATTTATTATATATGGGTACACTGTCTTCAGACACACCAGAAGAGAGCATCAGATCTCATTACAGATGGTTGTGAGCCACCATGTGGTTGCTGGGAATTGAACTCAGGACCTCTGGAAGAGCAGTCAGTGCTCTTAGCTTCTGAGCCATCTCTCCAGCCCCACATTTATAGGTCTAAAAGACTTTTACTTGCTTTACATATTGAAGTTTCATGTAAGATTTTATTTAAAAAACAGATAAGAGAGCCAGGAATGGTGGCACATGCCTTTAATCCCAGCACTCAGGAGGCAGAGGCAGGTGGATCTCTGTGAGTTCAAGTCCAGCCTGATCTACAAATCAAATCCAGGACAGCTAGGGCTACTGCAGAGAGAAACCCTGTCTTGAACCCCGCCCCTCCAAAAAAAAAAAAAAAAAAAAAAACAGAAAACCCCCAAATCAACAACGATAAAAACAGATAAGAGAAAAACAAAACAAAACAATAACAGCAAAACAACTAAAAGAGTTGCCTCCTTTGAAAAACTAGAATATAGGAACTGGAGAGATGGCTCCATGGTTAGGAGCACTTGCTGCTCAATCTTGAGGACTGAAGCTTTGATCTTAAGACTTATGCAGAGTGACTCACAGCTTCCAGATACTTTAGAGACTCCAGCTCTAAAGGATCTGGAGCCCTCTTCTGGCTACCATAGGGGCATATTCATTCTCTCTCTCTCTCTCTCTCTCTCTCTCTCTCTCTCTCTCTCTCCCTCCCTCCCTCCCTCTCTCTCTCCCCTTCCCCTCCCCTCCCCCTCTCCCTCTCTTTCTCTTTCTCTCCTCCTTTCTCTCACACAAAATTCTAGCAAGTTCCTAACTAGAAATCTCACATGCAAGTCTCCCATAACAACTGCGTGCTGCTTGGATATTTGACCCATGTTTGTCTCTGCAGAGTCCAGCACATCGTGGGGAACCTTTTTATGCAGCTTGTTCTGGGTATTCCCTTGGAAATGGTCCACAAAGGCCTCCGAGTGGGGCTGGTGTACCTGGCAGGAGTGCTTGCAGGTCAGTGTTCTGAGGGTAACACCGAACAAACACTTCTGGGCTCTTAGGATGGAAACCAAAGGTAATAGATGTTTACAATGGACTTTTTTAAAAAAACTGAAGTCAATAGTTATTGTACTGTTGCATACTATATACATGTCATGTAATATGCTGTGGAATGTGGTAAGTGTTAGAGATACTGTAACTGGAGATTAGCTATTAGAGATAACACGAGCACATGAAGATAAGTCACAGTGGCTGTCCTCAAATATCTCACAGTCCACAGCCAGAGAAGTTGCACAGCTGGAAATTACAAGCAGCTTAGTGTTTGAATCTTGAAGCCTCTGATATACTACACCAATGATTCTGGAAAGGAACACGGCCAGCTTTGCATTTAAGAAAGACATTTTGCTGGATGTGGTGCACAATTTTAATCCCAGCACTTGGGAGAAAGACAGGCGAATCTCTGTGAGTTCAAAGCTAGTCTGGTCTACATAGCAAGTTCCGGGACAGCCAGAGCTACATAGATATCTCATCAGACAAACAAACAAACAAACAAACAAGCCACCTTAATTTTGAGAAAGCTGTAGGCTTACATGAGTTATAGGAACTGCCTCAAGACCCCAAGTGCCTTTGGACACTTGTTGCCAATGTTTCTATCCTGTACATTGCAACACAGCAACACAGCCAAGATGTTCATGGTCATGCAGTCAAGATAGTAAGACCCCACAACACCCCGAAGAGCCCTCACTCTGCCTTGTCATGGGCCAGCCTCTGCCTTCCCACCTCTCTCCCTCCTTTACCACTGACAAACACTAACCTACTCTCACGTATTTATGTCGTTTCTGCAATGCACACAGTAATTTTTCCCCTGCTGAGCAGAGTTCTGTGTCATGGTCACGTCTAGCTGTTCACTCCTTGAAGGATATCTTCTTTGTTTTACCCTTTTCCCTATTGCTTTTTGAGAGAGGGTTTCTTGTAGCCCAGGTTGGCTTTTAATAGGCAAGGATGCTTTTGAATTCCTGATCCTTCTTCCCTCTACTTCCCAAGTGAGGGGATTGGAGGTTTATGTGGTGTTGGGGACTCAGCAGCTTCCTGAATGCTATGTAAACATTCTATTGAGCTACATTTCCCATCTTTTTTTTGAGCCTGGTCCCATCATTCAAGCTGCCCAGGAACTCTCTAATATGAGATCCTCCTGTCTCAGCCTCTCAAGTGCTGGGATTACAGGCATGCTTTGATGAGACACCATGAACAAAAAGCAAGTTGGGGAGGAAAGGGTTCATTCAGCTTACACTTCCATATCACTGTTCATCATTGAAGGCAGTAGGACAGGAACTCAAAGAACCCGGAGGCAGGAGCTGATGCAGAGGCCATGGAGCGTGTTGCTTGCTGACTTGCTCCTCATGGCTTGCTCAGCCTGGTTTCTTATAGAATGCAAAACCACCAGCCCAGGGATGGCCCCATTCACAATGAGCTGGGCCCTCCACCATCAATCACTAAGGAAATACCCTACATGGTTACCTGCAGCCCAATCTTATGGAAGCCTTTTCTTTTTTGTTTTTGTTTTTGTTTTTTTTTTGTTTGTTTTTTTTTTGTTTTTTTTTTTTTTTTTTGTTTTTTTGTTTTTTTTTTTTTTGAGACAGGGTTTCTCTGTATAGCCCTGGCTGTCCTGGAACTCACTCTGTAGACCAGGCTGGCCTCGAACTCAGAAATCTACCTGCCTCTGCCTCCCAAGTGCTGGGATTAAAGGCGTGCGCCACCACCGCCCGGCTGGAAGGAAGCCTTTTCTTAATTGAGACTCTCTCTTCTCAGATGATTTTAACTTGTGTCAAGTTGACATAAAATTATCCAGCACGAGCCACCACATCTGATGCTGACTTTTTCCTTTCCCCTATAGCCTTATTTTCAATCAACATCTCTGGATTTCAAATATTGTTCCTGGAAATTGGATGTCAACATGTATGTGGTTTAGGGATTACAATTCAACTCAATTATGTTCACTTCTCTTTCTCCTCCTCTCCCTCCTCCTTCCCCTGCTCTTCTTATTCTTTTTTCTTTCTTCCCTCCCTCCCTCCCTCCCTCCCTCCCTCCCCCCCTCCTCCCTTCCTTTCTTTCAGCTGATGGGAGGTGAGGGAGGTATTTGTCAGCTGCTGTCTGAGAGAATTCCTGGAGGGCCTGGTTGGTAGGGTGCAGTGACAGCACTGTGGACAGTGGGATAGTCTTGAGCTATAGTTAACACAGGGCTTTGAAAGGGCTTACTGACAAGGCTTAGTTCCTTATCAGACACCCACCTACCATTTGGGATCCCGTTTCTCCATCTTCTCTGTTTCTTCAGGCATCTTTCTGTCCTGTTCTTGAATGCAGAGGTGTGGACTTGCATGCCTCCTGCATCTGTTACATGTTCGCCCTCTGCTCATGGCTTGGTGTCAATGTGGAGCCTCAGCTCTACCCAGCACCAGGGCAGAAGCCCTGCAGGAGAGTGTGAACAATTGGTTCACATCTTCTGGTGATTTCAGCCATCACTTTTTGGCAGGTTTCTCTTACTATTCAGGTCGATGCTTCCCACCGCTGTTGGAATCATTTGGGAAACAGCAATTCACAGTGGTCAAAAGAAAGCCAAGACACCAAGAATGCTGCACCCCCTTGCCTACCTGGCAGAGTTGCCTTCCCTGATTTACCTTTTCTCTTTACTTTTCCATAGGTAATGTCACCCTACTGTCCTTCCTCTGGCTACCTGTGAGGTGTGCCCACCGACCCACAGTGTCAGCATCAGAAGAGACTGCTCAGGCAGGGTGTTGGAGCCAGACCAGTTGTGACCATTAGAATTCTTTCTATAACTTCAGTGGAGCACATTAAAGACCAAGATGTCTGCCTCCAGATCAGCATCCCAAAGCTGACTGGTGCTCAGAATCACCTGGAGAGCTCAGTACACCTAAAGCCTCTCAGTTCCCACTGACCTACTGACCCAGCCTCTCTGGGGACATGATCCTGGGATCTACATTTTGTAAGGGATCTGACAGTAAAGTAGAGCATTTTATGTCCTCTGCTCTTTCATAGACTCATAGTTTAGTATGGCCAGTCTTCCTTATAGTTCCCTGTTAGGTGCCTAGCAATGACTCAGTCAGTGGGTTAACTGCATTCCTAACAATGACTCTGTCCTGCCACTGTATCGTCGTCTCTACTAAACATTTGTTTAAATTGTCTACTCACATTTTTTGGTCCACATTCTTTATGGAATGTAGTTAGATAAGACGTGCAGATGTTTTCTCCCTGTGTGTGTCTGGCCTTTCATTCCCTTCTCGGTTTCTGGTTTAGTGGGGACCGAGCCGCCGCTTACACTCGTGCTTTTCCTAGTAGCTTATTTGGTCGCTCTGTATAGTTTCTCTATTTTGATTTGTAATGTAGAGAATGGCATTGCCTGACTTTCCAGTGTTAAGCCAAGCTTGATTTTGGGATGACACTTGGTTATGATTTTTTTTAACAGACAATTAATTAGATTAGTTTTGGTAAAAATTTAAAAGGCTTGTTTTGTTTTTAATTATTTGTATGTATGTGAATATCTATATGACTGCAGTATCAGCCACAGTGGCCAGAAGCATGGTTCTCTCTCCTCCTCTCCTTCTTCTTCCCCCCCACTTCCGTTCCTCCCTCCCTCTTTCTCTCCCTTCCTCCCTCCCTCTCTCCCTCCCTTCTAACCCTTCTTCCATCCTTTGCTGGAATTTGAACCCAGGGCACTCATCAGTCTGCTCTCTCCCACTGAGTCAGTCACATCCTCATAGAGGGCGGTTCTCTCGTAATGTCTTTGCTCACTTAGCACTAAAGTAGCGCTCCCTTCATACAGCAAGTAGGAAAGTGTCTTAGCCTTGTCAGGCTTATGGAGAGGGCTAGGAAGTGATTGTTACCACTTGGAAAGAGGCAGTGGTGCTGGGAATCAAGCAGCCTTGCACACAGTAGGCAGGCACTCTACCACTGAGCCTCGTGCTCCACACTGGCCATTACTTCTTACTTAAATGATTCTTAGGATTCAGCAGCAAAGCAGGGTGTATGCCTATAATCCTAACATTCAGGAGATGGGGCAAGAGGATCAGGAGTTTGAGGCCATCCTCTACTCCACAACAAGTTTGTAAAGAACTTGTTTTAGGTGAGATACTCAATCAAAACCCAAAAATAAAACAAACATGCCAGCAAAAAAGCCATCTCGGTGTCTAATTTGCTGTGTGGAAAGATTTTAAGCTTTAATTCAATTTTAAAAATAGTTACCAGGCCAGTGGTAGAACACTGCTTTAATCCCAACAACTCAAGAGGCAGAGGCAGGCGGATCTCTGTTAGTACACGGCCACTTTGCTTTACATAGGTAGTGTGTTCCGGACAGCCCAAGGCTACAGTGTTAGATGCTATTTCAAACAAACAAACAAACAAAAGCACAAAAAACCAACAAAAAAATCTATTTATTATCTTTGTATTTATTATCTGGTGAATATGCTGTGGTATATTCTTGTTTTGTTTTAATAGGATTTCACTACATAGACCAGACCTTGAATTTATGGCTGTCCTCCTACTTCTGCCTTCTGAGTTGGGATTAAAAGTATGTACTTCTATGCCCAACTTCTCATTCTATTTATTTGTGTATGTGTTTATTTAGTGTATGTATACATTTGAGGGTACCATGGTATGCACCTTGAAGAGATGTTTCTTTTCCTCCTTTTCTTGCGCCCCCTCTCCCTCTCCTTTGCCTCCCCTCCTTTCCTCATAACAGAGAAATCTCTTCTGAAAAGTCATTCCTCCCTGAGTGCTTCCTGGGCACATCCTGTATTTATCTTATGTGTATGGGTATTCTGTTTGTCACATGCATGCAATACTTTCAGAGACCAGAAGAGGGCATCAGATCCCTCTGGAACTGAAGTTATGGGTGGTCGTGAGCCACTCTGCCCATGCTAGGAACCGAACTTAGGTCCTCTGGAAGAGCAGCCCGTGCTTGTAACAGCTGAGCCATCTCTCCTGCCCAGAGACATTCTTTTTTTTACACATAATAAAGATTGTATCCCATCCTAAGGAATGAAAGATCATGAGAGGAAGATACCAAGTAGTAATAGTAAGAAGTTTTGAGAAGACCTCTTGATGTTTGTGGTGGATTCTTTGGCTCAGGTGTCTAGCACTGGGTTAGGAAGTGAGTTTCATCTTACTTCCAGAATGTGACTGAACTTTGTGCTAAGAAGGATTCCGAGGCTACCTCCAGACCATGAGATGGCTCAGTGGGTACAGCGGTTTTCTAGAATTACGGGAGATAAGAACATGTGTTGCACACACTTATTTTATTGTTGATCGTCCTTACTTATTTTTGTATATGTGGGTCTGTCTGTCTGTCTGTCTGTCTGTCTGTAGACCTTTGTATAGGTCAGAGGACAACTTGACTCTCTTCTTCCACCATGTGGGTCCCAGGGATCAAACTCAGGTTATGGAGGGAGGCAGCAGTCTCTTTTATAGGCTGAACCACCTCACTGGAAAGTGATGTAATAGCTAGCAAGGCTACGAAACCCATTACCACACACGCAATGCTTTTGTATGATATGTGTATCAACTCTTTTACTTCCCTTCTCAGCCTACTGGGGACTGTTTAGTTAATATTTCCACATTACAGACAGGGGAGGTTGAATAATGTTCCAAAGTCACTCTTAGAAATTCTGGCTCCAGGGTCTGAGCTTCTGTCTCTGTTTTACTGCTTTTCTTCTTCTTCCTCTTCCTCCTCTTCTTCTTTTCAGTTTTTTTGAGACAGGATTTCCTTGTCTAGCCTTGGCTGTCCTAGAGCTAACTAGCTCTGTAGACCAGGCTGCCCTTGAACTCACAGAGATCCACTTGCTTCTGCCTCCTGAGTGCTGGGATTAAAGGCGTGCGCCACAACTTCCTGGCATTTACTGCATTTCTAATCAATGTTTAATGTTTCAGAAATATTGGAGCAGTTAAGTTGCATGCCGGAATCTAAACAGCACACAAGGGCAAGGTGGAGTTGTTGCTTGCTAATATGAAAATGGTCAAAACTTTCCACATGTTTACTTCAGATGTGTTTTTTTCTAAATCATACTTCATTCATAATTTTTACAGCTCCATCCAATCTTTTGTATTTTGTATTTCCAGGTTCTCTGGCCAGCTCCATTTTTGACCCGCTTAAGTCTCTTGTGGGTGCTTCAGGAGGAGTCTATGCACTGATGGGAGGCTATTTTATGAATGTTATAGTGGTAAGAATTTTGGGAATGGAAGTTTTAAGGACAGGGTTTCTCATGTAGCCCAGGCTAGCCTGGGACCTGCTAAATAGCAGATGATGACCTTGACCTGGATCTGGATCTTTGCCCCTGTACCTGACAAAATTACAAGCATGCACCACCACACCCCATTTGTGGACTTAAAAAGAAAGATGTGTTTATTTTATGTTATGTGAGTATTTCCTGTATGTGTATATGTATATCATGTGCATTCCTGGGGTCTGTGGCACTCAAAAACCAAGTGGGGGGCAATCCCCTGGAACAGGAGTCACAGGTAGTTGTGAGTCACTGTGTGGGTGTTAGACTCAAACCCAGATCCCCTGGAGCCATCTCTCCAGTTCTTGAACTTCTTTTGTCTTTGTTTTCTTTATAAATGAATAGTTGCTTGACTCAGGGAATCCTGATTTATCAACATTTACTGAGTTCTTATGAATTAAGAATTTTTTGGCCACTAGAAAAAGAAAACCCTCCATCCAGCTGTCGTAGACTCTTTGTAACATGATGGCACCAGGATACTGCTTAGGCAGTCTGCATTTTGATTTATGGAGTCGTTTTCCCTCCCCTTTCAAACAATAAACTTTCTTCCCAGGGAACTAAAGTCCAATTAAAAACAAAACAACATCCTAGGGATGAAGAGATGGCTCAATGGTTAAGTGGTGGCGCCAGGCAGTGGTGGCGCACACCTTTAATCCCAGCACTTGGGAGGCAGAAGCAGGCGGATTTCTGAGTTCGAGGCCAGCCTGGTCTACCAAGTGAGTTCCAGGACAGCCCGGGCTACACAGAGAAACCCTGTCTTGAAAAACAAACAAACACAAACAAACAAACAAACAAACAAACAAACAGCACTGACTGCTCTTCCAGAGGTCCTGAGTTCAACTCCCAGCAACCATATGGTGGCTCAATACCATCTGTAATGGGATTCGATGCCCTCTTCTGGTGTATCTGAGGACAGTCACAGGATAGATAGATAGATAAATAGATAGATCAGCCTAAAGCCAGTGAGATGACTCAACAGGTAAAGACTCTTGCCACTAATCCCAAATACTTGAGTTTCATCTCCTGGACTCACATGGTGGAAGGAGAGAAACTTTCTTATGATTTCCACATGCAAGCCATGTATGCAAATGTGCCCCCCACACACAGAGGCACACACATGTATGCACTCACATGCATACATACAGATGCACTATGATTTTGAAAATATAATTTTAAAATAATCATCTATTCCTGTCATTTTCAGTTATTGTAAAAAAAATGAAGGAAATGCTCAGACATCAGTTAAATCTTCTTTAACTAACTAACTAACTAACTAACTTAACTAACTTAACTAACTTAACTAACTGGGAGAGAGGATGAAACAGCAGAAGAACATCAACCAGGAAGGCTTAGATGAATTTTACAGACTTATCTCCTCATTTATTGATATGTTAAATGTTGATTTTTATATTACTTGTATTTAATTACTGGCTAATGAAATCATGTCATTTGCATTATAAAATTAAACACTATGTTTTGTTTTGTGGTCCACAGTATAGCAGCATTGGCCTTCCCTGATGCATTTTAAAAGTTGGCTGTTGGATCTATGGTTTGCCTTGCCAATATTTGACACATAAACATTGCTTTAAACTGTGTGTGGTACCCCTCACCTTTAATCCCAGCACTCAGGAGACTGAGGCAGGGAGGGATCTGTAAGTTCAAAGCCATCCTGGTCTACAGAGTGAGTTCCAGGACAGCCGGGACTACGGAGAAACCCGATCTTGAAAAATAAAGCAAACAAACAAAAACCTGAAACCAAACAAAAAACAAAGAAAAAAACAAAACAAAACAAAACAAAAAAGAAAGAAAGGAAATGTCAATGAAGAAGAAATGGTGTTGGGACCCCATGGCCTACAGCTTGTATTCTTATCTTTTTCCCCAGAATTTTCGAGAAATGATTCCTGCCTTTGGAATTGTCAGACTACTCATTATCATTCTGATAGGTAAGTGAACTTTTCGGACACTATACACCCTCAGTCTTATCTTCAGTCTTCATCTGAAGGGATGATGGATAGTCTAACCTTGGGAAGAACTGGATGATGGATAGTCTAACCTTGGGAAGAACTGTCCACTGGTATTGGTGCCTCTCGATGTGCCGGGACAAGCTCTGGATGTGCTTGCTCTGCACGTCAAGGCCTCTCTCACAGTAGCTTCACTTAACGTTTTCTGCTCCAGACTCTTGTTTCACATGTCAGGACGAATACGACTTCTGTCTGCAAAGGAACAGCTTAAAAACTGCTAGGATAATCTATCTTCTTCCTAAAGTTCGAAATTTTCAACTTTTGTGGCGGTGGGAGGTTTGAGATGAGTTTGTGTAGATCAGGCTGGCCTTGAGCTCCTCATCCTCCTGCCTCACCTCCTGAGCACTAAGATAACTGTGGTCTCATACCTATACCTGGTTTTATACAGTGCCAGCGATCCAACCCAGGGTCTCCCACATTGCAGGCCAGTGCCCCACCGAGTGAGTTACAGCCACAGTCTCTGTCCTGGCTTCTGTGCGCATAAGATGGCACCATTATCCTCGCTTGGCTTGCTAAGGCAGCCCTCTATCTGGTCTCTCTGTTCCCAGTCTTGCTTCTTATTTTCCACCTAACCAGAATGATCTTTCCCCAGCACCATAAAAGCAAAGCAAACCAAAAATCTCATCAGATTCACGTCATCCAGGCCCCAAATCCTCAAAACCTTCTTGTCACCCAGATGTCAAAGTCATATGTCAGGGTCCCTAGTTCAGAAGGCCTCTGAGTATCAGTCACTCCCTAGCTCCCTGTCTGGTCCCACCAGAATTGCTTGAAGTCTCTTTAAAACAGGAGACTCACTCTGTGCCTCAGTTTCTCATTCATCTGTGTAGGGTGATCCAGAGAATTTATTTTTTAATAAGTTCCTGGTGCCAAGTATCATGGTTCCTGCCTATAATTCCAGCACTCCAGAGGCCAAGGCAGGAAGATCCCCTCAAGTTAGGGCTCACTTGGGCTAGGTAATAAGTGTAAGATTAGCCTGGGATGTATAGTGAAACCCCATGTCACACAAAATAAAACAGATGTTCCTAAGTGCTTTTGATTTGCTGGTTTGAGGGGATATTTCTGCCTTTGTTCCTCACTCTGCAAGAGCCTTGCTTTACACATCAACATGGCTTGCTCCATCTAGTGAAGGATTCTTAGAGAGCTCCCTGATCCTCCTATTAAAAACAATAGCTTGGCTGATAAAACATCTCAGTAGGTAAAAGTGCCTGACACCAAGCCTGACATACTGAGTTCAAGTCCCAGGACCCACATGGTGGAAGCAGAGGATTGACTTCTGCAAGCTGTCCTCCTGTCTCCACACAGGCACTGTGGCACATAAATACACACACACACACACACACACACACACACACACACACACACACACACACACACACACAGGGAGGGAGGGAGGGAGAGAGAGAGAGAGAGAAAGAGAGAGAGAACTAATTAAAATAATATTTTAAAGAATAGTCTATTCCTTTTTTTAGATTTATTTATTTTATGTATTCACTATTACTCTCTTCAGACACACCAGAAGAGGGCATCAGATCCTATTACAGATGGTTGTGAGCCACCACGTGATTGCTGGGAATTGAACTCAGGACCTCTGGAAGAGCAATTAACCACTGAGCCATCTCTCTAGCCCAAGAATAGTCTATTCCTAACACCCCTAATTCTTTATATTTTCACTGTGGTATTCAGCACAACATGGACACTGTTGTCTTTTGTTTGTCTGCTTGATTGGTTTTTGAAACAGGGGTATCTCTCTGTAGCCCTGGCTGGCCTTGAACTTGGTATGTGGATGAGGCTGGCCTCGAACTCACAGAGTTCTGCCTGCCTCTGCCTCTGCCTCTTGAGTGTTGGTATTACAGCCAAAGAACCTAGCAATGCACACACTCTGTCTTCCACCAGGACAATCACCTCCATAAGTCAAGACCATCTGGTCTGCTCTTTGCTTCATGTCTACCCTGAGAGCAGTGTTGTTGCTTGTTTGATTGATCTGTCCATAAATGGGTTACTGATAATGTCCACTTCATTAAGCAAGTCTTATGAGAACTAATGAATTAATGGAAGGGGAGCATGGAGACTGGCAACTGTCACAGCAGCAGAGTAAAGCAAGACATTGTTGAGGGGAACAAACCTCTACCCACTGGGGAGATCCTGGGCTTCATTGTGTGTCTTCTCTTCTAGTTGCGTCAGACATGGGATTCGCTCTCTACAGAAGATTCTTTGTCCCTGCAAATGGGTCTCCGGTGAGTTCACTTTCTTTCTTCCCTCCCTTCCTTTCTGTGTTTGTCTATGTGTGTTTGTGTGTATTTGTGTGCTCTCACATGTTGCATGCACATATAAATTCACGCTGTGTATGTGGACTGCAGAAGACAACTTGCAGAACAGGTTCCTGCCTTTCATCTCTGCTTCCAGTCTCACCATAGGAATTCTGGGATTGCAGATGCCCACTCCTGTATCCAGCTTTCTTACATGGTTCCAGATTCCATCTTAAGTTATCAGGCTTTTGAGGCAAGAACTTTTACCCAGTGAGACATTGCTCCAGCCTCAATTCCACCACCACTCCTTTTCTTTTTAAAAAAGAAAAACTTATTTTCCCATCAAAAAGAGTCATCAATCTCAGCATTCAAGAGGCTGAGGTAGGAGGATCTGGTGTTCAGGGATATCCTCAGTTACATAGCAAGTTCAAGGATAGCCCAGGCTACACAAGACTGTGGTTATCAAATAGAGATTACAACTCCAATCTAATTAAAGTGCTCAAATTTCCATTTGGAAGTTAAAAAAAAATTCCTAAGTCAGATCTGGGGAGATGCCTCAATGGATACAGACTCCAGCACTCAGTCCATGGTGGCCAGCCTGTAGTCCCAACCCTTGATAAGTGGAGACTGGGATCCCATGGCAAGTTGGTCAGCTAGCCAACCCAAACAACTGAGCTTTTACTCCAGCACTGGGAGGCAGAGGCAGGAAGATCTTTGTGAGCCTGAGGCCTGATCTACATAGTGAGTTTCAGAACTAAGTATCTATCTATCTATCTATCTATCTATCTATCTATCTATCTATCTACCTACCTACCTACCTACCTCAATATATAATAAAGTGGATGGATGGAGAACTGTTTGAGAACAGCTTGCCTTTGGCCTCCACATACATACACGCAGTTGCATATTCGTGCGTACCCATAGACATCCGAACACACATATGTGCATGCACACATATATACACAACCTAAACCAAAAGCAAACAGTAAGAAAATAAAAGTTCTGAGGAAATACGAGTTCAGATTGTCATTTGGCTCTCAGTGTTGTCTGCTATGCTGGTAGCTATTCTAAAATAGGAAACAAGGGCTTCCCTGCCCACAGAGAATTTACATGCCTGTAATTTCAGCACTTGTGAGGAATGAAGAGCATCCTCAAATGCGTCATGGGTTCAAGGCCAGGATGAGACATGTGAGACTCTGTCTTTAAAAGAAAAACAAAAACAAAAACAAAACAAAACAAAAAAAACAAAAACTGGATCGGACTAGAGCAATGAGCTGGGCAGGCACTTGTGACTTCGAGGCCAGCCTGGTCTCCAGAGCAAGTTCCAGGACAGCCAGGGCTACACAGAGAAACTCTGTCTGGGGGTGGGGGTGGGGCGGGAGGATATATCAATACAATCTTGTGTCCAAGAATACTATAAAAAAGCTGACCAAAGTAGTTTTCAGGTTTTCTGTGGTTAGTCTTTGAATGTGATAGTTTGTTTTTATTGTTATTTAATGTTATTTAATTCTGTACCCCACTGCAATGGTTTTTTGACAACAGAGATACCTCATGGCCAGTCCCATCCTGGTTTCTTGGTTGACTTTATAAAGACAAGCATCCAAAATACAAAGTCGATCAAGAGGATAAGAGTAACAGTGGTTCTGTCTTGTGTGCTTAGAGTGGGTGGATGACATGTTTTATTGGGGTTGGTTGTACACACCTATAATCCTAACACTGAGGAGATTGAGACAGGAGACTTTCTGTGAGTTATATAGCAAGACCTTGTCTCAAAGGAAAAGAGAGAGAGAGAGAGAGAGAGAGAGAGAGAGAGAGAGAGAAAGAGGAAGAAAGAAAGAAAGAAAGAAAGAAAGAAAGAAAGAAAGAAAGAAAGACAGAAATGGGAAGCCGGGCGGTGGTGGCGCACGCCTTTAATCCCAGCACTTGGGAGGCAGAGGCAGGTGGATTCCTGAGTTCGAGGCCAGCCTGGTCTACAGAGTGAGTTCCAGGACAGCCAGGACTACACAGAAAAACCCTGTCTCAAAAAACCAAAAAAAAAAAAAAAAAAAAACCAGAAAGGGGAAGGGAAAGGAAAGGGAAGGAAGGAAAGAAAAGGAGAGGGAAGGAAGGAAGGAAGGGAGAGGGGAAGAAAAAGAGAGGGGAAAGAGGAGAGAGGGGAAGAAAAAGAGAGAAAGACTTGTGTTGGTGAGCTGGCGCAGGGTGTCCAGCACTTCCCCTGCAAGCCTGGAAGCCTGCATTCAGTCCTGGAAGCCATGTATGTGTGCAAGGAGAGACTTGACCTCACAGTTACCTGTGTCCTGCACGTGTGCTTTGTGGCATGTTTACCCCATCATGACATGCATACACAATAATAAGTTTTATAAACAAAAATGTTTTAGTTTTGTTTTTTGAGATAGGGTTTCTCTGTGTAGCCCTGCCTGTCCTAGAACTTACTCTTTAGCCCAGACTGGCCTTTAACTCATAGAGATCTGTCTGCTTCTGAGTATTGGGATTAAAAGCATGCACCATCATGCCTGGCCACATTTTTTAAGCTTTAAGTGTTTTACAACATCACCTTGTCTGGGGTGGGAGGAGTTTGTGTCTTCTCTGTCTTAACCTTGATACTCAGACTTTAAAACTATGATGATATTTGCACGCCAGTAGGTGATCCACAGCTAAAATACACAATTAGCATTTTCTCCATCCATTTCTATTTTCCCCCTTTCTCCAAGGTGTCCTTTGCGGCTCACATTGCAGGCGGATTTGCTGGGATGTCCATAGGTTACACTGTGTTCAGCTGCTTTGACAAGACCCTGCTCAAAGACCCCAGGTTCTGGATCGCGATTGCTGGATACGTAGCTTGCCTCTTATTTGCTGTTTTTTTTAACATCTTTTTGTCCCCAGCAAACTGACTTGCCTCTATTATAAGGCAGTTAATAAAAGTGTCACATGGGGGGGGGGTAATAGTATACTTTGTAAAGAAACACAGATATCCCAGCATATGCTAAGAACGTTAGAAAAAAAGATGGGATAGCAACTGAGCTTCCAGTAGGAAGCAAGAAGATAAAAAGCAAAGACTGGGTTGTTCATGCATAGAGCATGCGTGCATTATCCTGTGAGGGAGACTTGATATATCCTTGGGGGATGTAATTTGGAGCTTGTGTATAGGCTCCATGAGAACTGTACTATCCTGATAATAAACATTTTTTTCATATCTGTGCTGGACTCTTGCTTCCTGTTGCTTTGAGGCAGAGCCTTGTGTATCATCGGAGGGAGAAGAACTTGGCTGAATCTAAGGAATCCCTAGGACTTTGATCTCTGCTTACATCTCTGCAGCTGGACTTACAGGCTTGTGTGATACCAACCTGGGGTCTCCACGTAAAACTCTTGACAATCACTTTTCAGTAGACAGAGCTCAACTGTTATTGCTTGTTTTAATGATGTATTTGTTTTTTGTTTTTTGTTTTTTTTTTTTTGAGACAGGAATTCTCTGTGTAACAGCCCTGGCTGTCCTGGAACTTACTTTGTAGACCAGGCTGGCCCTGAAATCACACAGGTCCTCCTGCCTCTGCCTCAGGAGTGCTGGGATTAAAGGCATGTGGGTCACCATAACTGGTAAGACTTACTTCACTTTTATGTGTGTGAATGCTTTGCCTGTATGTAATGTATGTATGTATGTATGTATGTATGTATGTATGTATGTATGTGTACCACATGCATGTACTGGATCCCCTGGAGCTGGAGTTACAAATGGCTGTGAGCCACCATATGGATGTTTGGAATCAAACCTGGGTCCTCTCCAGTAGCAACAAGTTCCAAATACTGAGCCATTCTCCAGCCCCAAGCAAAACTGCTGTGTTTTGTATATATGGTTGCTATTTTTTTCAACTCAGAAATGTAGATAATATAATCTGTATCTTAGAGATGAGAATATGGGAATGCCTAAAACACCAAAGTACAATCACATACTTGTGTGTTTAGGGATTACAAATATTTTAAAATAATATATCTGTACTAAATATTTATAGATGCACCCATGAGTGCGTGCTTGTGTGTGTGTGTGTGTGTGTGTGTGTGTGTATTTTTGTAGGCATATGTACCATAGCACACAAGTAAAGTAAGTGGAGGTCAGAGGACAACCTTTAGCGGGGAGTCAGTTCTCTTGTTCTGAGAGGCCAAACCTACTCCATCTTAGGATGGGCCTCCATCTTAAAGAAAACAAGCCTGAGAACTTGACCTGCAGCAGAACCCAAGTTACATCCATGTACCAGGAAGGACCCCAAGGCTTGTCCTCGGTCAGAGTTACTCCCTAGTTACTTCCTAGCAACAGTTAAAGATTAGTCTGATTGTTTCAGGTGTGCTTTCAGACCATTTATGATTATATATGGTCTTACTTCAGAGCACCTGTTGGTTTATAGTCATTCTATTAGGTGCTTGTCACACTGGACACCCCTCCCTCACCCCCTCACTTGTTCCCATTTTCCTATAAAACCTTGCTCTGCTGAGGGTTCCGGGCTGCTCTGCCTTCCCTTCCTGTCTTGCTGTGTCAGGGTTTGGTTGGAGGAGAGCCCAAGCTGGAGCTTGTGATAAAGAGACCCTAATGCTATTTCATCAAAGATGGCTCCTTGGTGGACTGTGTATGTTGTACATACATTTTGAGACCCTAAAATGTTGAATCATATTCATCTTAAAAGATTTTTAAAAATTAATTATATGTAGCTGTGTATACCAATGTGCACCTGAATGCAGGTGCCCTCAGAGGCCAGAGGGATCATATTTTTTGGAAGTGGAGTTAGTTTCAGACCACCTGACATGGGAGTTGCTAACCAAACTCAGGTCCTCTGGAAGAGAAGTGCTTTAATCACTGAGCCATCTCTCCAGCCCCTATTCCAATTTTATTATTTTGGTTTTGTGTAGTCCTGGCTGTCCTGGTACTTGCCCTGGAGACCAGGCTGGCCTCAAACTCATAGAGATCTGCCTGGCTCTGCCTCTTGAGTGCTGAGATTAAAAGCATGACCAATTTTATCTTTAAGATTTCCTTATTTTATGGTTTCCCTGCAGGTATGGACATACACTGTGCACATGCCCAGATCCCCCTGGAGCTGGGGTTGTAGATGATTGTGAACCACCGTATGGATGCTGGGAATTGTCCTCTGCCAGCGCAGCCAGTACTCTTAACTTCTGAGCCCTCTCTCTAGCCCTACATCCAGTTTTAACGGGTTCATATTTTAAAGCTCTTACAAAGACTAAAAGGTTTAAACACATATTGATTTATTTTACAATAATAACCCAGTAAAGGTTCCTGGCCGAGTAACAGTCTTCATGTACTTGGGGATGAAAACTTCGATACACACAGTGACTCCTTTCAAACGGTCTGACCGTTTGAAAGATGTTACAAAAGTGGTCAGTTCAAAACCAGGTTTGTTGAGAAAGCCTTTGCTTCTTTTTTACCAAGGGCTCACATTCTGGAAGTTCTGCCTCAGCAATCTTAATTCTCAGAAACTTTTAAGATTTATTTTATGTGTATGAGTGCTCTATCTGCATGTACACCTGCATCCCAGAAGAGGGCATCAGATCCCATTATAGGTGATTGTGAGCCACTCTGTGGTTGCTGGGAGTTGAACTCAGGACCTTTGGAAGAGCAGCCAGTGCTCTTAACCTCTGAGCCATCTCTCCAGCCCCAAAACATTTCTTGAAAATACACTGAGGTGAAAAGGTAAGAGGAGACAGCAAGCTGCTTCCAGGTTGCTCTGTTTGTTCTGTGAGTAAGCCTAATAAACATTGTGACAAGAACTAAGGAGGGAGAGGCTATAGCAACAGTATCAAACATACAAAATAGTCAGTACAGGCTGCCATCAATAAACACAGCTAATAAGACTCTCACCGAGTTACATGGATCATCAGTCAGAGGACATCATATTACAGACATAATACTGTATTTACAAGCACAGATATTGAATTATCAGTGACCTTACAGCTAACATAGGATTGGTAAACAATCCTACTTTGAGCTATGGACTAGTTGGTACTCTGGATGTACCCATGGAATGTTGGGTAGACAGAAGACAGGCATTAGCAGGCATGGAGGCCACTGAAGATGGACCCCTCCTTCAGCATCAGCTTTGAATGTCACCTCCTGTTTCCTTGGTAATAAGTAAGGGAATCATCACAATTGTCCATCCTTAAGATTAAAAATACCCTATGACATTGGGGAAAGGGGGGCAAAGGGACCAGGACCAGTTCCTACTGATCAAAAGAACACAGGGTTCTACCGTTGGTTCTGGGTGGTGACATGACACCTGTCCCTAAAGTGAGAGCGTTACATATTATTGTCCCCTCCCTCCTTCCAGGTCTTTCCCCGTGGTTTGCCCACTTTTATGATTTCTAACAAAAAAGTAGTGTTGTGCCCTGCACTTGACTTTCTGTCTTTTCATCAGATACTTAATGAAGTGGAAACATGTCTACCCTGGTCATCAGGGTGGTCTGTGCTCCACAGAGCCCACCACCCATGTGGCTTTGCACAGCCCTCCACCTTTGAGCCTGCTTGCTCTTTTTGGACCCGGACTCAATAAGGAGTACTTTCTTCCTCTTCTAGCTTGCCCTATTTTTCTTTCAAAACTGCAGTAAAATGGTCCTCAAGCTTCCTTCTGAGTTCATTTGAACATTTTTTTATGAGGGAAACTCATAAGGAACCAAAACTCTGCTTTTCTGTTAACATATCCATATATCCAAATATGTAATTTTAAAACATGCTTTAAACAAAATGTAGGGTCAGACATGGTGGTGCACGTCTTTAATCCCAGCACCCCGGAGGCAGAGACAAGCAGATCTCTGTGAGTTGGAGGTCAGCAGATCTATACAGTGGTTTCCAGGCTAGTCAGGGTTACATAGTGAGGCCTTGTCTCAAAACAAAAATCAATAATAATAATGATGATGATGATAGTAAATGAATTATAAATGAGCTGTAAAATTATTGCATCTCAATATTAATAAACTATATTGCATTTCATTTAAACGAAGACCCAGAGTTCATGCAAAAGTATCTTTACCATAAGACAATCCTAAAATTAATTTTTGGAATTTATATTTTATGTTTGCCTAGAAAAAAGCAGCAAAAAGTGGAGATTTTCGGGTACTTCATAAAAGCACACTTTAAACAGCTTAATCATCTTTTAGGCTGTAAGTGTTCTCTTGTAAATTCTCAGCCTCAGCGCAGGCCTTGCCCTAAGTCAGAAACACAGATGACCACATTTGCGTCTTTCCCCAAGGATAGAAGTTACTGAATGGCAATAAAGCCACAAGGTTTAGCAGTTTCCTTTACACTTTTTTTCCATTTAAAAGTTTAAAATTATGTGTATATGTGTGTGTTGTCTTTGTGGGGGTCTGTGAGCCATGAGTGCAGGTGCTCACAGACCGGTGGTGTTAAATCTGCTGGAGATGGAGTTCTGGGCGTCTGTAAGCCACTTGATGTGGGTGCTGGGAAAGGAATCCAGCATACTCTTACCCATCTCTCCAGCTCTAGTTCAGCAGTTTCTGTCACCTGTCTACCTTGGTAGCCTGGCCGAGGTAAAGGCACACTCTTTCATTCTAACCTTAATTACTAGCGTTAACTCTCATATCACACAGCAAATATATCTATATACGTTTACATTGAGTTCCAGAATGAGCTGTAGCAGCATTCAGAATGTTTCAGAAGGGGGGGGTGGGAGTCTGTATTGATGGGATAATGAGCCAGGCCAGAGGTATGAGGGGGTGCTGCTGGAGCTGCTGAGTCAGGCTCCAGAGCCACAGAGCAGCAAGAAATTAGCTGCGAAGTGAAGGCAGGAGGCAGGTTAGGAGCTGGAAATGACAGCTCAGGAACAGCTGGGTGAATGAACACCAGGCTGTGTCCACAGCCAAACGGAAATTCAAGGGATAGTAGGGAATCCTTGGTCCTTGATGTACATCCTAGGTATCAAATGAGGTAGGACCATACCATCTTGGTATAAGGAGGCCATCAGTTTGTGGGAGTCCACATGGAGGTACTGCACCCTTCTCCTTAGTAATGATGTACCTCATAAGCTCTTGGGTCTGGTTGCCCCGGCATGTACAGTTTTAATGCATCCATGTGCCCCTACAGATTCAAATCTCCCTAACAGACTCAGTATTACTCTCTTTCTGGTCCCAGAGATAGGTCCTTTGTCAGCCTGTGCTGGTTGGGTGGTAGACATGTAGATTCTGTCCACCCAGGGTGGGGAGAGTCCCTGTCACCCTTCTCACTCAAAACATTTTGTAAAGGCATGGCAAGAGGTCTAAAAAAGAAATGCCAAGATGAAGTGGCTAGACTTTGTTGTTTTCAGGAATGCCAGCAGCAGAGGGGTTTGTTCCAGGCTGCTTTAGACACTACTATAACCACCATAGGAAAGACATCATGTATTTTATGGTCATGTTACAACAGTGACCTGCTTGATACCCCTGCATCCCTAACTCAAAGGTTCTATGGAGCGTAACCCAAGAAGTCTTCCCTGTCATAGGCCAGATACTCTAGTGGTTTAAGATCCATACAAATGGCATAATAGTTAAAAACATTTTTTTCTAAAACTGAAACGTCTCAGAAGAACCGGGAAAGACAAAGTCAATCACCAAATGAAGTCACCAAAAATGGTTCGAAAGGAACCCAAAGTGGCCAAAGGGGCCCCAAACAAAATGGAAGGCAAAGTGTGGGGCACAGTGATTGGGAGATCCAACCAGACTTTCTAAAGAGTTCCAAACAACTTCTATAACCTCCTTTGTTTCACCAAAGACTCAAAAACTAGAGGGTACTGGCTGAAGTAGAAACATTAAAAAAATACTTGTGATAAAAATAAAGTGATTTTGGCGACTGCTTTGACCAATCATTCTGTGGGGTGTCATCTTGCTGTGAATGGCTGCCACTCAAAATGTTCTGGATGGGTGACCAAAACAGTTACTGCTATTATTAAGGACAAAAGCTACATCCTGACATCTCTAACTAGCCAGGTCTGATTATCCTTCTCCAGTTTCCCAGACAGCTCTGTCTCTTGTCTCTGGCCTTTTGCCCATCACAGACATTCCTCTATCTATAGGATGTCGGTGCCCCTTCATAGACAGGTGGGATTTGTGGACGCTGCCATTCCTAACATCAAGAGTCATGGAGACCAAAGACTGGTGTGAGCTTCAGCCCAAATCCCAGCCCTCTTCCCATCTCCACCCACTGCATTCTAGACAGGCAGGGTGGCTAGAGCTGGGGCCATGCAGGGGGTTCATCAGTTCCCAGACCAGGGCAATGGTGCAGTGTGGGTGCCAGGGGCTGGGGACACTCTGATAATGAGTGGTGTGGTGGGTGTTTAACAGTGGGGGGAGAACTGCCGACCTCCTGAGACTTCGGAGAGCACAGAGGAGGCTTTGAGAGGGAAAAGGCCTGGCCCTCGGGAGAGCGAGAGGAGGGAATGAGTTGCCAAGCTCTGACCTCCCACCATCTAAAAACAACAGAACAAGTTTTATGGTGAGAGCCAAAGAATTTGGGAGCCATACCTTGGCCCTTAACCCTTGGACGTCAGACTTCCCAGGGTTGCCCCTGCCAAGTAGTTTACACTAGGGTGAAACTATGAGCTAGCTAGGCAGATCTGACTCACCTTTCCCAGCTACTGGGGAAACAGAAACATAGTCTCCTACTTGTAGGCTCTTTAGGTGAGTGGCAGAGCCCTCATCCAGGTCACTTGCCTTCTTCAGGCTGGCTCTGTCAGATGCTTGGAGTGAGGGGGCAGGCTTGCAGAGTGTAGTAGAAGTTCTCTTCAAAAGTCATGTATGTTTTTCCCAAGAAAAAGCCTGAGGCAGTAACAACCATTGAGACCCATTTAAGAGTAGGGACCATGGCTTTGCTCGACAAAACAAACAGAAAAATAAAGCCATTCAAACCCACAAGATACTAGGAAGGTACAGGAACAAGAGGCACCCACAGAAGCCAAAACCAAATATACATTAAAGTAGGCTGGATATATATATATATATATATATAATATAATATATTATATATATATATATATATATATATATATATATATATATATATATATATTTTTTTTTTTTTTTTCCCCCTCAGGAAATAGCCAGCGTGTGGTGTGGAACCGTTTTAGAGGATGCAGTGAGTTACAACAAAGAAAAATGCCACAAGTAACGTCCAGATACACCAAACTAATGACCTTGAAGGACACATCTCAGAGGGCATAAAGATCCAGCTGAAATCCAGTTAGTGTGGCCAAGCAGCAAGATTCAAGTTTAGAGGCAAGAGGAGAGTGGGGACCGCTGTCATCATAGAATAAAAAAGGAAGCTAAGGTTCCTCTAGGATAAGACCCAAAATATTGGGGGATCAGGCCTGTCACCAAGGAAGAAACCAAACCAAGTTTGCTAAAGAGGAAGAAGGGCCCTGGGACTTGGAGTTGTTGGCCAAAGAGCATCAGGAGGGGTTCTGTCCTGGTATCAATAGGGGATGACTACCGCCACTGGCTCAGGACTGTCACAAAAAGCCACAAGAAGCCTGTTTAATAAAGGGGAGGTGGTAGCCAGCCCCCCACTCCCACCTCCCAATCTGAGGCAACCCAGTAATGCTGGCAGAGCCAGAGAACACTGCTCAAAAAAGCAGCGCTTCAGTGAGCGGGGGTGCTCCACAGAGCCTCACAGGTAAAGCCCACAAGATGCAGTGAAGTCAGAATCAGCACAGACTTCCTAAGTTCTGCGCACGTGGTGAGATAAGAATATGAGAAGCTGGAGGTGTAGGACAGTGAATGTCACATCAGCTTACGAGAAAGAGGTGAACTGCCCAACAAGGGAAGAAAACACAGGCTGTCAGGTAGCTCTGAAAATCTCCATGGAAACCAAGCAACAGGCAGTCAACCCTGGGTGGGTAGGCACACTTGCCTTGAAAGTATCATTTCCTTCTAAACCTCTAATAGTCAGTTTCTGGGAAATAATGCTATAGGTTTCATATAGTGAATTTTAGATCCCCCCCCCCTTTTTTTTTTTTTTTTTTTTTGGTAAGAACATTATAATAGTTGACACTAGAGAAGCAGAGGTAACCCATCTTTCCTGTCCAGAGCACAAAGGGAAGCCTGGTCATCCTGTCCAGAACTTCATTGGGGTGACCAGAGCAACTGGGACAAAAAATCAGGGCAACCAAATGGCACTGCCTGTGGCATTCATGTCTACGAGCTTTTGCCAGCTTCCTTCCTTCATCTAAAAAGAAGAAAATGACATGTCTGCTTTCCCTTAATGACAATGAGGGAAACCAGAGGGAATCTATTTTTAACGCTTGCATCACCCACCCCTAACCACTTTGAATGTGTGCTGGGAGGTTTCCTTGCCCCACAGCTTAGTGACCCCTGGAGCCCATATTAACCCCTGCAGCATTCCTGTTAAGTAGGCTCTGCTCTGGTTCTTAACTCAGGCTCCTCCTTGGAGACGCTCGAATGCTGATGCTCCTGATACTGCTAAAGGAGCCCTTAGCTCTGATGGCTGGACTCGAACTCTGGGTGTGCCCACTGCACCATGCAAAAGAATGAGGGGTCCAGATTCCTTTGGAACATTCTTTCTCTGTCTCAAGACTTGGGAGGATTTTGAGGCTGTGCTTCTGACTGGGGCAACACTTCTGTGACAGTCAAAGACATCCTTTCTTGAATGCAGTTCCTGTTGGTCACCCTGGGACTTTAGCTTTATTTTGGCTCGCCCTCCAGAGACTGTCTGTGCTCATTACATCCAGCTGAGAATATTTCTTCAACATCACACTGGCAAGTCTATGGATCATGATCCTCGAGGACACTCCATTCCTGGGGTTCAAACACCAGGTCTTTTAGAAAATTTCCTCCTCCAGTCATTGGCGGATGCTCTGGTCCCTAACCGCTGGCTTTTATACCAGGATATCCGGTAGATGGGAGGGACATCTATTTCAAAAGCTTCATCTTAAACGTCTTGAATGTCACCATAGGGGTCCTTTTGAGGATTTATCCTTTAGAAATTGTTCCACATATCTGGTTACTTCTAGCCATTGACCGAAGAAGTCCCAGGTCCTTCCCATCAAAGGAAGTCTTTGAAAAGGAGGTAATTTCAAAAGCTGCAACTTAACTTCTTTTGTGGATGAACTTCTGGCCTCTGTGCCAGAAGATCCTTATGAGCAGGGGGGAAGCCTTGCGCAAAAGCCATTTCTCCAGAGGAATCCTCTAACTGTCTGCACCATCGTAGGCCCACTACAGATGCTCATATATAGAAATCCGTTTTTTAAAAGGATTTCTCTTAAAATGTTGCAACCTCAAGTTGCTAAAGGATGAACTGTCGCTTTCGAGTTCCTTTTGATGCGAGAGAGTTCTCTCTTACAAGTAGCATCTTGGGTCCCTTGCCGACAAATAGGACCCTCAATAGGAATTACGCCTACGGAGGGATCCACAGTGGCAACTGTGGTCTTTGACAATCCATCTTAACAAAAGAAAAGCTCCTTCAGTCACTCCAGCTTTACCACTTTGGTTAATTCTAAAGCATTGGGATGAGTTTGACCCTCAGACTGTAAATGTTGGGTTCCAGTCTTTTAGGCTCTTAATCAAGCCGGCACTCCTCTCCTTTGTAGCCCTTCTTTTTCTCCTTCCTTCCCTGGCCTTCCTCACTGTCCCCAGTTGGAGATGGCTCCTCCAGCAACTGCCGTGCACGAGCAATGTGAGGCCTCAGCCGCCGCCGCTGCTGCTAACGGTATGTAGAACTTCCCTGGTGGGCGCGGGCGGCCCTGACGATGAAGATTCCAAGTCCTGTGCTCAGCTCACCAGCGGACTCGGTGCAGACCACAGAGCTGGAGCCGCACAGCTACTCTGAGGCCTTCAGTACTTGCTGTTCCACAGGGTGTTGCTGAGTCCCTGGACCAAGTTTTCTGGTTTGGTGGTCACTTACACACTCTGCCAGGATGCTTTTCCTCCTCTGCCAAATGGGGTCCAGTAGAGGGCGGGCCCCCAGTGGAGGCCCATTTGACTCCAGAACCTCAGGGATGCAGGGTGGTGGTCGTTCCAACAGTGGTGATCGTGGAAGCTAGTGCTCTTGTCTAGCTTTCCCCAATTTGCCCTTGGGGGGGGTAACCTCCTCCAAAGCTGCTTACCCTTGGAGGGTATTCCCTATCTGATGACATCCTTAGCTTTGGGATGGTGAAAGATAGTGATCTCTTAAGGATACATTTTAATATTAAACAGAAAGTGTTTTGTTTTGGTTTTTGGTTCTGTTTTTTTTTTTTTTTTTTTTTTATTTACTTATTTATGTATATGAGTGCTCTATTCACATGTATGCTTGCACGACAGAAGAGGACCAGGCATCAGATCCCAGTATAGACAGTTGGGAGCCACTATGTGGTTGCTGGAAGAAGAGCCGGTGCTCCTAACTGCTGGGCTATTTCATCTCTCCAGCCAGAAACAAAACATTTAAAAGATTTATTTAGGTTGTGCATTAAGTTTTGCCAGCATGTATGTATGTATGTATGTATGTATGTATGTATGCATGTATGTATGTATGTATGTATGTATGTACCATATTCATGACTGGCATCTTTGAAAGTCAGAAGAGGGCTTTAGATGTCCTGGAACTGAGAGTCATCAGTTATGGATGGTTGTAAGTTACCATGTGGACGCTGGGAACCAAGCCCTAGTCCTCTGCAAGAGCAACCAGTGCTGATGAATCATTTCTCTGGCACCAATTTTAAGACAGTGACAGCGTCACAACCATTCTCGGTCAGACCCAGAGGTGGACAATGAATATCTTTCTAAGGAACTAAAAGTAGCCCAAGATTAATTTGACTCTGATTGAAAACATTTTAACGCCATTCATAATCTTGAAGTTTGGTCATTTGGCCTTGTGGAATCAGATTCTAACAGAGGCACAGCTTCTCCCCCCCCCTTTTTTTTTCATATTTCTCCCTCCTTTCTTCTGGGAACTGCAGTTTACAAAAGTCAGGTACACATTTACAGACATTCTTCTTATGTTACCACCGCTGTCCAATATCTTTTAGGTATTAGGAGGCATTCCTAGGTGTGCAGAGTTAGCAAGTGTGAATATCATTTAACACACTTAGTAATCGTAAACAGCAGGGAAGGATGATGCACGCCTTTAGTCCCAGCACTTGGAGGCAGCTCTCTGTGAATTGGAGGCCAGTCTGGTCTCCACAGTGAGTTCCAGGATAGCTGGAACTATACAGAGTTAGACAGTTCAGGTTTAGAGGACATCATCTCAATGAAGTGTCTTAAGTTATGCCTCTTAGTGAGAAGGCTAGGCTGATTCCTTAACAGGCTTTAAATTGGCAGTTAAGGAGATTAGGCCTAAATCTCTGTTTCCAAGAACTGGGCAATTCCAGGCCTCTGAAGCTGCCCAGCCACCTGGCCTGAAGCAAGGAAAATGGGTCAGCAGCAGTTTCTAGACTTCCTCAGCTACTTCCTCAGTAACAGTTTCCAGACTTCCCCAGCAAGTTTCCAGCCCCCATACCTCGTAATGGAATGTCTGTAGTGATGGACCCAACAGATTAACATAGAGGTCACCTACCCTGGAATTCTCTAATTTGCTTTAAATCAGGCCTGCAAACTCACTTGGGTGTCTATTTTGGTAATGAGAGACCCTGGCGTGCTGGACTTCTGCAGAATAAAACACTCCTTGTGCTGACACGCTATTTGAGTCCAGGGTGTCATTTTTTTCTATCAAGGATCCCCCATTAAAAGGGTTGTAAAACACAAAATGTCAGCAATAGTTAACATCATTTCACTGAAGAACCATGTAGTCAGCCTGCACACGGACTTAGCTTTTACTCTCAAAGCAAAATTTAGAATCTTTGGCTCTCTAGGCATGCTGGCTAGTTTTCTGTCAACTTGACACAAGCTAGAGTCACTGGAGGTAAGGAAGCCTCAGTTGAGAAAATGCCTTTTATAAGATCTAGCTGTGGCAAGCCTCTAAAGTTTTTTCTTAATTAGTGATTGATAGGGGAGGGCCCAGCCTGTTGTGAGTCCCTGGTTCTATAAGAAAGCCTCAGAGTGGATTCCAGCCTTTGTTGTGCAAACCTTGCTCCTTAATGTGAAACTGTTGAGGGTTGGTCTGTTGCTATGTAGTGTAATGGTGAACACTGGCCCTGCCAGGAGATCCTCACCAAGTGATGCTTTGTCCAGTTATCCCTGATTGGTGAAAAAAGATGCCCTATGGCTTATAGCTGGGCAGAAAAGAGATAGGTGGAGTTTTGGTTCTTGGGCTTGGGGTCTGAGACAGGGGACCACAGAGGGGACAGAAGGTGGAGAGAGGAGATGATGTAATGGGGTAAGTGAATCTTGAAAACATGGCTATGAGGGCTGGCCCCAGGTGGAACATAGCAAATTATAACTCTGGGTTATTGCTGGAGAAGTAGACATAATAGCATAGAGGGTAGATAGCTGCTTGGCTCTAGTGTTTTTAAGGATATATATATATATATATATTATCTTTTATTTAGGAGCTGAATAATCAAGTGAAGGGTAGAAACCCTTAGCTGAGATGCTGAGATTAAATAATACTTCTCTAACAATTTTATTTTTCCAAAAGTTTTCTAAGAGTGGTGGTCATTGCTAACAATCTACATCTCTTAAGTTCTTTATGATGCTGGGCTATGCGTCTGCCTACTGAGGTGTCTGAGCACCAGGGGCAAGCCACTCAGGGGAGGCAGACCACAGTCTGTAATAGGGATCCTAGTCTGTGTTTCCGTAGGTGAGAGTCTGAGATGGATGCTGCGGTGCCTTTTCTCCTGTGTTCCCAGATGTCACGTGGGCTCCAGGAACAGATCAGCAGATCCATGCTTTCCCTCAGGGCATTAAGTGCTAGGCAGGGATGGGGAGGCTGAGCCTGGGATAGTGGTGGTATCTGTTTGGTGTCAAGTAAGTGCCAAAAGTATGGAAGGGCCCGGCCCAGAAGAGAGAAGGCCTTCTCTGGGAGACTTAGGTGCAGCTCTTTACAACAAGGTCCCCCTCACCCCCATGTGATCCTTGATGGAGACTGTCCTTGCTTTTCCAAACTGTTTTGTTTAACAGCAGATGTAAATGTATACCTTTACTCAGGGTGAACCAGGGATTAAATACTTTCTGCAGGAAAGGAAGCTCATTGACTAACACTCAGGGCCTATCTAGATACCTCATTAGCATGGAGAACTCCAGGCTGACAAGACTATCATGATCCTCTCAGTGGGGTGTCATAGTTTCGTGGTCCAGATCAGGTAGTTTGGCAGGGACCTGGCTCCGAGTCTGGAGTCTGCCATTCTCAATTCTGAGATTCCCCGGGGTTTGGGCTTCTACTCAGCCTTAGCAGTTCTTCTGTCTGGTGGCACTGTTCACTTTCCTTACACTTTTCTAGGTGTCAGAAGCCATAATGGGACAAGCTAATAACTAGCAGGTGATCATCCTGAAATGGCCTGCTTCAGATTATTATATAATCTACGACAGATTTGTCCTTATTAAGCAAGGCTGTAAGCGATTCATTTTAGGAACAATTCCTGCTATTAACATGCTTTTCCTGTTATTATTAAACATATATAACAATCACTAAGTAATAGCCCACACCTTTGGGGCAGATCTCTGCAGATCCATGAAGATGTACTGACTTGTAGTGATGCTATATAGACATATGGATGACTTATTAAGTGTTAATGATGATCCTATAAGAATTCCTAAAATAATATCTGTGACTGTTAAGCTCTTTTATAGTAGGACTGCTATTAGGTCCTTTTTTGATAGTCAGAACGGTGATGAGAACTCTGCCAGTCTCTGAGTGTCACCAGTTAATTGCTCTTAGATAGTAACCAGACTTTCTCCTACTCAGAACACATTCCAAGAGGTCGTAAAACAATTAACCAAAGGTCATAAAAAGGGAACTAAGGCTTTATTATAGGCGATAGGACAGAAGATAAAATATTGACAGGGTTTATCTATGCAAAACTTCACTAATAACTTAGTTATGGGTTTAAACCTTCAGTGAACCTGAGACACGTGATGGATGTTTTAGCCAGATAATTACTACTAATGGATATGCATGTAAACTTCTATTTCAATTTATGATTTGACTTTTTGTGTGAACTTGTGATGAACTTTGTAACATATGATCATGTATTCTGAAAGATGTATAAGTACAGAGGACAAAGAGACGAGAGGCAGAGAGAGAAGAATTTTTCCCTTTCCCCACTAAGGATCTGTCTGCATTTCCCCTTAGATAGCTTTCATATGAAACTTTTTATAATTTAGTAATAAATGCTATAGCTACTTTTCTAAGTGTAC
Source organism: Arvicanthis niloticus (assembly GCF_011762505.2). Taxonomy (NCBI): domain Eukaryota; kingdom Metazoa; phylum Chordata; class Mammalia; order Rodentia; family Muridae; genus Arvicanthis; species Arvicanthis niloticus. The sequence continues at coordinate 30,591,642 of NC_047662.1, read as the reverse complement.
CGTTTTCTTCTTGTGACTAGCAAGCTGAAAATTAGAGCAGCGAAGTTCCTGCTGAGATAAAACCAAGGCCACATTATTTAATCCCCCCAACCCCCACCACTGTTAGCCTAAGCCAACAGCTTTTTATCCTCAGAAAGAGCAAGAAGTTTTTAGGACTTTTTAGAAGTTATCATCATTTCAGAACAGTTAGAGAGCTAGAAAGCCCTGAGACCCTCAAACTTTAAAGTTATCACAAGAGTCCTACTCTGTGCCCCTGCCACTACCCTCTCCAGGCTCCCAGCACCTAGGGTGGTGATCAAATCATTAATCTGCTCCAGCAGCAATGCTTGAAAGAGATCAAGCATTATTATTGTGAGTGCCAGAGATACAGTGAGGGGCTGGAAGTCCACCCTAAGTTTTCATAGACTTCTTAAGATTAAGAGGGATGTGAGGGCAGCAAGCAAAGCAGAACTCTATAACGGCATGAAATCCTCAGGACATGTGGTCCGCAGGGTTAAGGCTTATCTGTGAGGCTGTGGTAACCAGTGGCTGCATTCCATGAGTTCTGTGTGGAGTTCCTCCTGTGTGGCCCTTGGCAGTTATAGACAGTTGTGAGCCATGGATGCTGGGAACTGAATTCTGGTCCTCAGAAAGATCAGTAAGTAAGTACTCTTACCTGCTGAACCATCTTCAGCCCCCATACTTTTAACAAAGCATTAAGTCTTGTTTTTTTTTTTTTTTTTTTTTAGTCATTTAAAAACCATCACTGAAGCAGAGCAGTATCCATAAGAGAGTTAACCTTGGTACCTTTACATTAGAACTCAGTTTCTCCAATTCAGTGAGTCTTATTTCCTTAATATCTTTTTTTATTTTTTTATATTTGGGGGTTGAGAGTCTGCGAGAGTTAGTCTTGGTTGTTAACTTGATTATATCTGTAGGTAACTAAGAGACCCTACCCTTGAGAGATGTTTCTTGATCAGGTTAATGGAAGTGTCCCAAACATGGCCAGAACTTACCAGGGTTGCCAAAATAGAAGGTGTGGAAAGTGAAAATCTTTTGCTTTCTGTCTTCGTACTTTTGGCTTGAGCTGGCGAGTTTACCTAACTGTTGTTGCTCTGGCCCTGTGGCTGCCACCATTCGCTGCCATCGGAAGCCAGTCTTTTCTGTCTCCTAACAATGGACGACAGTGACTCTCTAGAAACCAGCCACTCCTTCAGCACCAGGTTGAGACTGATGAGGAATTCAGGCTCGGGGAGGGAGCAGCTAATGGATTCTTAGCCTCTCGAGTAGGAAGATAGCCACTTTGGGGCTAGGTGCCACCAAAATGTGTCCTTTCTCCTGGTGTGTATATATGTGTGTGTGTATGTGTGTATGTGTTTTAGTGCATTGTGAGAGTGTGTGTGTTTACGTGTAATTTATGTATGTGAGGATACTCACATGCAGGTTGCTAGCACCCATGGAGAGATCAGATGACAACTTTTTGGAGTTACTTTTCTCCTCCTGAGTTACAGGGATCCAGCTTCTGTTATCAAATTGTGCGGCAAATGCTTTTATATTCGGAGAAGTTCTTAACCAGAGTTCTTAGACTCAAAGCCTGTGTGCTGAAAGCCCCAACAGCCCAGGCCAACCATCCTGTGACTCTCCATCAGCTCCCTCCTGCACACCTAGCAATGAGCCTTCCACAGCTCACTTCCCACTTGTCCGAACAATGCCTGTGCCCTCCATATGCTGATGGCTTCCCTAGATCTTAGCCCCGCCCACTGCATCATAGACAGGCAGGGTAGCTAAGGCTATGACTCACCAGAGAGTTCATTTTCTCCAAATCCAGGACAACAGTGGAGCATTGACAGCAGAGGCCAGTGAACTTCATAGTATTTATCTTGTAGACAGATCATGCCAGAGAGAAGAAAACTAGATACTGAAGAGCTCTCCCATCGCAGTGTGGGATCAGTCAGGGAGGGACAAGGCCCTAGTCTCCTGGAGTGTGAGAGGGAAAAATGAATTGGCAAGATTTTAGCTCACACAGAAGACTATATGTTACTGTAAGCCTTGAGAAATTAAGTGGTCAAGTTTCAGGGCAGGTCACTAGGGCTCATTTTGCTCCAAAAGCTGTAAGACTCCTCAGAGCTGTGCCAGGCCAGAGTGGGGTGTTGACTGGTGTGTGTTCTGGCCAGGTAGAGCTGACTGATATTTTAAAGCAACTGGAAGAAACAGGACATCACCCTCTATGTCGGGGCTCTTCTGGTGAGAGTTGGACCTCTGACACTAAAACCACCCCATCATTAATCACTGTAGAGATACTGCAGAACAGCCATGGCAAACATCTGAACTCAGGGATCCAAGGAAGTTCCTTTGTAAACACATCGCATAGTGTACGGCCAAAGAAAAATCTCTGGCCATCAATAGAGACCCATAGAAAAGAAAGAACCATAGCCTTCCCTTACAGGGTGAATATGCCAGGAAAAAACCTTCAAAGCCTTCCACTACAGAGTCACGAGAACTTGTCGAAGGGCGTAATCATAAGGAATGGCAACATGTCACTAAGTAGGGGGCCAAAAGCAGCATCTCAATACCCTGAACCTAGTTTTCTTGAAGAACATGTCCTGAAGGGAAGAAAGATCAAACCCAAGAAAAAGAAGTTACTGCAGACAACATTGCCAATTTACAGACTAGAGAGGAAACATGAAGAAATACAGACATCAAAGCAAGAGAAGATGAAGAACAAGAGACCCAACTCAAGGGAGGCCTGGATCCAGTTCTTTCCTGAAAAGTCATTCTTGGAGCAAAAGCAGAGGGACCTGGGTCCATTGTTTATGGAAGGAGCAAGTCTGCTGCACAAGAAAAAGACCCAGGCATTGGACCTGTCATCCAAAGACCATCATTTGAAGTCAGGCTCCAGAGCACATAGACAGAATCTACAGTCACTGGCTCAGAATGACAGCGATAAGGAGATCACAGGAAAACGCTCAAAAATGGAGAGGAGAAAGCTGAGAATGGAGTGGTGGGATCCCACAGTCTGGGGTGACCCAGTCAAACTTGTTGAGCGTGAACAATCTCCTCGAAAGACCTGTTCTGAAGTTCACACTCAACAGAGGAAGCTGAACTTTCCCATGGGCAGATCAAGCTATAAAGACATAATTCCCATAGGCAGATTAAGTTATTAGAACCCTGTTTTTCTGCCTCGAGAACATTAAAGGTCTCCATTACAGCCCCAAGGCTGTAGTTTCTGGCCAGGGCAATAGCCTGCTCAAATCTAAAGGCCTCCCAGACAACCCTACAGGGCACCCTCCCTAGATCTCTCCTCTGCTGGCTGGCCCTCCTGAGACTATGCTCATCATCCCTCTAGAGATTTCCTGGGACATCACACTGGTGAGTCTTCCCTGATCCTGGTCGTTGCCTGTAGCCATTGGCCTCAGATGAGGCCCCTAGAGAACACCCCATTCCTGAAGTTCCCTCAAAAGGAAAGTCTTTCTGAAAGTGTGTCCTCGGGTACCTGCTGGGCACCCTTGCCTGTGACCATAGGTGCAGGCTACACTATCCTTTTTAGGGTGGAGCTCTTTCATCAAAGTTGACCTATGAGGTTCTTATGAGAGGAATGCAGTATCCCTCAGCTGCTGCCCTTGAGTTCTTATGGAGCAATTTTAATCCAACAACATGGCTCCTCTAGCCAGGATCACATCCAAAAACTTAGGAATGTGTGGTCCAGCTGGAATATAGACAAGCCTTTAGTACACACCTTTAATTGCAAACAGTGATGTTTAAGGGGTAGACAAAGTGTAGAATCAGAGAAATATTGGACAGAATGAGTTGGAGACAGAATATGTCAAACTCTCAGGAGAACAAACAGGAAAGAGGCTACTTAAGAGCAGTGCAGGGGGGCTGGAGCGACGGCTCAGGGGTTAAGAGCACCATCTGCTCTTCCAAAGGTTCTGAGTTCAATTCCCAACAATCACATGGTAGCTCACAACCATCTGTAATAAGATCTGATGCCCTCTTCTGGTATGTCTGAAGACAGTGACAGTGTACTCACATACATGAAATAAATAAATCTTAAAAAAAAAAAAGGTGAGTTCTCTTGAGTTCAGTCAGGTTGAGTTTGGTGCAGTTCAGTTGAATGTACTAGAGTTTATCTCTGTTCAGAGTTCAGAGGCAGTTTTTCCAAGCAGAACAATTTGGTGAGAAGAAGCCAAGAGAGCCAGAACAATTGGAATTGAACCAGCCAGGCAGAGTTCAGAAAGAGCTAAAGAGTTTATTTAGTGTAAGTCTCAGAGGCTTAGCTTAGCCTCCTGAGGCTGGAAGCTGAAGTGAAGTCTTCAAAGTCTGGGCTTGCAGAAGATTAGATTGTAGGGAGACTAGAAGCTCCAGGCCTAGGTCTAGGAATAGTCAGGCAGAGATGCTCTGGGCTCAGCACAAGCCATGTGTTCAGAAAGCTTGGATATTAATAAGACATTTGCATGGTCCCTTACAGTATCCACAGCCCAGCTCCAGACCCCCTGAAGCTGCCTCATCTCCGAGGATGTTTAGCAGACCCTTTCACAAGCTGTAACCTTCAGTCTTTGGGGAAAATCCTTTGATCCAGTGTCTAGAGATCTTTTGAGGGAAAGAATGCCTACTCAGAGAATGCCTACTCAGAAGTTGGACCTTGAAACCTTTGGCAATATTTTAAGACCCCGTTCCTGCAGAGGGATGCCCTGGTAGGAATTACACTCTGACCCTCTGCCTTTTTTTTTTTTTTTTTTTTTGGTTTTTTTTTTTTTTTTTTTTTTTTTTTTGGTTTTTCGAGACAGGGTTTCTCTGTGTAGCCCTGGCTGTCCTGGAACTTACTCTGTAGACCAGGCTGGCCTCGAACTCAGACATCCGCCTGCCTCTGCCTCCCAAGTGCTGGGATTAAAGGCGTGCACCACCACAGCCCGGCTGACCCTCTGCCTTTACAAGACAGAAGCCCCTTGGATTCCATCAGAGTCATTTTGATGTATTGTGAAGGACTGAGATGAGTTTGATTCTTAGGCCCTGATGAAAGCAAATGTTTTGTTCCAGGTCTTCATCTCTCAATGTAGCTGCCATCTATTCTTGCCTTTCTCTTTCCTTCCAGACCCGCTATCAAATTCCCACTGTGGCCTGTGGTAGATTCTGCAGGCCCTGCAGATGAATCCCCAGGCTGCCTTAGTTTGCAGATTAAAGACTCAGAACAGCTTGGCCATTCTGAGGTCTTTGGTACTGGTATGCCTGTAAGTCCCCAGACCAAGTGCACTGGCTGAGGTTTGCTGGCCTACTCTGCATAGAGAAGGCTTGCACTTGCAATGTAAAGCCACATGGGATTGCTGCAGAGGGTTGTATCCCACACCAAGCTGAACTAGCTCCCAGTTGGGATTTTTTTGGGGGGAACCTGATTGAGAATTTCCAAGCTCAGTGCAGTGCAGAAGGCAGCGGTCACCACCCACAACAGTTGGGCCAGAAGTGTGACTTTGATTGTTAGTGTGTCCAGAGAGATATAGGACATGAGGACCAGTTGCATCCACTCGGTGCAACAGTGTGGAGAGTCCCAGGGTGGTGGATATCTTCTGGGGGCTGCAGAGGCAGCACCATGATGGGAGTCTCAGAATATTGAAAGGACTGAGTAGCCTCAGGCAGCTCCAGCCTCCTTGGGGCAGATAACAGGGCAGCATATTCATAACTGGTCTCACAAAGGTCATGGCAGAGGAATAAATATATAGACTATGCAGCTTGTTCTAGATGGGACTTTTAAATGTCTGAGAGTGGCGATCCTTGCAGCAGTTCTTTTCAATAACCCAAGTAGTTCAACTCCTAAGTCTCTTTCCCTGCTAACACTTGGCAGTCTTTCCCCACGCGCCCCTCTCTCTCTCTCTCTCTCTCTCTCTCTCTCTCTCTCTCTCTCTCTCTCTCTCTCTCTCGTTTTTCTTTTTCAAGACAGGGTTTCTCCGTGTAGCCTTTGCTGTACTAGAAGTCGCTCTTTAAGCTAGGCTGGCCTCGTACTCAGATCTGCCTGTCTTTTTCTCCCAAGTGCTGGGCATGTGTCATCACAGCCCTGTGGCAGTGTGTCTTCTCAGGCTGCTAACTGTGTGGGGGGGGCGGAGGTCGGTGGGGGGTGGGTATGTGTAGCTCTCTCTTGTTTGCCTGTCTCCTTCTGAAGGCATGAGCTTCACATGCACATTTTTGCACACAGTCATTGATACACTTTATTTTTAATTATATTCTTACTTGGACCTTGGTCACTTTTATAGTAGTAAAGTGGTTTTTTTTTTTTTTTTGAGACAGGGTTTCTGTGTAGCCTTAGCTGTCCTGGAACTAACTCACTCTGTAGACCAGGCTGGCCTCAAACTCAGAATTCAGAGACCTGCCTGCCTCTGTCTCCTGAGTGCTGTGACTGAAGGCATGTGCTACCACTTCCCAGCTTATTTTGTGTCTTAAGGACAATGGTGTGGACTTCTGAGTCTATAGCAAAACCTGGATGTAGTGGAGTAGTTAATTTTGTTATAAGGACTTGTTACCTAGCTACCACATTTTTGGTGAACCTGCTTGGTCCCTGTGCCTGAAATTGGGAGTGGTATTGTCCTAGTTTCATTTCTGTTGTTGTGATAAAATATCTTAACAAAAAAAGCAACTTAGAGGAGAGGTTTTATTCCGGCATAAAGTCACAGCGAGCAGCCTGTGGTAGGAGAAGAGCCAGGGTGCAGAAACCTGAAACAGCTAGTTAACATATCCATAGTCAAGACCAGCAAGAAGTAAATGGATGCATGCTTACCTGCTTACTGGCTTGCTTGCTTGTGGTCAGCTGGATCTTTCCACTCTTATACAAAGTTGAGAGTCCTCTGTTTAGGGAACTGTGCTGCCCACAGTGGTCTGGGTCTTTCCACATCGATTAAGGCAATTTCCCCCACAGACATGCTCACAGGCCAACCCAGTTTATATAATCCTTCATTGGTGATCCTAGGTAGTGTCAAGTCGGATGTTAAAGCTAACCATCACAGATGTATGTAAAACTCATGTTCTGAGCTTATTTATTTTGAGGCATGTTCTCTGTATGCAGAGTACATGTTCTCTGTAAGGCCAGGCTGGCTTTGAACTCAGAGATTCACCTGCCTCCGCCTCTGGAGTGCTGGGATTAAGGAGGTTTACCACCATGTCCAGATTCAGGATTTTTTTTTTAATAAGCCATTTTGTTTGATGGTATACATGCAATAATTTCCCCTAGTTGACATTTCTTACTATTTCAAGGTATTTTAAAGAGTCTCTGTAAGTCCTTGGCTGGCCTGGAATTCCCTATATAGATTCAAACTCACAGAGATCCATCAGCCTCTGTCTGTGACTAAAGTTGTGCACCACTATACCCAGTCTGTTGATTCTTTTGTTTTTGTCTGTTCTAGTCAGTGCTCTGTAGCTGTGGAGAGACACCATGATTAAGGCAATTCTTATTTTGAAAGCATTTTGCTGGGGGGCTGGGTTACAATTTCAGAGGGTTAATGCATTATCAGGATGGCTGGGAAGATGGTGGCATGCAGTGGGAATTGTGCTGAGTTACATCCTGATCCACAGACAGTAGGCAGAGAGAAACACTAGACCTGGTGCTTTTGAAACCTCTAAGCCACCTGCAAGGGCATACCTCCTCCAACAAGGCCACACCTCCTCTGAGACCACACCTAATCCTTTCTGAACAGTTCAACTGGGGACTAAGCGTTCAAATATAAGAGCCTACGAGGGAAGGGCATTTTCATTCCAAATACCACGTTGTTGTTTTTTTATTCTTCTGTTAATTCTTTTAAAATAATAGTTATATGTGTATGCACAGTGTAAATATATCTGTGTACCATGTGCATCCAGTGCCCAGGAAGGCCAGAAGAGGGCACTGGAATCCTTGGGATTGGAGTTACAGTTTGTGACTCAATGTCCAGGTTGTAAATCACCATGTGGTGCTGCTGGTAATCCAACCCAGGTACTCTGGGAGAACAGCCAGTACTTTTAACCTCTGAGTCATTTCTGTAGCTCTGTGTTAACTCTTAAGGAAAGAGACAATAATATTTTCTATTTTATTCCTTGGAGCACATCAGAATGTCATGTCTCTACCTAGAGTCAGAAGTAATCTATTCTTTTGATCCGGAAGCCTATGATGTGGCTACTATTCTGTTACCATGAAAACAAAAGATGATTTAATAATGTCTTCAGCAGGATCTGTGTAGAAAAATGAGTTGGGGCAATCCACAATATGTTACATAAGTTTGATTAATGAAGAGGTAGTTTTATTATTACAGAAAGAACAGGTTTTCTGCACTCTTGACTCCAGAGACTTTATTGTAGTAAGAAAAGATGACATCACTTAAGTTTGTTGATCGGATGCTTAAACAGGCCACAGGAGGTTGAGCCTCAGGAAAGAAGGTATAAATAATGTATATTGTTTGTGTAATGTATATTGACCCAACAGATGTGTAGGCTTGCCTTATTCTAGGAAGGACCTACTTCTCCCAGTGCCACAGCACAGTTATCCTATAAGCATTTTAGCCAAGAAAGCTTTAATGGCTTTTAGTTGTCTGGCCCTTACATACTAATCAATGGTAGACAAAAGTCTTGTTTGTTTGTTTGTTTGTTTGAGATAGGGTCTCTGTCTTAATGAGTGTGCTATTCTGTGAAGACACCATGACCAGGGCAAATCTTAGAGAAGAAACTGAGAATTCTATATCTGGATTCACAGGCAGCAGGAAGAGATGGACACTGGGCTCAGCTTGAGCTTCTGAAACCTCAAGCCCTACCCCCAGTAAACACACTTCCTCAGCAACAAAGCCACACTTCCTCCATCAAGGCTATACCTAATCCCTCTCAAATAGTGCCCCTCTCTGATGACCAAGCACTCAAATATATGAGCCTATGGGGGGCATTCTTATTCAAACCACCACAGTCTCACTATGTAGCCCTGCCTGGCCTTGAACTCACTATGTAGAAGCAGGCTGGCCTTGAACTCACAGAGATCTGCCTGCCTCTGTCTCCTAAGTGCTGGGATCAAAGATGTGTGCCACCATTTCTAGGATTTTTTTTAAAGAGCTTATTAAAATCCCACATGGCTTCAGAGTTTTGTTCTGGTCCTCACCGGACAGTGAAAATGATATAAATTAATTAACAATATTAAAAGAATATAGGGATTGGGTTAATGGTTCAGCAAGTAAAGCCTGTGGATCTGAGTTCATGGACCTGTACCAATTGATTCTTGGCAGTTTTTCTCTGACCACCCACATGCATAAATATATGTAATACAAAATATATTTTAGAGGAAGGTAGGGATAATTTAGACTGTAGGCTGGGGAGGGGCATCTGTTGCTTACTGTTCTTGTCATCTTTGTTGCAGAAACACTTAGTGGAGCTAGTACAGCTTTAGCCCCCTGCTTTTCCCAGGGAGTTGATCCTGGCATCTTGGCTGGTTTTACTTGTGTAGCCACTGCTACTCATGGGACAGGAAAGGCAAGGGAGAGGCTACAGCCTGAGAGCTCTCTAACCAATGGGTTAGTTGGATAGCTGTCATCCATAGGCACCAGAATGAAACTGATGAGAAAATACTGAGGGAATTTTTTAGCAGTAAGAAAGGGGAAACGTATTTTCTCACATGATAGATTGTTTGCCTGTTGCACCCCCCCCCCCCCAATTCCCCAAATGTTACCATTTGTCAAGGTCTAAGTTGGGGAGGTGATCCCAGGCTACCTGTGTCTTCTTCAGAGCATTGAAACGAGTACATAAAGATTATAATGTGAAAACAATACTTTATTCAAAGCAGAGTGATAACACAGATTAGAAAGGACTGTCAAGACTAATATGGGGGTAGAGAGAGCTGCAAAAATGACTTAGAACTAGGACCACTTGCTCTTCTTCCAGAGGACCAGAGTTTAGTCCCCAACACCCATGCCAGGTGGCTCAGTGCCTGTAACTGCAGCTCCAGAGGCTCCAATGCCCTCTTTTGGCCTCTTTGGGTACCTGCACATATGTGTACATGTGCGTGCGCGCGTACACACACACACACACACACACACACACACACACACACACACACACACACGGGGGTTGGGGGGGAGAGAGAGAGAGAGAGAGAGAGAGAGAGAGAGAGAGAGAGAGAGAGAAATAAGATAATTTTGGGGAAAAAAAGATGTCCCAGGCTCCACGAGTGACCTGCTCAAAAGACTCAGATTCTTGTTGTGGCTTCCATTATTCATGAACTTCCTCCGCAGCTCCAGAGAAGTTTAGTTGCTAAAGGGGCCTCAGTGCTGTAGGTCCTGTTTGGATTGAGAGATTGAGTTATATAACTTACCATATGCATGAAAAGGACACATAGGAATAGGATCATGGATAAGGGAATCTCTGAAACCATTCTGTCAGAGGACACAATTTGCCTTACTGTACAGCCACCTGAAACCAGTCTAAGCTGAATCGGCCCATTGCACATAGTTGCCTGTTATCTAGAAGACGCTAAAAGAAATCAGTTGCCTGGTTTAGAGAAGTTAGCACAGTTTGATGTGGTCAGGTTACTGGATTGGTAAGAGGTCACTAGGCTCTTCCTTCCGTTCTTCCTCCGTTCGTTGTCATCCTTCTTCTTCTTCTTCTTCTTCTTCTTCTTCTTCTTCTTCTTCTTCTTCTTCTTCTTCTTCTTCTTCTTCTCCTTCTCCTTCTCCTTCTCCTTCTCCTTCTCCTTCTCCTTCTCCTCCTCCTCCTCCTCCTCCTCCTCCTCCTCCTCCTCCTCCTCCTCCTCCTCCTTCTTCTCCTTTTTTTTTTTTTTTTTTTTTTTTTTTAGTAAGAGAGGGAGATGAAGCCAGGCAATGGTGGTACAATGGTGGTGCATGCCTTAGTCCCAGCACTTGAGAGGCAGAGGCAAGCAGATTTCTGAGTTTGAGGCCAACCTGGTCTACAGAGTGAGTTCCAGGACAGTCAGGGCTACATAGAAAAACAAACAAACAAACAACAAACAAAAAAGAGAAGACGAAGTCTATAGTCCTAGCCAAGTAAAGCCTCGAGTTGCTAAAAATAATCATCATATTCAGGTAGGCTGAGAAACTCCAGACAAGAAAGCTGACTTGAGATGGCATCCTGTGCGGTTAGAATCAGGGAGCTTCTGACAAAAGATCAATCCACCAACCTCCTGTGGGATTTACAACTTTGAGACTTCCGGGATTAGATTTGCAGATGGAATCTTCCATCCCCCAAACTCCCTCCGGCTCCCTATAAAACTCTGTCACCTGCACCATGGTACATGATGTCTACTCCCAAAGAAAGACTGCTACCCTTCACTATTCTGATGAAAGGATTCATCTCCTCTTTATTCCCACATTGCCTCCATCAGTCCTGACATAACAGCGCTGGCCTGCCTCATCACCACACTGTCCTGGAATCGAGTTTGAAATTGACATTTTTGACATTATACAGGGTTTTTGAGATTTGGATAAAAGCATAGTATTAACACTTTCAACATCAGGTTTTAGGTTATCTCTCTTGAAAACTCAGTAAAGGGCTTGGTTTTGTCAGTCTAAGTTTCTAGAATTAACACTTGAATGTCAGATCCAGCCATTTCAGGAGGAAACCAGCTCCAGGTTAACACTTCAACTAGCTACCATTTCAGCCACTGAGTCACGTCTCCAGCCCAAGACTCCATCTTTTGATGGTTACATCAGTCACACCAGAGATTGGCTTGGCATCCTTGTTTCTCTGTTTCTACTGGTTTAACTCCCAGTGACTGAGCTGAGAGCCTGAGAATAGACACCTAGATAGCTTATAGCCCACCATTCAAATGGCCTGACAGCTCAAAAATAGCTCTGCAAACCAGAATGCCTCAGAGCATCCTCGGAGACAAGGCTGACCAACAGGTGGCACCAAAACAGCTCAGAAGGAACCCAAAGTCCTCAGAGTAAATGAAGTGTCCTGGGGGCACCAATCGAGAGAAATTTACTATGGGGAAATATTCTTGAATCTAAAACAGACTTCAAATGCTTCACCAGAGCAGGCAAAGCAGATGGCACTGGCCCAAGTGGGAAGCTCCGAGAACATTTTGCCAACAAAGTGGTTCCAGCAGCTGCTGGGAGTCCTTCAAGCTTTTCCTGTCCCTTGGGTTAGGACAGAAATGGCTGACATCCAAAATGTGTTTTTATCTCCATGCTTGTGCCATGCAGTTGTTACCAGGGTTATTTTGTCTTATGTATTTTGTCATTATTAATACTATGAGGTAGAGCAGAATATGAGAATAGAGGACCACAGAGGTCCCAGCACACGCATAGAGGTCAAAGGAAAATAGTCTAGTGTTAGTGTTGGCCTACCATCCGAGGGTTTCTGAGAACTGACTTAGGTCATCGGGCTTTTGCTACAAGTCCTGGTCACTCAGGGTCACCTGATTTTTCCATGAGTGTTCTTAGACTCAAAGCCTGTGTGCTGAAAGCCCCAACAGCCCAGGCCAACCATCCTGTGACTCTCCATCAGCTCCCTCCTGCACACCTAGCAATGAGCCTTCCACAGCTCACTTCCCACTTGTCCGAACAATGCCTGTGCCCTCCATATGCTGATGGCTTCCCTAGATCTTAGCCCCGCCCACTGCATCATAGACAGGCAGGGTAGCTAAGGCTATGACTCACCAGAGAGTTCATTTTCTCCAAATCCAGGACAACAGTGGAGCATTGACAGCAGAGGCCAGTGAACTTCATAGTATTTATCTTGTAGACAGATCATGCCAGAGAGAAGAAAACTAGATACTGAAGAGCTCTCCTATCGCAGTGTGGGATCAGTCAGGGAGGGACAAAGCCCTAGTCTTCTGGAGTGTGAGAGGGAAAAATGAATTGGCGAGCGCTTGTCCCACACAGAAGACAGAATGCTACTGACAGGACCAGAAGACTGGGCAGCCATGAATTTTGGGAAACCACTAGGGCACATCTGGCTGCTCAGGAAGCTAAAACCAGCCAGACCTCCAAATCCACGTGTAGAAGTTTGGGTGCTCTGCGGGCAAGCCAGGCAGAGTCTCTTTCCCTTCTCCAGAAACCAAAGGAAGGAGAACATCACCCACTCCGGGCAGTCTCTGCTGGCAGGTGCAAGACCCCTGCCACTGAGGGCTTTTTTTCATTACCCATCAAAGAGAGATCACAAATCGACTTTGCTAAATGTCTGGAGTTAGAGACCGGAAGAGGTTACCTTACAAATCCCAAGGAAGCATGGACAGAGAAAACTCTTGAGGCAACAGCACCAATAGAGATCCAGGGAAAAGAGAGGACAATGGCATCCTCTAATCAGGCAAATAATCGAAGGGACAAACCTCAAAGCCCTCAAGGTCAGCTCCATAAGGACTTGTGGAAGGACATAGTCATGAGATATAGTGCCGCGTCGCCAAGGAAAGGCCTACAGCTGGTGTCCCACTGCCCCAAACCTGCAGAAAAATTTGAAGGACATGTCCTGGAGGGAAAAAAGATCCACCTGAGACCAAGGTCATCAATGCAGGAAATGTACATGTATAGTTTGGAGGAGAGTCAGAAGGAAGAAATACAGACACCAAAGGAGAAGGCTAAGGAGCCGGGGACTAAACGTAAGGGAAGGGAGGCCCAGTCCCACTTCTCGAAAGAAAAGGCATTCCTTCAGAAAAAACTGTGGGAGCTGGGCCCAATGCCTGTGGGAGGAATGAGTCTGCTGGACAAGAAAAAAACCCAGGCCTTGGACCCATCTCCCAAAGACCATCATTCGAAGTCAGGCCCCAGAGCACGAAGACAGAACCTACAGCCACTGGCTCAGGATGTCCACAATATGAAGGCCATAAGAGAACAGTCAAAAACGGAGAAAAGGAAGCTGAGATTGAAGTGGTGGGACCCCACTGTCTGGGGTGCTCCAGTCACACTGGCCAAGCGTGAACAATTTCCTCGAAAGACCTGTTCACAATTCCACGGTGACCAGAGGAAGCTGAGCTTTCCCATGGGCAGATCGAGCTATATAAACACAATTCCCGTAGGCAGATCAACTTATTAAAACTCTGTTTTTCTGCCAGATCAACTTATAGAACCCTGTTTTTCTGCCTCGAGAACATTAAAGGTCTCCATTATAGCCCCGAGGCTGTGGTTTCTGGCCAGGGCAATAGCCTGCTCAAATCCAAAGGCCTCCCAGACAACCCTACAGGACACCCTCCCTAGATCTCTCCTCTCCTGGCTGGCCCTCCTGAGACTATGCCCATCATCCCTCTAGAGATTTCCTGGGACATCACACTGGTGAGTCTTCCCTGATCCTGGTCGTTGCCTGTAGCCATTGGCCTCAGATGAGGCCCCTAGAGAACACCCCATTCCTGAAGTTCCCTCAAAAGGAAAGTCTTTCTGAAAGTGTGTCCTCGGGTACCTGCTGGGCACCCTTGCCTGTGACCATAGGTGCAGGCTACACTATCCTTTTTAGGGTGGAACTCTCTCATCAAAGATGACCTATGAGGTTCTTCTGAGAGGAGTGGAGTATCCTTCAGCTGCTGCTCTTGAATCCTGTCACTGGTACCCACAGCCCTGCTCCCCATTCCTTGAAGATGCCTCATTTCTGAGGCTTGCCTAGCAGACCCTTTCAGAAGTTATAACCTCCAGCTCTGGAGGAAAATCCTTTGGTCCAGTGTAGAGATCCTTTGAGGGAAAGAATGCCCACTCAGAAGTTGGACCTTGAGACCTCTGCCAACATTTTAAGTCCCTGTTCCTGTGGAGGGATGCCCTTGTAGGTATTACGATCTTTGCCTTCTGCCTCTACAACACACTGGCTCCTTGGATCATGTGGATGTATTGTGAAGGGCTGGGATGGGTTTGGTTCTTAGGCCCTGATGAAAGCAATTGTGTTCCAGATCCTCGGCTCTCAAGGTAGCTGGCACCTGTTCTCCTTGCTTTTCTCATTCCTTCTGGACTCTCTCAAATTCCTGGATGTGGACTGTGGTGGATCCTGCAGAAAGGCTGCAGCACAGCCTGGGTAGGGCAGGGCCCAAAGTCAGAGAATTCTCACTTGTTTAAACTGTTCATCGAGTCTCCATGAGCTGACTAGAGAGTCAGGCCTGCTTGGCATCTCTGAGGCCTTAGGAAATTGAACTGTCAATGGGGTGCTGGTGAGATTCCAGACCAAGGGTTCTGGCTGCTGAGGCTTGGTTACCTACTGTGTTTGGAGGAGGCCAGTGCCTTGGTACCACCCAGAGGCATGGAGTAGATGGACACATGGCGGCAACTGCAGTGGGCAGTGTCCTGGGCCATCCCAAGCTGATGAACTTCCCTGACTTTTAGCTTGAAGTGATGGCGCATTTAAGAAATCCAGCCAGGTAAAAGGCCACAACCACCATCTACATGCAGTTGGGCAAGAAGTGTGCCTCAGGCAGAGGTGGCTGCGGGTCATCTCCATCAACATACATCACTGATCACCTGAAGCCAGGCCTCCAACCGCTGTGAGGATGAAGGCAGCTCATGTAGTGGATGGATGAGGAGCCGAGGCAGCAGAAGGGCAGCCACTCACAGTGAGGGGCCTAGGAGGACTGGCTGGGGATGTGGATGCTGTTTGTTCCAGAAGGAAATTTTAAATTGCCATGGCATGGCCATAGGGTGCTTCTTTTAAACAACAAGTAAGTCATCTCCTAAGTCTCTTGCACTGCCAGGCCTTCGTCATTTGCTTTGGAGAGTCTCTTAGGAGGCTGCTTACCCTTGGGGTTGACCCTGCTTTGCCTGTTACTTGTCTATGGCTTAATTTGGAAGGTGGACTGGACCCTACAAACATACCTTTGTGTGTAATCATTGATGGGCTATTTTTAATATTACTTGGATATAGGTCATACACATGCACACACGCATACCTGGGCACCCCCCGACCCCACACACATCCCCCACACACATGGGGAGAAGGAGAGAGAGACGAGATATACATGGTTTTGCCTATGTGTATTTTTTGTACCATGTATATGCCTGGGTCCCAAGGGGGGCCCAGAAGAGGTCTTTGGACTTCCTGTAACTGTAGTTACAGTCTGTAGTGACTGCCATGTGGGTGCTGGGAATTCAATACAGGTCCTCTGGCAGAACAGCCAGTGCTTTTAACCACTGAGAGTCTTTCTAGCCCCCTCCTTACCAGTTATTTTTATGCTAACATAATTTTTTTTTGTTTTGTGTTTTAGGGGCAATAGATTGGACACATTGATCCATAGCAAAACCTGGACGTGGTGGCTCGGTGGCATAGTGTTCTGTATGGACCTAGTACTTGACTAGAGGGTTTTTGATGAAATCTGCTTATATATATCCCAGTCCCGAAATTTGTAGTCAGAGATTTGTAATCAAGATGTATCAAAATAATTTTCAGAATTTTTAATAAATTATTTTGAGTTTTAGTATATAATAGTTTTGTCCTAGTACCAATTTCTTAGTGTTTAAAGGATAATTATTTCTCTAATTCTTTTTTTAATTTTTTTTTTCATTTTGATTCCTCTGTTAATTCTTTTTTCATGACAGGGTTCTATCTAGCTTAGCCTGGCCTTGAACAGGATGTGTGTCTATGTAGCTATGGATTATCTTGACCCCTGACCCTTCTGTCTCCACTTAGTAAGCACTGAGACCCTGAGGTGAGCCACCTTGGCCATTTTCTCTGTGGTTCATGGGATAGGACCTTAATATGCCTATATTCTTCCCACTAAGCCACAGGCCCAGCCTCTCGTCTGATAGTTCTTGACTTTTTGCATTTACAAAAGTCACTAGGAGAAGAGCCTGGTTCCTGGCACCTTGTATCAGTCAGTACACCAGGCTGACCTCAAACTCACAGATCCTGTGGATCTGCCTCTGCCTCCCAAGTGCTGGGATTAGAGGTGTATGCTACCATTGCTTGGCTTGAGATGGGTCACTTTAGAGCACATTCTGAAGATAGCCTATGTATGCTCCCTGGGTACAGTCAGGGAGGTTACCATGCTCTGCTCATTAGGAATAAATAAGTAAAGGAAGGAAGAAAGGAAGAAAGGAAGGAAGGAAGGAAGGAAGGAAGGAAGGAAGGAAGGAAAGGAAAGAAAGAAAAGAATGGCCATGCTCACAGTCTGACAAGAGTATTACAATTTACTCCCTTTGTCTAGCTAACTCCTGTCTAACATTCCTTTTTTGAAAGAATTCCTACAGGATGGGGGTGATGGCCCACCTTAACTGCTTCCTGCTGGTTGGGGATGGTGGAGAAGGCTGGCAGTTGAGAATACCCTCTGGAGCACTGAAATTGGGAGGAATTTCTCTATCTGGTTCCATTTGGCAAGCCTTCTACAATAGATAAAGCTAATTGTCAGGTTGAACACAGACACATATTCACCAGCAGGTCTAGGAAAGACAGGGACTCAGTTAGTTTAGGATCAGTGGAGCTCACAGCTTCTTCCTGGTTGAATATGTCTTTCACTTTAATATGAAGAGTCAACTATGAAGTTATTGCCCCAATTTGAAATAATTATGGAATAAGGGAGAAGTCTTATCAGAAGGAGCTGGGAGGTCCTATCAGAGCAACTCTTCTAGAAAATCCACAAAATAAGCCACAAGTAACATCTCTAGGTGAAGACATCTCCTTAATCCTGTTTGAGGTAGGTAGCCACACTAAGGAGCTGTAGGACTAAGTAGTTAAGAGTACTTGTTCTTATAAAAGACTTGGGGTTCATTCCTGGCACCTACATGGTGGCTCACAACTGTTCATAGTTCCAGTTCCAGAGGATCTGACATCCTCATTGGAACCAGGCATGCACTTGGTGCACATACATACATGCAGACAAAACATCCATATGCATAGAATAAATACATTTTTAAAAAGGCTGACACCCAAACAAGGCTTTTCTATGTTTTCTATATAAGATATAGACACTTGTCTATCTTCTTGAAAAGGAATTTTAGTTGGGCAGTGGTGGCACACGACTTTAGTCCCAGCACTTGGGAGGCAGAGGCAGGCGGATTTCTGAGTCCAAGGCCAGCCTGGTCTACAGAGTGTGTTCTAGGACAGCCAGGGCTACACAGAGAAACCCTGTCTCGAACCTCCCTCCCCCACAAAAAGGAGTTTTAATCCCTGGATAGGTTCAACAATTCTTGGTTGTCTGGTTTGATATCTATCTTTGGGTCTGGGATAACTAATAGAGTCTGGAATGATGAATCAGGGAGTCTGAAATAACTAATTGAGTCTGGAATGATGAATCAGGGAGTCATGTGTAGAGATCTTAATGATGACGATGGGGTGAACAGGGTCACTGTGTGTGACTTTCCCAGTCTGATTCTAGAGATGGGAGATGATGAAGGAATAGACTTTGCCAATATCAGATCCCAAGGTGACAGGGTCTTTCAAACTTACATAGTCATTCCTCCCAGAGATGGTGGAGGGACAGCTGAGGTGAGCCAGTGAGGTCATCTGTTTTATCAGGTCTGAAGTCTGCGCAGATAACAAAAGTCATTAGAGGAAGGGCCTTCCATGTGGCAATTCAAAGGGGCTCAAGTCACCCTGAAAAGGTTCTGAACCTGGATTAAAGCCTAGGATGACAATGTAGTCCATGGTAACTGACCACCACAGTAAGGGTTTAGAGGTCTCCTTTAGGCACAGTGGAGGTGAGGTGCTACTTAACACCGACGCATTTGAGACCATTTGTGGCAGGGTAGGCTTGTGGGAATCTGAATCGTGAACAATTGCCATAACCTCATGAAGTAGACCTCTGATTACCTCTTGTGCTTGTTTGCTCTCTAAGACAAAACTCCAGTTTCTTCTAGAGGTTGAGCCTCCCTATTCTGTGATGGTCATGCCCTAGAACAGAAGAGCCACTATCCCAGTCACTATGGGATCCCACCAGTTCCATTTTTTTAGGTGAATTTATGAGTGTTTTGCCTCCATGTATGTATGTGCACCATGTGTGTGCCTGGTGCCCTCAGCGGGCAGAAGAACACGTCATATCCCCTACAAATAGTTGTAAGCGGCCATGTGTGTGTTAGGGACTCAACTTAGGTTCTTTGCAAGAGCAAAGAACAAGAGCTCATGACCACTAAGCCATCTCTCCAGCCACAGCTTGGTTCCAAAACAATAACAAAAATAAAAACCCAACCCCGTATTTACATTCCTCCCCTCTCCTCCCGTGTGTGTGTGTGTGTGTGTGTGTGTGTGTGTGTGTGTGATATGTATGTCACAGATGCCTTGTGCAGATTAGAGAACAACTTTTAGGAGTTGGTTCTCTCCACCATATGGGGCCGAGGGACCTATTCCTTCCCATGCTTGAGAAGTGAGCGAGTGTTACTTGCCCAATCAGTGGATTGACCACATGTGTTACCTCACCATGGTCCCTGCCCTTCCTTCCTGAGGGGAGCTAGCTCATGTCTTCTTTGTGGTTCTGGTGGTGTTCAAATCCCGTTCTGGGAAACTTCCAGAGAAGAAAACCTAGTGCTCGCAGAGACCCTGACACACTTGATTTGTAAGGAAGCCTCTGTCTGTCTTATTCATGCAAACTGCCATTTCTAGATTCCAGAATACATTATTAAAAAATTGTGGCAAAGGGAAGCAGGGACTGAAGTATGAATATTTTAATAAATCCCAGTGTGGGTTACTACTTGCCTCAATGGCTTATGTTTCTGAGTAAAAGACATATACAAAGCCTTTCTATTTTAATATGCCTTAAACAGTACAATAGCTGAGCCACTGCCTAACCTCCATGCTGTTAGAATCTACTTTCTATCCATAACCCCATTATTACTTACTAATTTCTATCTTCCATCTTGGCTGCTTTTGACCCAGTTGAGCAGCCCTCTGGGCCAAGTTCTTTGGTCTCTTTACATGGAGACTCTGGTTCTCTCCCTCATGCACTCTCATCTTCTTCCATGGCTGCTCTCCTATGTCCTTTCCTGCATGCTGTCTTCAGTCATGAAGGTGCTTCCCTTTCTTTCTTTCCTCCTCAAGGTCCCAAGCCCAGGAAACCTAAAACCCTTCTCTTTTTCTTCTCCCCAACTATTGGCTGCTGGCATCTTTATTTACCAATCAGAATTAACTAGGGACAGGTTCCCAGAAGCTTAAGTGCAGACCCTCTTGTGCAGACAGTTTTGGGGGACTCACATTAGCATTAGAATATAAGCAGCTACCAGGGAATCACAGCTGTTTCTAGGTCTACTCACTACCCACTTTAAAAGGGACAGGTGAAAAACAATTTTTTTTTTTTTTGACAGGGTTTCTCTTTGTGGTCCTGGCTGTCCTGGAACTTGCTCTGTAGACCAGGCTGGCTCAAATATATAGAGATTCACCTGCCTTTGCCTCTCAAGTCCTGGGATTAAAGATGTGCACCACCATTTCCCAGCTAGAACTGAATTTAAATTGAGCCACAGATGTTTAAATCAAAACAAGATTATGGAGGATAGAAAATATGAACCTAATTTTTAGAAATATTTTGTCCTTTAAGAAAATATTGTATTAGCCAGGCAGTGGTGGCGCACGCCTTTAATCCCAGCACTTGGGAGGCAGAGGCAGGCGGATTTCTGAGTTCGAGGCCAGCCTGGTCTACAGAGTGAGTTCCAGGACAGCCAGGACTACACAGAGAAACCCTGTCTCGAAAAACAAACAAACAAAAAAAGAAAATATTGTATTGCCATGACAGGTGTGATGGTGCACACTTTAAATCCCAGCATCTGGAGGCATCTGGAGGCAGATGTCTGTGAATTCAAGGCCAACTCTGGTCTACATTCTGAGACCCTGTCTCAACAAGCAAATGAAAATAGTAATAGCTTTTAGTAAGGATTCCCATATAGTTTATGTTAATGTTTAAGACACTCCTGAGCCTAGAGAGGACATATCATCACAGTTTCCTACATGGAAAACAGAATGGACTAGAGGCAAGGAGCAAAGCTTTAATAGCATGCCACACGTGTCAGGATATATAGCATTTCATGACAAATGCTATAGGAACATTTTCTGTTTATAAACATAAATTTTGAGTATAATGATCAAGGGCCCTAATGCTAACACTGCTTTTCAAGTTTTGGCAGGTAACAGTTACAACATATACACAGTCATTGCAACATAGACCAAATTGTTAGGTAGTTAGACCAGGAGACAGGCATTAGCAGATGTGGAGGCTACTGAGGATGGATGGACCCTATCTCAAATTTCCTTGGCAACAAACAGGGAAATGAATTGTGTGGTAGAGTATGCTCTTAATTCCAGCATCCTGGTCTACATAATGAGTTCCAGAACACAGCTAACGAGAAAGACTGAAAAAACCATGTTGAGTGGCCCAGCAATCTGGTCCCGAATGGGATGTGACCGTCTAATCTGCTCTAATTGTATAATACCACATACTGTCTTCTCTTCCCTTTGTTGTAGCTCTTTATAGATTTTAGCAGTTTCTCCTTGCTTGCCCCACCCCCCTTTTAAGTTGTGCATGGATGTTTTGGGCATTTGTGTATCTCTATACAATGTGCATGCTTATTGCCCATAGAGACCAGTAGAGGGCACTGGATTCCCTGGAACTAGAGTCATGACAGTAGTGAGCAACCACATGGGTCCTGGGAATCAAAACTGAGTCCTCTACAACAGCCAGTGCTTCCTCTCCCTCCGTCATCCCCTATCCCTTTGGCCTTTTTGAGACAGTCTCTCTCTACATAGTCCTATCTGTCCTGGAATTCGCTATACAGAACAGGCTGGCTTTGAACTCAGAGAGATCCACGTGCCTCTAAAAGTGTATGCCACCTCACTGGGCCAGTGTTCTTACCTGCTGAGTCATCCCTCTAGCCTGTTGCCTCTTTCTCTGATAATCTCAAAATGTCTAATACTTGGTACCACACCCACTTGATCTCTTCTTTGGACAGCAGCCAAAATCCTAAGCATGTCTGCTGACTGGGCATCCTCAGTCTTTGGGAAAGATACCTCCCCCCACCATATGGAATACCTCCAGCTTTCCATCACTTCTCCTGACTCCATGTTTAGAGCCTGATTCAGAAGGCATGCCCTTTCCCTTCCTTGCTGGTTGATGCCAAGACTTCCAGCAGCTTGCCTACCATGTAATTTTTCTCTCAAATGATAACAAAATGGTCCTTAATGTCTTCTGAGTCCATTTTATAATTCTTTAACAAGGAGATTAGCAACCCAGAAACAGCCTTTTTTTTTTTTTTTTTTTTCTTTTCTTTTTGAAACAGTTTCTCTCTATGTAGGCCTGGCTGACCTGGAACTTGCTTTATAAACCAGGCTGGCTTCAAACTGATAGAGGTCTGTCTGCCTCTGCCTCTCTGCCTCTCTGCCTCTCTGCCTCTCTGCCTCTCTGCCTCTCTGCCTCTCTGCCTCTCTGCCTCTCTGCCTCTCTGCCTCTCTGCCTCTCTGCCTCTCTGCCTCTCTGCCTCTCTGCCTCTCTGCCTCTCTGCCTCTGCCTCTCTGCCTCTGCCTCTCTGCCTCTGCCTCTCTGCCTCTGCCTCTGCCTCTGCCTCCCGAGTGTTGGGATTGAAGGCATGTGCTACCACCACCACTGGCTGTTTACCCAAATATATTACAGTTAATACAAATGACATCATTAGCAATTGTCTGAATAGGAAAATTATCCCATTTCAACACTGACAAAATGTATGTATATTTCATGTGTCCCAAAGCTGGGAAACCATGCAAAGAGATCCCTAAACACAGGCTTGCCCACAACTCAACTTTGACATCTACATTTGAACTTTTCCCAGCTTAAGTAAGTTAGAAAAAAGTTTTTAGAGTTTCTGAGTATTTGCTAAGATATCTTCAACAGTTTAAGTACTTTTATATTTTAGGTGACCCTGTAAATCCCACAGGGTGTGTTTTCTTGGCTTTAGTTTCTAGGATAACACTTGACAGCACCAGAGCCAGCCCATTTCACAAGAGGACTGCTCAAAACCAATACTTCAGGTAGTTAACATTTTAGATAGGTATGCTTGATTGAAGTAAAGTCCTATAAAAATGGTCTTTATTTTAGTTGCAAAGTCAAATACTCTAAATTCACCCATCTTAGTTTACCACTTTTTCAGAGAAAAATACAGAGAAGGCAGCTCCAGCTTATTAACATTTCAACAATGTTTCTCAAAGAGCTACATTTATGTGTACACATGCTTATACATATAGACCTTTTAAAGAGGCACACTGAGAATGGGAATTTTGGTATACAGACAGAGAAAAATCAACAAATCAACTGGTCTTTGTTTATTAACTTCAGGGAAGATTGTTTTTGCCTCATGTTGCTTTAGAAAGGATCATGAGTTTACTAAAGGCTGGTCAGCTACAATTCTCCCTAGGGGGCACCAAAAGAATAGTCTTAATATTTTTTATGTTTGCATAACTGAACAGAAATGTCCTTGTAACTCTTGTTTATCTATTTCAAATGAGTTAAGGAGGGGTATAGTGAGTTGCTTTGGGAAAGGGGTGACCACAAAGTTACCCTTCAGGAACAAGGAAAGGGTCTCCATCACAAAGAAGAGTATGTTATATCAGATGGGCCTTAAAGGGAAGGAGTAGCTGCCCCTTAAAACTCAAGAGGAACACCATTAAAAGATAGCTTAAAATAAGAGAGTTCTCATGGACAGGGTGATGGCGGCTGCAGAACACAGCCCCCATCATGAAACGCCCCAAAAAGAAGAGAGCAGGTGCTGGTAAATTTCACCATATGTGATTTAGTCTGGGTTAGCCTGCATTATTTAGTCAGGGATAGCTTGCTTTAGTATGGAAGAGCCAGGTACAAGGTAGGACAATGAATTAGGGGCTGTTAAAAAAAAAAATCTCAGCACAGCATGGCTTCTTAACATTAAGTCCAGACACAGCTGAAGGGAACGTGGTCTGAGTTTTTTAGTCTGTGAGATTGGGACAGCTTTGAGTGACTGGTGGCTTGCCCATGATCCAACATGAAGATTTGGAGAACCACAATACATACTCCAGGCAGAGCCCCAAAGCCTTCTCTGTCCCACACCAGACACCTAAATGGTTTAAGGCCCATCCATCACACAAACAGCAAACCGGCCCAAAAAGAGCTTCATAAAATGGAGACAGCTTAGGTGAACCAGGAAAGACAAAGCCAGTCACCAAAAATGGCTTAAAAAGAACCTGAGGTGATTAAAAGAGCCTCACCCTAAAGGAGAGCCAAACCTGACTGGTGGCGCTTGTGGGAAGACATGGTAAGGGCCAAGCTTTCTAAAAAATCCAAAATGAAGCCCAGATGCTAGTTTCGCTGTTTCACCTAGTAAAGCAGATGATACTGGCTAAAAAGCAGGAGGTTGGGAAAAAAAAACAAAAACAAAAAAACTCCCCAGCTCCCCGGAATACAGTAATTCTAGAAGCTGTTTGGGACAGTTCACCCTTTTGTTCTCCAGGCAGAGTCAGCTTGCTGCCAATGGCTGCCACTCAAAATGTGTATTTTCTCCAGGTAGTCTTGACAATTGTTATTGGAGCTATTAAAGCTGCCTAGCTCCTGGCAGCTGTACTTAAGCTTGCCCACCCATCCTTCGGCTCCCTGGAGAACTCCGTCTCTCGTCTCCAGCCTCTACTTGCCATGGCTTCCTCTCATCTCCCTATGCCTATGCAACTGTTGTTCATAGACGCTGCCATGCCTATCAAGAGTCATGGAGACCAAAGACTGGTGTGAGCTTCAGTTCAAATCCCAGCCCTCTTCCCGTCTCCACCCACTGCATTCTAGACAGGCAGGGTGGCTAGAGCTGGGGCCATGCAGGGGGTTCATCAGTTCCCAGACCAGGGCAATGGTGCAGTGTGGGTGCCAGGGGCTGGGGAAACTCTGATAATGAGTGGTGTGGTGGGAGTTTAACAGTGGGGGGAGAACTGCCGACCTCCTGAGACCTCGGAGAGCACAGAGGAGGCTTTGAGAGGGAAAAGGCCTGGCCCTCGGGAGAGCGAGAGGAGGGAATGAGTTGCCAAGCTCTGGGTTCCCACACCTGCAGCACAGGAGATGGGATGGGGTGGGCAAGCCACTGGGATAGCCACTATAGGTTCATTTGTTCCCAAGGGGTCAAACTGATTGTGCTGCGGCAGCCAACAGCAGGTGTCTGAGTGCTCTGCGGCTTAGCAAGGCAGGGCCCACTCACCTTTGTTAGCAGAAGTGGGGGAAAGCGGGGTGGGTTCCATACTTGCAGGTCTGCTAGTGAGTGCCAGGTCCATGCCTCTAGCGTCCTGCTCTCATTTGTCACCACAGAGGTTCTGCAGACTGGCTCCTCAAAACCACAATATATGGTCCTCCACCCCTGCCACCCAAGGAAGGACTGAGATAGTGACAATAACAACTAAAAACTACCTTAAATTTAAGGATCATGACCTTGCTTAGCAAACAAGAAAAATAGAGAACCACCCAAATCCACAAAATACCACATAAATACAGGAACTTGCAGAAGTCTGGACCATGTCCTGGCTAGAAAACCCAGACAAAAATGAAAACAAATGCGACTAAGGAAAGAGCCAGGAGATGGTGTGGAAAGACCTCTTGAAGACATAGTGACAGTACAACCTAGAGGGCCACAAGTCATGTTTAGATACATCAAACTGTGGTGACCATGAAAGAAACACTGCAGAGCTGGCAACAGCAAGTATTCCAGCCAACACAGATAAGACAGAAATGAACTGATTAGTCCAGGAGGGGAGGCACAGCCCCAGTGGTTGCAGGAAAAGGTCAGAGAGCTCTGCCCAAGGCCATGGGAGAGAATAAACCAAGTCTGCTGAAGAGAAGTCCCCGGTCTTGGAGATATTGGCCAAACAGTAACACGAAGAGCAATTTATCAGCTCATGGCTACCACAAGGAGAAAGTTACAAGAAGCCTGTTAGTAAAGGAGAAGTCCCTGGGATAGCATGGGTGAGATCCCACAATCTGGGGCAGGCCCATACTGCTGACAGACTGGGAGGATACTGCTGGTCAGCTAGGCTTGAACAAACAGCATGCCCCACAGATGCCAAGTGATCCCAACAAGACAATGAAATGAAAGTCGGCACAAACTTCCTAAGCTCTGTGCACGGGGTGAGACTGGCTTAAGACCAGAGAGAAGAGAATATGCCAAGCTCACGGAGGAGACAGTGAAGGTTGCACCAGCTTCTGAGGAAGAGGTAGACTTACTCAGTATGGCAAGGAATCAACTTATTCCCAGGTGGCTCTGACCTGCTGCCTTACTCCCCCTTCACCCCCCCCCCCCAATTCCAAACCCCTGGAGACCAAGTGTCAGGTGGCCAAGGATAGACAACATCTTTGTTTTAAAGGTGCTCATTTCTTTGAAAGCTGGTGCTATTCCAAATGCTATTCACTTTTATGAAAATAATGGTGTAGAGCTCCTAGTAATACTCATTTTTGACAACGTTGAGAATCCACTCGGCAAATACTCATGTCAAAGTACTCAAACAGTGGGTGTGGGAGAAGCACTGTCCGTCTGTCCTGTCCTGACCATGAGGAGAGCCACACCATTGAGAGTCAGTACTTGATCAGGGCTGTGAGAGTGTCTCGTAGAAAGATTACAACTGAAGCCACTTGCCTGTGGCATCCAAGCTTTTGAGAGTTGCTGTCCTTCCCTTTTCTGAAAAGAAAACAACATGCCTGTTTTCTATTAAAACTGGACCCTCTTCTAGCCGTTTCTGCAGTGTGTTGGAAGGCTTCTTGCTTCACAGTTTGTTGGGACTCCTGGAGTGCAAGGCTTTTCCAAGGCCAGCTTTGCAGGCTATGCCGCGAGCGCTAGACTCCACTTTCTCCTTAGAGCCATTTTATGTCGGCTCCTTCAGCGCTCCAGCTTCTGACTGGTCAGTTCCAGTGTTGCTGGACATCACTAAAGAGGGTTTTGCCAGGTCCTAAAACAGTGGCTTCTGTGCTTTGGCCGTTGAATGCCCCATTCTGTGGGTCCTTTCAAAAGGCTGGTCCTTTTGAATCTTGTACCTGTAGCTGCAGAGCTTGCCCTTGATCCTAATTGTTGGTCCCAGCACCAAAGATTCTTTGGATGGGAAAAATATTTTCAAAACTGCACCTCAAGTTTCTTGCAGGTGTCCTAGGAGGTCCTTTTCAGGGAAAGATGCCCCATTCAGAACCTGCCTCTGTAGCTATTGGGATCAGCACTGGGTCCCTCAAATGTTCCATTGTGTTTGTCCTTTCGAAGAGATCATTTTGGAAGTCGCAGCCTCAAGTCCCTGGAGGATGAATTGTTGCTCATAGCCCCAGAGGTCCTATTGAGAGGAAATGCCCCCCACCCTACCTTACAAGTTGCATTTGAGTCACTGGTGGTCATCTTAGGAGCCGTTTTCCTAGGAAAGAATGCACGGTAGAAATTTCGTTAACTCTCTCAACAATGGCCCCTTCTGTTTCCTCAGATCCATCGTTTTGATTTATTCTAAAGAGTTTGGCTACAGTTACTCCTCAGACACGTGGTTATTGATATGTTGTTGCCTTTTCTTTGGCTCACAGTTTGGTCAGGTCCAGCTTTTCTCGCTCCTTTGGATCTGTCTCAGGCCCTTATCTTCCGGCCGGAAACTGAGAGGGCTCCTCCAGTAACCGCTGTTGGACCGGTGAAGGAGCTTAAGCGAGCGTCAACGGTGAAATGCTAGCTTGTGGGGTGGGGGATGGGGGGTGAGGGTGGGGCGTAGGAAGGACGGGGACAGGTAGGGCACATGCAGGATTGGGCAGAGCAGATGGAGAATTTTCAGTTGTGTAAATTAGCCATCCGAGATCTTAAGGTGCAGGCCAGTGAATCTGGTTCCAGCAGCTACTTTGAAGCCTTCAGGACTCAGACTTTAGCGCTCCAGCAGGCAGTGTCCACGGTCACCCAAAGTAGAAGACACTCCCTGTCAGGACTCTCAGGATGAATTAGTAGACTACTTTGCAAGCTCTGCTGGTACAAACCCCCAGATTATCGCCCACAAGCACTTAGGTAGAAATGGGGCCGCACTGCCACAGGCAGCTCCATCCTCCTATGGTGTGACAGGGCAGCTGTCACAGCAGACCTCACAGAGGTCACGGCCAAGAGGGTAGATTGTTATGGAAAGGACAATTAAAAATGCCAGGAAATGGTCATTGGGAGAGTTTAAAAAAAAAAAAAAAGGTTTCTTCATTCTATGTTTATGTGCATGAGTGCTTTGCTTACATGTATGTTTATGTACCAAATGCTTTCAGTGTCTGTGGAAACTAGTTACAGATGGTAGTAAGTCACCACATAGGCTACAAGAATCAAACCTGTGTCATCTAGAAGAGCAGCCAGGGTTCTTCATCACTGAGCCATCTCTTCAGCCCTCATCTGTTTATGCT
Source organism: Arvicanthis niloticus (assembly GCF_011762505.2). Classification (NCBI taxonomy): domain Eukaryota; kingdom Metazoa; phylum Chordata; class Mammalia; order Rodentia; family Muridae; genus Arvicanthis; species Arvicanthis niloticus. The sequence goes on along the minus strand of NC_047662.1, from coordinate 30,563,477 downwards.
TGATGTATACTTTTATGTTTTGGAGCTATCAGGGTAGTGTCTGGGCCCTGGTACCTCAAAAAACCAAGCTTAGTAACACATCTTTGAAGCAAATTAAAGACAGACTTGATATGAAAAGTAGAAAAAGATTTACTGAATATGGCTGTGCTGGGAAGTAGGACAAGGAGATGTAGTGACCTTCCAGGCCCAGACCTGAGGTGAGGTGTGAGTAAAGGGCCAGAATCATGCGTGTCTGAACATCTGGGCTGATTCATCACTGACCCATCATTGTCTTGGCTGCAGTTTCTTTGAAGGCAGTCAGACAAGAGGGCAGGCAGCATGGTGAGAAATCCTTTTCCCCAAGATGACTCCTTTTTCTTGTTGGACCTCCACTTTAACCTCCTCCAAGGAAATTACTGGGGAAAGTCCAATTTCTTGTAATAGTCTGATGATTAAAAGGAGAGCTGCAAGTGTTTCTTTAGAGGTTACACTCTGAGAAACAGGCCCTGGGGAGATGGCTCAATGGGTAAGAGTACTTGCTAACAAAGCATGAAGTCCTGAGTTTATTATAGGTGAGAGCTTAAGAGACAGGAAGCAGCAGGGCATGGTGTTTGACACCTTTAACCCTGGCACTTGGCAGGCAGAGGCAGGTACTTCTCATGAGTTCAAGGCTAGCTTGGTCTGTATAGCAAGTTCCAGGCCAGCCACATAGACCACTTCTCAGGAAAGCCAGTATGCCTGAAGATGAGCTGAGGAGATGGGAGGAATGCCTGTCATTATTAAATTATTAAATATATTTATTACCATAATGAGATATACTTAGTCATCCCAGGAGTCCCTTACTATGGCTCTTCCAATAATGTGCTCAATTTCACCCTTATGAACCGTGTGAGATAGTGATGCGGCTGCTTACAGTTTCTGTGCATTCATCTCTTTGCACTAAGCAGTTTGCTCATCTTGATATAGTTGGTCACCTTTTTCTTTTCTTCTTTTCTTTCTTTCTTCTTCTTCTTTTTTTTTTTTTTTTGAGATCTCATTGAATGTGTTTTACACCAAGACCACTTCTTCTTTTTTTTAAAATAGGAATTTACCTCAACATTGAACTATGTAGTTCTAAAAGAAATAATGAGGAAATAAAGTTATTTATTCATTCATATGAACTATTTACATATTTTCACATGACCTAGGTTTTATCTTTTATTTGGTTTATTTGTAAGGACTTGTTACAAATAATGGTTGTATTTTACCTTTAACACTAATTGCATGTTTTAAAATATATTTTTCAATTTTTTGACATATTTATCATTTCCCCTTCCATTAAATGCATTTTATATTTTCAGACCAGGTTTAAAAATTTGTTGTCCCCCACCCCTACCCTCATCTACGAAGCGCCATCTGCTGGCAAAATGGCATAGTAACTTCAAGATGGTTCAAAGCACTTTTCATAGGACAACTGTTCTGGATTTGGAAGTTTTGTCATTGAAAACATAAATTTGGAAGTAACATACATACGTAAAGGGAATGAGCTCCACAGAGATGGAGCTAACAGTCCTCACCTTCTTCCTGCATGAAGTGTGCAAATAAAAGCTTCTATGCATGGCTTGGAAAGGGGCTCAGGTTGCTCTCATAAGCAGTGGACCTACTATGTACACTTTAGATATATGTAGTATTTTAGATGCAAGTTATAAATCAAAATATCTGTGTGTTCTACTTGGTTAGCATATCTGTACCCGTTCATGCAGGAGAAGCCAAGGCTTTATGAAAAACAAAAACCAAACAAATAGCAAACTAACAGGAGGAAGCTGCCTCCCGCACAGACAGACTGCATAGTGCTTGTGGGTGCTACGCTTTGGTTGAGGATGTCTCCTACAGTCTCAGGCACTTGAACGCTTGGTCCCAGTTGGCAGTGCTGTTGCTGAGGTTTAGGTAGACTATCCTTGCTAGTACAAGTATCTCACTGGAGGTGGACTGTGAAAGTGAGAAGCCTCACATACTGCTAGTGCACTCTCTGACGTATTCTTGCAGCTGAGGGTGAGTTCTTGGCTTCCTGCTGCTGCCTGGTACCATGCTTTGCCACCAGGATGGATTTTTATCCCTATGGAACTGTAAGCCCAAATACCACCCCACCACCACCACCACACAAATAAGATGACTTAGGTATGGTATTTTATCACAGCAACAGAATAGTAACTAATACAGGATTCACAAATAGTTCAGTTCCTTAAAAAAAAACTAAAGAAAAAATTCATGTTGTCTAAGATATTAGGAAATCTTATCATCATATAGGTGGACCTTAATTCTAGCTCTCTGATAATTTTTTATGGACACTAACTAGGGTATCCCTTGGCCTTTGTCTGCAAAATGAGCTGTAGGGTTGGGTGTCAGGAGCTATCTAGGATAGGCTAAGGCTAGCAGGTCACCTCCCTGGAGGTGGTGGCCGCCCCTTCTGCATGGTCTGAATGGATGAGCTCTATGAGGAAAGGTCCTGAAGAGACTTCACCTGAGGATTGCTTCTTGCTGCTGACATGCCTTTCCTGTCATTATTAATATAATAATTCCTGGGCACTACCCCACTCTATTGACCACATTTCCTGGAGATCAACATACAGATGGGCATTCATGAATTAATGCTCTTTAGATGAATGAATGGTTTTATAGAATTCTTGATTTGATTAAAATAATTTTAGAAATAAAGTTTTTAGAGATGGTCTTAGTTGCTTTGCTAGAAAGATATAATAAAGTTAGAATTAAGAATAGAATGTGCCCACTCCTCATAATAGTAAGTAAAGTCTTTATAATAAGAAATACAATGAGCTTTCATAATTACACTAAAAAGAGGAATAGGCTTGGGACAAATTTGTATTCAAGGAACAATATTTAGGCGCATGGATGAAGTCACAGGTGTGCATTATGATAAGGCAAGGCCATGTAAAAACTGTTGCTTTAAATGTATAATGAGCATATAGAATGAAAACACTGCTTTGAACTTCATATCAACATCCTTCTGTAACTCACATTTTTATGTAACATTTTATCTCTGAGGTAATTTTCTAAGAACTTTTGTCTAAGAAGGTATAAAAAAGCCAAAGGAAAAAAAATAAGGCTGGGGGCTTGGGGGCGCTGCCCAATCCATCTATCCATCCATCCATCCATCCATCCATCCATCCATCTAAATGTATCTGTCTGTTTGTTATGTATGAAGGTACATGTGTATATATGTAAGCATACATGAATACTTGTAGCGTTGATGAGACAGATGGTTGGGCCCGGTCAGAGTGTGTGTATATTAATGCATGTCTAAAAGATATAAAAAGCTAAAGGCAATAAATAAAAGGTGATATAGCCATTTTCTACTTCATCCTGTGTGTGTGTTTTCTGTGTGGGTGACTCCTTTCTTTTCTGGTTTACAAAGAGTTAACCCACCAAGTCAGTCAGGAGCTCCTAGCAGCTAGCAATAAATCCTTTACAGAATCTCCCTACTGTTAGCAAGTGTCAATAGGTCCAAAGGCCTGCAGCTCCTTGCTTCAGAGTAACTTAGAGTCAGCTAGGTATATGTTACTATAGAAAACAACCCTACTATCTTGCAAGACCACTTGCTGACACTCTTTTCTCTTGGCTACTTCCAAGAGAGAACCAGCACTCCGGAGCTGGCCTCCAGCAGTTGGGAAGATGGCTAAAAGGGTAAAAATACTTGCTTCATGAGCCTACTGCCCTGAGTTTGATCTCTGCAACTCATTGAAAGAACCAGATGTGGTAGCAAGCATCTGTAATCCCAGAATTCCTACAGGGAGATGGGAGGCAGAGACAGGTGAATTGGCAGATAACTTGGTCGTGACATCTTGTCTACTGGACCAGCTGTTAGTCTATGTTTTGATGTGGTATTTTGTTATCTATCTATGTTCCTGTGTGCCACTTTTAAGTGTGATATGTTAAAAGTTTAATTCAAATTAGTCTATAGGTAAGCAAACATTAAATATAAATTCAGTTCTAATTCCTTCCAATTCCTAAGACCTAAACAAATCTAAGTTATTTTAAGTTTGTAAGTTAAAAGGAGAGAAACAAATAAGTTGGGTAGTGGTGACACACACCTGTACTCCCAGCACTCTGGAGGCAGAGGCAGGCAGATCTCTGGGAGCTGGAAGCCAGCTTGGTCTACAGAGCAAGTTCCAGGACAACTAGGGCTACAGACCTAGGCTATCTCAACCTTCCCTCCCACTAAAAAAAAAAAAAAGAAAAAAAAACTGCCAGAACTGATAATACATTATCTTGTGCTACTATTAGATAGTTAAATAATGGCAATGTCTTTGTTTCAAAAACTACTTTCTGGGTTTTCATTACAATGCCCTGTGTGAAAATCATTAATGTAATAAAAGGCTGACATAACTGGACAGGGATCTTGAATTGTCCTTGGTGTGATGTCCAGATTGTATCCCAAAGAGTTAAGCAAGACATATTACCTGGTATTAGGGTTCCCTTTTACAGGTTTTGTCAATAAAAGAATTTAAGATTTATAATATGCTGGGGACAGCATAACATGACAGGGACTGCCTGCAGCAGGCTGGGATGGAGACATCTCAGTAGCCAGTGGCAGCTCCTTGTAAAAAAGGATGGGGTTTGGGACCCTGAGAAGCAGGAGACACATCCCTCCAGGAGACCCGCCATCTGAAATAAGGGACTGCATAATTATTCTATTCTATCTGACTTTCCTATTTCTGTCTCCTTCTGCTCTCGTGAATTCTGTGAAACTACTTGCTCCTTGATGTAATGATTCTTAAACAATTGAAAACTGAGGCACAGGGGCACAGTGCAGCACAGTCCTAATGGCCCAGGTGCATGCTGTGTGCCCTCTTGGAAACAATGTAATAACTGCACATCGGTAGTTCCAGATTAATGCTTGCCTTGCAAAGAAAGTTTGAACAAATTATTAGAAAATGAAATACAACCAACATTGGGACTCCGAGAAAGGAAAAGACTATTCAAGTTATGAAATAACTTTTGCACAACATTTGAGAGTGGTTCCTGGATAAGCAAGTATAGAATACATAAAATTATATACGAGTAAAACTAAGTTAAAAAACTGGGACTCTTGGGGAGGGAATAATGATAAATTTGCAATTACTATTATTTTGGCCACAGGCCTGGGAATAGGGGAAGCTTGGAACTTTGGGGAACAATTATAATTCTTGATTATTTGTGGGATGTGGTTACTCTTTTGAATCTGATTTGACAATGATTATACAATGTCTTTTTTTTTAACCTGCTTTTGGAGTATCAATAAAAGACTGGGGCAAGAGAAAGCTGAGAAAGCAAGTGGAGAGCGAGTGAGGTAAGAGTGAGGAGCGCCTGAGGTGCGCGTGAGGTGAATGTGAAGAGTGAGTGGAGAGAATGTAAGAGTGTGAGAAGAGTGTGTATGAGAGTGAAAGGAGAACACAGAGGAATGTGGAGTGTGGGAGTTTGAGAAAAGAGTTCACAAGGTGCATAGGAGAATGCAGAGTGTGAATGATCGAGAGCGCGAGAGAGTGAGAGATCAAGCTAGAGAGAGCTAGAGAGAAAGAGAGAAAAGAGAGAGAGAGGAGAGCAATTTTAAGTCTTGAAAAATTGCCTGTTAGTTTGTACCTGAAAAGTAGTCTGTTTATTATGTGCCTTCCAGATATCCCTGCTTCCAGTTGAGAACTGTGTTGAGGCTGGATCCTGACAATAATGAAGCTTAACCATTTTATTAGACTTTAAAACACACACACACACACACACACACACACAGAGCAGGCAAGCTATAATCTGTCAGTAAATAGGGACAGGAAAAAAGGGATTGCAAAGGAAACTCTCTCATCACTGTGGGGTCAACTCAGGAACTGGAGTACTAGAGGTTCTCAGTCCTAGAAAGCATCCAGCAAGTCTGTCTCTGAGTCCTTGTTTGCAAGCTTGGCATTTGTGGTTGATAAAGGGTGATGGGTTTGTTCTTACTGTTTGAGACAGAATCTCAGCATGTGACTCTGGCTGGCCTTGAGCTCACAGAGATCTGCTTGCCTGTGGCTCTCGAATGCTAGGATTAAAGGAACATGTCACTCTCAGTGGTGAAGGCTTTCTAATTGTTATTTTATTTAAGAGTATTTTACTATATTTATTGTGTGCATGTGTGTATGCTTGAAGTACATATGGAGGTCAGAGGGCGCTTTGCAAGTCACGCCTCTCATCTATACGATGGTTCCAGGGATCAAGCTCAGATCAGGCTTTCAAGCCAAGTGTCTTTATCCACTGAGTCAGCTCATCAGTCTACCCAAAGATGAATTTTTTTTGTTTGTTTGTTTTTTGTTTTTTTTTTTTTTAAAGAGCTTATTGTGGAGAGAAAGTTTACAAAAGAAGAGCTGGAGACAGGAGCCAGTGCTCCAGAGAGGACCCAGAGAATGCTATGGAAAGGTAAGATTGGTTCCAATATAGGAGGCCCTAAGAAAGGAGAAAAAAATCCAGCGCTACACTATATGGGCCTTTTACAGGACATACGGCAGAATCTGGACAAACACCAAGGGAAGTTTATTGAGAGTGAATTCTCTGAGCATCATGTGCAGCCAGTGGAGAGCATACCTGCTCTGTACACGTTCCTCCAGCCCCAGCCAAGGAGGTGATCATTCCACATTCACTGCCTCTTTATCTGCTGGTCACTCAGGGGGTTGGGGAGAGGAGAGTCCTCTCTGTCCATCTCTGACTTTTCTTGTCAGCTGTTGACCCTGGTTCATCTACTGGCTATTATCCACTAGTTGCTGATTTTAAAGATGTTGATGGTCTCAGGTCATGGTAGGGTCCACTGGTCATTAATTAAACTGTATGTCTTCATTCTCACCCTTATGTGGCAAGCATGAAGTTTTATCAAAGAATTATCATGTACTTAGAGGGGGCTAATCCTTACTGAAGTTAATAAGATACAGCTGCAGCTTTGGTTCGTTTCTTCATATTCAGCTCCTTGTGTACAGGAGTCTGGAGTAGCCTCCTTCCCGGACAGGTGGAGCCATTCTTTGCCATAATTAAGTCTGTTACAACCTGCAGCATTAGGAGGAAGCACTGTGAAAAGGTAATAGTGCCTTGCTTAGGTTTCTGGGTTGGAGCTGGGAGTTCACACATGGTGAGACCCTGCCCCCCTCAATGTAAAAATCCCAAAAAGCTCAACTAAGAAAACTGGGTAAGTTGGAATGCCTTAGACCAGAGACTAGAGGAAGGTCCCTGCCAACAAGAATGAAGGCAGGCAAGCAGCAGCCACCAGAACCTTGCTCTGTACTTTTCCATTCAGTTTGTGATTGAAGCTGGGTTTATGACTGGACAGTTCTTTCCACATCAGTTTAAGTTCTGTGGCTTCTCATAACTAAATATGATTTTTTAAGACCAAGAGAAAAGACAGTATTTTCATTATTTGTGCAATATAGAGCCATCATTTCACTTATCTTAAATAGTCTAGAAACTTTGCAGCTAGGGGCCAGTAAGATGGTTCGGTAGGTAACGGCACTTGTTGTCAAGCCTTAATTCAATTACTGAGACTCACATGGTGGAAGGAGAGCAAGTCTTGTGAGTCTTCTGATCTCCAACTGCACCTAGCATGAATACCCTTCCCCAACTCCCTGAAAAAAAAAAATCCACTGGATTTCAAAAAGATAAGGTGGGGATAGGGCCTTACATTGAAACAAGAATACAATGAATTCTTTGTTTTGGAGGCATCGTTTCTCTATGTAGCCCTAGCCATCTTGGACCAGGCTGGCTTTGAACTCAAGTGATTCATCTGCCTCTGCTTTTCTCGAATTGAGATTAAATTCGTGTGCCATCAGTGCCTGGTGAATAGAATGACTTCTATACAAAGAAATCAAAACAGAATCTAGCCAAGCAGTAGGCACTACTACAAATGCATTAAGGGGCCTCTTCTGCACCCAGAAATTTTATCAGTAAACAAAACAAAACAAACAAACAAATCCAGCAGCATAGCCACGTTTTAAAATTCATCTTCTGCACATAGGGTGGCCCCTGGATGGTGGAACAAGCATTTTGAATGAATGAAAGAGGAATTAAAGAGACATACACACTTAGTACTTCCTGTAATTATTTTCAACATGAAAACATGCAAATATATGGAAAAGAACTTAATGTTAACCAATAAGAGGGTTAAAAAAGAAAGAAAAAATAAAAGAAAAAATAAAATTAATGACAAAGGCAGGGGAAAGAACCACTACTTCAGAGGTCATTGCTCTAATCTAACATTACTGTAGATACAAGTTTTCTCCCAGCCAGCTGTTATCTGCAAACCTCACGGGGCTTAATGATTACATGTGAACACTGAACATGGAGCTCAAGAGAGATTCAAACTCTTTATGTAGCTAGTGACCTTTATGTAGAGGGTGACCTTGAACTTTTTCCTGTTCTGCTTTTAACTCCCCGGTGCTGGTTTATTTTTCTGAGAGCCAAGAAACGCGGCGTTGGCCGGTTCCCCAAAGAAGATCCAAAAGACAAGGAGTGCGCGCCCACTACCACGTGAGGAGATGCCACGCCTAGAGCCTCTCACTCCCGGCCACACCCATACAGGGGCCCACAGAACGTTAGCATGGCTTTACCGAAACCTCACCTCTTGCTAGGCAACAGAATCTCCGCGGCGACCGGAACAGGAAGATGCGATACTGCCCGGAACCGCGGAGGGCGGGCGCACGCAGCCTCCCTGGGCTCCGTGGAGATAGGGATACACAGCGTCCCGGTCGCCATGAAAACAGGCCACACCCCGGCGGTCCCGGCCGGTGCCTGCCCAGTGCGCAGACGCGTGAGCCGTTCCGCGCATGAGCAGTGAGGCTTGGAGCCCGCCAGCCCGTGTCTCCGGCGCCAGCTACGCCGCTGTGGCTGTCACTATGGCCCATTACAAAGTGAGGGGGGCGCGGCGTGGCTCGGGGCGTGCGGGCGGCGCCGGGTGGGAGTTGGGGCGCGTGCAGGGCTTGGGGCTGGCGGCGGGGCACGCCGTCTTCCTGCTCTGGCCCCGGGCTCCGGTCCCTGACCCGCCGTGTCTCCTCAGGCCGCCGACTCGAAGCGCGAGCAGTTCCGGAGGTACTTGGAGAAGTCGGGGGTGCTGGACACGCTGACGAAAGGTGAGCCGAGGCGGGCGGCTGCAGCCCACGTCCGCGCGCTCCTGGCCAGGTGGGGCCCGCCCGGGGACCAGCGAGGCCTTGGGGTCCAGTGTGTCGGGCGCACGCCGGCCTCGGGACCTTGCCTTGCCCCCGTGGTCGCTCTCTGCCCAGGACTGAAACTCTTGCAGCTGTTGCAAAGTCTCTCCAACTTCCGTTGCTTTCCCTCGAGCAGCCGCAATGGACACGATATCAAGAGACCTCGAGATCCAAATTGCTCCCGCCGTATAGTGTGCGGGATTTTACAAATTTTTCTTTTGGACAAAGACAACTAAGAAAATTACTGGATTTGAAAGTGGGTTATTAAGTGGCTCTAGTCGCCGAAGCTGGAGATTCATAGACAGTTTGGGCTGTGGCTTTTCAACTCTTTCAGCCTGTAGTAATTCCTACTTTGTGTAGATACATAATTAAAGTGGAATTACAATGTTAAAAGTGCTTCAGAGCACATAAAAATGGCTATATTCTTTACTTTCAAACAATGGAAGTTACTGTTAAAGTGTATCCCTTCCTTTCTGGATGTAAGGTTAGAGAGCATGGTGATTGAACTCAAGGATTCCCAGAGAGAGAATACAGCTAAACTGGCCTTAACAGTATATTGAATGCCTGCTACATGTTAAGTAAGAACTAAACATTGGTGTTTTCAAGGGAATAGAATGGAATGGCTGGCAGAGATTGAAACCTTGGTCTTTTTGAGACTAGGAAGTGTCTGGGAAATAATTTGTATCTGCTTTTTAGGGAAACAAAAGCTAGGGGAAATTTTGGGAGAACTTAGAAGAAAGCAGGGCTTTCAATTCTCTTACATGGATGAACTGACAGGTTAGAATTACTACTAATTTCCTTATGTCCTTGCAAGTCAATGTGAGCAAAATATAAGGAACTACTCTGTTAGACCACTGTACTTTGTGGCATCGGAAGTGTCACAGATGGCTTGGAATTCTGGTAAAAATCCCCTCATGTTTCTTTCATGTAATGATCTTATTCCAGCTTTGTGTTCTGGGAACCAAGGATACAGCCATAGAAATATCCCTGCTTTGGGGAGCTTGTAGCTTAGTTAGGGACACAAACACTAAAACATAGTGCCAGCTAGTGGTAAACGTATAACTTAAATCATAACAAGGATAAAGATGAGACATTTTTCTTGGAGTTGGCAGAGGGAAAACCTTGAACAGAATTTCTAAAGTACGGATAAATATCCTTAATCTGAAAATTTGAAATCTAAATTGCTCCCAGATCTGTAACTTACTCAGCATTGATGTGGAAAATTCCATAATTGACTGCATAAATTATGTCAGTCAAAATTCAGGAGCCTAGGAATATGTACTTGTTCAAGATCATGTTCATATTATGTGAATAAGGCCCATATGGAATGTAAATGAATTTCGTGTTTAGGCTTGGATTTCATCCCCAAAACATCCATTATGTATGATATGCCAACCTCTGGAGATAAACACTGATATACTTTTGGTCCCAAGTATTCTGTGTGGGTAGGGTAGAGGGGACATGATGCAGTAAATGGACAGACAAAAGCAGTGAAAGGCAGATGGAGGATAACTGGAGGTAACTGAATGAAGAGCCAATGTGCAACCTTCAGGCTGTGTAAGAGAATGGAAACCAATTTTAAAGAGTCAAACATAGATGCTTTATACAAGCTTACATTTTCGTATCAGCAACATTTCAGAGAGGATTTAAAATTGTTTTTAACATCAAAATATTGTAAGAAGCCAGGCGTGGTGACATGTTTTTAGTGTTCTAGTGAGGGAAGGCAGATGTGCATTTACTGCTTGCCCAGAGCACGTATCAAGACCTGTCTCAAAAAAAGTAAACTAGAGCTAGGTTGGAGAGATGGCTTAGAGGCTAGGACTACTTGATACACCATAGGGACTAGAGTTCACATACCAGCACTCATAATAAGCTAGATAGGGTCTCTGTGTGTGTAATGCCAGTGCTGGGTTGGGGAGACACGAGGATAATCAAGGCTTGCTGGCTGCTAGCCTAGCTAAAAGATGGAAGCTAGGGAGACCTTGCCTCAAAGGTTTGAAGCATATGTAGAGAACCCAGACATTTTGTTTCATTTCTAATTGCACTTGACAAGCTGAAGTAGGAGGACTGCTTGAGTCTGAGACCAGCCTTGGCTAAAGAGTAAAACTACATCTTAAAAACAAAAAACCAAACTTAACCAACCAACCAAACCCTCCAAAAAACAAAAAAATGAAACCTTCAAGATAAAAACGTCCATGAAGGTGAATAGATGGAACAGCATTTTAGTTATTTTGATCAGGGTAGCAAACTTTAAAATACCTGGCTTTAAATACCTAGTTGCTAAGGGCCAACAAGAAGGCTCAGCAGGTGAACGTGCTTGTTGCCAAGCCAAATAGACCTGAGTTTGATTCCCAAAATTCACATGGTAGGAGGGTATAGGTTCCTGAAATGTGTCCTCAGATTTCCAACCCCTCCCCACCCCCCCGCAATATGTAACTAATAACAGTAAATTTAGCTTCTAAAGCAAAAGGGAATATGATTTGGTTGAATTCTCTTCAGATAAAAAGCACAGTCATCCAATAGAAAAGAAGAAGAAGAAGAACAACAACAACAACAAAACCCAAAAAGCAAAAAACTTAATACAATGTAATCCCAGCCCTGCAGGCACCACAGGTAGGAATTTGGAAGCTGAAGGGAATGGGGCTGCCATGATGGAGGGAAATGGCAAGAGCACTATAACAGTCACACCCTATGAACGTTTAGATCCCAGCCGGCCTGGTGGAGCATGTGTTTAATCTCAGCACGTGAGAGGCAGCACTCACAGAGGCAGGCAATTTCTGTTAGTTTAAGGCCACCCTAGTTTACATAGTTTCAGGACAGCTAGGGCTGCACAGAGAGATGTCATGTTTAAAAGTAAGTAAATAAAGACTAAGACTCAGTACAGATCAGTGGAAGTAAATGGAAGAAACACTTTTAAATGTATACTTTTTTTAAAAGCAAAAACTAGTAAGTAGGGATTTGAGATAATGTAACATATTAAGAGATGATGGTCAGATAGTTGTGATATAAATATGCAGATTTCTAAAAATAATTGTGTATTTTGGTATAAAAGTACCTGCTTACTTGATGTTTTTCGTATGTCTGTACTTTAAGTTATTAAGACTCAAAAACCCAGGACATGTAAATTACATGTAAATTGGACATGTAAATTACATGTAAATTGGACATGTAAATTGGACATGTAAATTGGACATGTAAATTGGACATGTAAATTACAACAGGATTTCTTAATTTGGACTCTCAAGTTATGTGCTTGAAGTTACATATTTTGCTTTTGTCAGATTTTTATAACACCTGTATGGGGGGACTGAGACAGGAGGATTGCCATGAATTTGAGGGCAGCCTGGAGTACAATAGTGAATTCTTGGCCAGCTTGGGTTGGCTCAAGCATCCATAGCCTCAGGAGATTTTTCAAAGTCCTCAGCACTAGTGTGGAGAGCTTGCCACCTGCATATTGAATCCTAGGAGGACTTGTTCAGTAGATGATTGAGACAGTGCTGACAGGAAGTACTAGCACATTTTTAAATGCCAGTCTGAGCATGCTGATTGTGGTAATGTTTTTTGGTTGGTGCTCAGCCTGTCATACATGGAACTTAATTCTTGAATGTTCCAAATGGAATGCTGTTAATTACCTAAAATTTCTTTAACTAGATTACATTAGACTTTGTGTTTTTGAGACAGAGGTCTTTGTAGTCCAGGTCTTTAGCTAATTGCTTTTCCAGGAATGATCTTGAACTACTTATTCCCCTGCCTCACCTCCTTGGTACTGAGAGTACAGGTGTGAGACACCACACCCAGCTTTCTTGTGTGCTGTTTTCCATGTCCCACTTAAGTCAGTCTTGTATACACAATTCAGGAGTGACCCTGCTACTTCCTTGCTTTCAAACTGTTGAAATAGTTTGTAGTCCTTAGGATCAATCTTCAACTCAGCTTTACTCGGTTTTCTTGTCTGGCCCTAGACTACCTTTCCATTCATTACCCACTACATACTTGACACGTTAGTTCTGTTTTATGTGTTTTGAGCTTTCCCATTTTCATCTGAAACACAGCTAGGTCTTAGGTCTGCCTCTGACACTAAGTATTCTCTGGTCTTATCCTGAAACTCACTAACTACTATTGCAGTTCAGTATTCTAGTAGTTCCTTATCTTTTACAATGGATTGCAAGTTTGTTACTAGCAAGGATACTGTCTGACTTGTTCACCACTGTATGGACAGTCTTAGCAATCTGTTCACCATACAGGAGGCAGGCAGTATTTACTGAGTTTTATAATATTTCAGCCATCTACGCTGGAGACTTCATTGCTTCTCTTTCTCTTTGGTTTGCAGTGTTGGTAGCCTTATATGAAGAACCAGAGAAGCCCACCAGTGCTCTGGAGTATCCTTTTCATCTTTGAAGTAAAAAAGTCATATTTTTGAAATTTTTATTTATTCACATATATAATAAGCTTTAAATACTTTTGTTTATTGAAAAAGTTCTTTTGAAGCTTCACACGACCTTGGATAACTACTGGTAGTATGGTGACTATCCCCCTGGCCTCAATCTGCTCTGAGTACATTCTTAACACTGATGTTAGTTTTTTAAAGCATCACTTAGGAGCTGCTACCCCGGAAAACCCAGAAATAGAGCTGCTTCGCCTAGAATTGGCAGAAATGAAAGAAAAATATGAAGCTACTTTAGAAGAAAATAAAAAACTGAAAGCAAAGGTAAATTTAAAAAAGAAATTCAAATTAAAAAACGGTCTTGTCTCTAAAGATTATCTGACCAAATCCTTACTGCAGGCCAGGAATGTGTATAGCTCAGTGGTAGAGCATCTGACTGGCATGTGCAAAGGTCCTGGGTTGCATCTGCAGCATGATAAAATCAGAGTAAACAACTGAACACAAAACTTTACTAATGGGCAGCAGGGAGGGACAATATCAGTTTCAATCAAATCCATGGCAAACTTAAGCCTCATCTAGAAAAGTCCCAAGACCAACAAAAAATAGGATAGGCAAAGTATATTCACAAAAAGGGAGTTGAGAACCTGCATCAATAAAAAGGTGGGGATATTGGCTACTACTGCTTAAAGTAGATGGATAATTTTAAAGTTCTTAAGCAGTTTAGGTCAGTCTAGGCCACAGACACAGTCTGCACTGTCTGAAGCATGCTAGCTCCAGATTCTCAAAAGGATAGAAGTAAGCTGCACTGGATTTCGTCTAGAGCTGAAATTTGACTTTGTTCAAGTTCCCATAACCTTGAGCAGCAACTCAAAGTCTTTGAGGGTTATCACATTCTGAACTACAAGATGTATGTCCAAGTCTGAAACTAATTGAAAGAAGTCAAATCTTCTGAAGTCTAGTGTTCTTGTAAGGAAACACAAATTTCTATAAAAGAAAATGCAGTGTCTTAAATTACCAAAGATGCTGAGACACATACTTCGTAGTTTCTAAGAGACCAGCCTTGCCTCTGCCTCCCTGGTGCTGATTTAAAGTCTTCTGGTACTTTTAAAGTCAGATATTCGTTACTTTTCATTGGCTGACCAAACTAAAAGAATCAGTAATTGAACAGTTCAGTCATGAATTGAGGCTAAAGTTTAGTTCTCCAGCAACACTAAAGATTTATACAAAAAAGGCTTTTGTTAGGTTTAATTGTACTCAATCTTAAGTGAATGGTTTAAGAAGGATTAGTTCAGAAATTGATTACTGATCCAACTAAGTTGAATATATTATCTGATTTCATTGTGTTACTAAGTTTTTTACCCAACTTAAATAAAATTCATCTAAATCCTCTGTCTTTGCCCCATAGCTTGTTCAGTATGAACCACCTCAGGAGGAGAAGCGTGCTGAATAGGATTCTTCTCAGTTGAAAAGACACTGAAAACTGGTTTTGTATCACTTGAATAGCTTGTATAGTATATGGTCTTTCCTGAAAAGATGCTATAAACTTTTAATATGTTAAATTCACTCATCACACCTTAATGTTATAAACACATATACATAGAATCACCAATAAAAACTCAATATAACTTTCTTTGGGTCTTAAAGCAGGAGAATCCAAAGTAGATCTTGAAGAAAAGCTAAAGAGCCACATACCTTTTCACCTTAAAAGACATTTATTTATTATCCAATTAGGAATGATGGTACTGGTTGTATTTTAGCTAGGAGATTGAGCATGGAGCTATTCCTTGGTCCAGGACTTGAGCATAGTAGGCGCACTCATTCTTGACAGCATATATTTCCTGTAGACTGCTAGACATATCTGTGATGTACAGTGTTTTTACATGGGTTCCCATGCAGCTTCTGCTCTTTTATAGAAATAGAGAACAAACAACTCTTCTTTGCCACCACTTTGCCTTAGATAACTGTGTGTGCCAGTATGAACTGTGACACCACGTTTTCTTTCTATGCAATCATGCCCACCTGATAATGCTGCCTTGCTGTGTGTGCTTTAGTGCGTTCTGGTTGCACATTCGTCTGTGTCATTTTCAGTTTGTATAATGCTGCAAACACCTTGATTGTAATTTACATAGATTTCAACAGAACTACACTCTTACCCTGCCTTCCTTCCTTCCTTCCTTCCTTCCTTGAGCACAGAAGAGAGATAAAATTCTGGGTTCATACACAAACTGGGATGGGAAAGGGGGATGAACCATTATTTCACAGCATGTAATTATACAGTGATTTCTTTCTCCTCAAACATATTTTTTTGAGCCTTGAATTAATTTTATCTTTATTATCCCTGTGAAGTAGGTAGGGCAAGTAAGGGAGCATTGGGTGTTGAATTTTTAGGCCAAAGACTGACATACAGATTTGTTGCTAACTAGAAACCTGGGCAGGTCAGTTAATGGTTTGGAGATCTACTATTCTCATCTGTACCATGAAAACATTTGCTGCCTACCTCACAGGGTTGTTGTGAGGTCAAATGAGAGAATGTATATGAAAGATTTATAAATGGTAAAGTACTTGTTTTGTTAATCCTTTTCTTTCTTTTTGCTAGGGGACAGTCTGATGTATCAAGGGCTGGCCTTTAATTCCTGCCTTCAACTCCCAAATGCTGGGATTATAGGCATTCCCACTACAATCTGACCATTTCTCTTTTCTCTGGGAAGAATCACAGTCAGATGTGTTGCTGATAACTTCCTTTCTTCACTGACAGGTATATAAGCCCTTATATGTCACCTTCTATCCTTATTGTTGGGCAGCTTGTCTTTACATTTTGATCACAGCACATATCCAATCAAAGCTGGTTTAACCAGTCGAGGTACTGGCACCTGCTGGAAACTGACCAAGCCATTTACAAGAGCATTGTAATCAGTCATGTTGGGCAGGACTGTGGCAATGGTCTGCATTTCCTCTAGTCACAAGTTTGTTTCTGGAGGTTGGCCAGATACTACTGAAAAAACATTCAGCGGGGCAGATTCTCTTTGTTTACCAATTTGGGTACCTTCTGGATGGATATCACTGGGCTAAGTGCTGGTGTGGTAAAGACCAATTCATTATGCAGCACATACATAGGCAAACAACTATAAGGTAGGTTAGGATATGCTAAGAATTGTAGGAATAACAAAACAGGGCCCCCATGAGAATTTGGTAGAGAGAGGACGTAGCTTCTTCAGGTACTTTGTATGGCCATCATTTTGTTGATACCAACAACTATATTTTGTTTTCTGGCTACTAGTCTCTTTTTTCTCATGAGGTCACTGGGCATGGTTAGTCACCAAATTCAGGTCCTCTCTAGAACAGTGCATGCTTTTCACCATTAACCCCCTTCCAGCATTCTTTCTATCAAGGACTTGAATGAAGACTGTATACAAGATGCTGCTAAATGCAGCAGGAAATGTAAGCCATCAGTTCAGTTACTGCTACACTTCAGCTGCTTCATCTATAAAATACGAATTAGGGGCTATAGACTTGGCTCATGGGTAAATGTGCTTGGGTGCAGGTCTGAAGAATTTAGTTCAGTCCCTGAATCCCACAAAGTGGCAGGAGAATTATCTCCTGAGAGTTGTCCTTCCATATGTACATACCTGCATGCACACAATACATATAAAATTAAAAAGTTATGACCAGACATGATGGTCCATGCCTATAATCCTAGCACTTGAAGGCAAGAGGGTCAGGAATTTTAGAGTCCTCTCTGACTACATAGTGAGTTAGATGGCAGCCTTGGCTATGTAAGACTGTCTCAATAACCACCCCACAAAAGATATGTGTGTATTTGTGTATGTATGTGTCTTTACATCTTGCCTACCTTACAAGGTTAATGTCAGGATCAGATTAAATACATTGGATATGAAAGTGCCTTGCAAACTGTAAAGGACTACCTGCAGATCAGTCAGTAGTACTGCCACATCTGTAAGTACCATAGAATTGGAAAGGTTGGTTGTAGACTACTTTGGAACAGGTTTGAACATGAAAATCTGGAGTACCTATACTGCTGGGCACAAATAAATATCAAGTCCTATGGTGGTTAAAGTATATAGTTACACAAAGTGAGTAGGCTTTCTGATAAAATACTAGTTCTAGTGATCTCTAATGTGAACCATTTATACTCCAAGGAAGCTTAAAAATCCATTTTGGAAAGTATTTTGTCCAAGTACTAACTTAAAAAGTCTTTCTAAAAGTTCTGTTGTTACTCTGTAGGTACCAGGCATCTGAGGGATGCTGACAAGCATGAGTACATTTTAAGGAAGAATGATCAATAGGGAGAAGGGATGTGAAAGCATGGCTAAGTTGTTCAGTGTGCTTGTCAGCAGCTGCAAAACTCAGTTCCTCAATCACACCACCAGCACTTCTAGCACTCAGTGCACATGTGGCCAGCAGGTACTCTCCTGAACAGCATAAACAGAAGACCTCAAAGTCTTATAGAACAGTTCTGTAGAAGGAATGATCGAAGCAACTGAAGATAACAGGGAACAGAGGAGACTTTTTGGGGCCTGGAACTCATTGTTCTATCAGGTTGAGAGACTTGGTGTGTAATAAAGACTGCATTAGTAGAAGGACTATTACAAAGAAGTGACTACTATTTTGTTCCACTTAAAGCTTTGAGGAGTTTGTTGGCTTGAAGCTTTATTTTGAGACTAACTTTGATATTATAGTAGGGAATAACCTTGAACTTCTGGTCTTGCTTTCGCTTCCTTGGTGCTGTGATAACAGGCAAGTGCTACCAGGCCTGGACTTAGGTAGGGCTGCAGATGGAACCTAGGGATTCATGAAAATTAGGCAAGGATTCTACCAACTGAGCTGTATCCCCAACCCTTGAATAAGAAACTTTATAAAAATTATTTATTTTTATTTTATGTGTATGAGTGTTTTGCCTGTATGTATTTATGAGTACTACCTGTGTGCCTGGCATCCTTAGAGGCCAGAAGAGGGCAGTGGATCCCCTGACACTTGATGGTTGTGAGCCATCATGTGGGTGTTGGGATTGATGTGGGTCCTCTGCAAGAGCACCAAGTGCTTTTAACCACTGAGCCATCTCTTGAACACAGAATAAAATTTAAAACAGAACAGAGCTTTGAAGATGGCTCAGTGGGGAGCACTTCTCAGATAAATGTGTGGTCTTGAGTTTGAATCCCCAAAACTCACATGAAGTTGAGCATATTTCTGTCAGTAATCCCAGTGTTCTGATTGTGAGATGGGAGGTGGGCAGGAGTTGGCCCAGAAATGTACAGGCTGGCTAGCTTTGCACATGCAGTGCTAAACACAAAAGAAACTCTTCCAAAAATCAAGGTCAAAGTTTAAGATATCTGTGGTTGTCCTATGACCTCTACTCATATATTCCACCCAAAAATTGTTAAAACTTATCAAAGCTACTGTTAATTTGATTTCTCCTGGCATAGCGGTTGGTTCTCTGAATCCATAGATTAGGCCATCTGGATTGGAAATATTTGTGGGGAACTGTACTGAGCATTATAGATTTTATTTTTACACTTATTCAATACAGTGCAACACACATCCCACTCTTTAAAAAAGGGGTTTCTAGGTTAGGCTGTCAAGGATGTGTAGAGCAGCCTGACTTAGAACTTTTTGGGGACTCCTGCACCTGGCTCTTACGTAGTGAGAATTACAGATGTGTGCTGTCAAGCCTGGCAGAGACACCATTTCATTTTTCATTGTACTGGTTATTATAATTAATGCAGAGATGATATAAAGTACATGGAGTGTGCATAGGTTCACATGCAAATAGCCTATATTAGGAATTTGACTGTCTTCCAGTCAGTTAATGGGATTAAAGGTGTCCTGAAAGCAGTCTCCCATTGATACTGAGAGACATGTACATTTAAGTGCATTCTGCCTGTCTGTTAGGTACTATGGAGTTGATATTTTTTAGGTGAGGTTGTGTTGTCCTGCTTTTAACTTTAAGGATCAGGTAGAACTAAAATTAAAATGCCAGATCTACTAGAGCTTCCTTTCCACAATCAAATCAACTTATCTGATGAGGCTATGTGGTAGAATTTGCCTAGCATGCGCAAGAGACCCCGAATTTCATCCTCAGGCCTTCAAACAACATAGTCCCCTTGTAAAACCACAACTCCTACTCCAACTCCTTTTAAGTGTACAGGGCTGTACTTTAAGGGCTGTCAAATTTCCACTTCTGGAGTCTGAGACATGAAAATTCTCTTACAGCTTTTTGAAACATACTTTGGCAGTAAGCATTTGCCTTCATTATTCCTAATTCCTCTAGTCTAATCACAAGAAGTCAAGTACTCAGTTGCTGGATGGGATACTGGAGGAGCACCTTGTCTAGGTGGGAGCAAAGAAGATGGAGTTCATGGACTGTAAGGACAGCAGTATCCTATCAGTGATCTGCTTGCAGAATTATGTTTTAGCATGCTTGTATCTATTTTCCTTATCTGGCTCCAGCTACCTGGGCACGTTATCACTGAGACTCATAACTAACTGCCTTTCGCACATGTCGAATCTATAGGTCTGGACCGGCTCACACACGACATCCAGTGGACTTCCTCACCCAATTCCAGAGCAATTCATCTGTCCTCATGGCCTTTTCACATAAAATCTGTACTGAGTCAACTTACACAGAGGTCCCATCTCTGTTAACCTTCAAGCAACTTGAGGGCAGGGACGGGCAATTCAGTTTCAGTTTCTAGTGCTTTCCTGGTACCCAGGACCTGGCAAGCATCACTAAATACCGGCAGGACAGCTGCAACCAGAGGAGGGTGGGGGTTGGGGGGGCACAATGAATTCTTACCCAGCCGCCTAGAAGCATCTTCCCTGCGGTGCTCTCGGAGCCCGAAAGGAGGCGGGGGGCGGGGGCGGGGAGCAGCCCAGCGCGCGCTAGCGCCAGGAAGGCCGAGGTGCGTGCGGGCTGCCCCCAGGGCGAAGGCCCGGAGTCCGACGAGAGGCGCGGCCCGGCCGTTCTCCTCGTGACTCCTCCCCCCGCCCCCACTTCAGCCACTGCTAGTCAGGTGATTCCGGGCACGTGATACGCACCACTTACCCTGATGTCCCGGAGTGGCAGCCAGCCCAGCCAATAAGAAGCCGAAGCTTGGCGGCAGCCCAATCGGAGCTGGGTTTGGGGGCGGGCCCTCCGGCTGCTGCTGCCGGGGGCGGTGGCAACAGCGGCGGCCTAAGGAGGCGGCGGCCTAACCTGGCCTGGCCTGTCAGGGCGCGGGCGGCGGTGGTCCAGCACCATGTCCCTACAGTACGGGGCGGAGGAGACGCCCCTGGCCGGCAGTTACGGCGCAGCCGACTCGTTCCCCAAAGACTTCGGCTACGGCGTGGAGGAGGAGGAAGAGGAGGCAGCGGCGGGTGGCGGCGGAGGCGCGGGGGCCGGCGGCGGCTGCGGCCCGGGCGGCGCTGACAGCTCCAAGCCAAGGATCCTGCTTATGGGGCTGCGGCGCAGCGGCAAGTCCTCCATTCAGAAGGTGAGCGCCCCGTACCGGGCCTCCTGCCCTTGGTCTTGCTCGGCCCTCGGCGCTCAAGTGGCTGCTGCCCTGGAGGCCCGAGAGGGTGGCGGCCTGGCGCTGCGTCCCGGGGCACTGTCCACACTGGTGAGCGCGGAGCCTGGGCGCAGTTCGCCCATGGTCCCCGACCTGGGCCTCCACGTTCGACTTCCTCGGCCGAGGGCCGAGCGGAGCAAGGAGGCGACGCTGGCTGGAGGGAGGAGGCAGGTGCCGGTCACCGCCCTAGAACTCCTCCCTTCTGGTCGCTGCCCTTGTGGCGTTGACGAAACCGACCCGTCGTCCCCGGTTCTCACGTGGAGAACTTGGTGAGCGTGCTGTCCGGCCGCATCTCTCTTAGGTGCCAGGAGTTTTCAGGGATCCCCACCCAAGCTCCGGACCTTAGTGGCGCCAGAAAGTGTTGTGGCAAAGACACTGGGTATCTCAATATTTTGTTGTCAGTCTGTGGAGACTTCTGTAACATTTATTTGGGGTTGAGGGGAGGCTCCTATCACTGCATCTACTTTATTTAGAACTTGTAGCCCTGTGTTTGCAGTTAAAGGTGACAGTCTCCTGTCACAACGATCTTTGGAGACTGTTTTGTAGGCAGGCAGACATCAGTGTATTTGTTTTCACTTGGATCTCTCTTGAACGAATAGAATGCCTAAGGCTTTTTATTTTGAGTGAATAGGGAAATAGAGTCAGGGTTGACTTTCAATCAACCATCCCCATTACAAACAGAGCGAACTTCTAGTAAAATTAGGGACACAGACAACTAGGCCTTCCCCATTTTCACTCTGAATCAAAGGTCTATCCAAAAAGAAATCTCTGGTATTTTGTAGTGGTGGTGTTTTAAAAAAAGCAACAGTGCTGCTCCCCACCCCCTGCACTTGCTGGACTACTGTTTTATTTTCTCACGTCTGTGTCAAAGTTAGACTTTTGCTGGTAGTGCTTAGGCTAGGTAAGCAAACTTGTGAGGGCTTTTTCTCTCTTCCAAGTTAACACTGAGAGACAAGTTTGCTGTATGTTAGGATTGTATCAGGCAAGCCTTAAAAAGCTACACAGCAGCCCTGCTGTGGTGGGTTTTTTTTGTTTGTTTTTGTTTTTTTGTTTTGTTTTTTGTTTTGTTTTGTTTTTTTTAATGTTCCTGTATCCCAGGCTGGCCTAGAACTCAGTTTGTCCCTAAGGCTGACTTTGAATTTCTGATCCTGAGTCTACCTCCTTCAAGTGTGAGCTATCAGGTTGGCTTTACTTGGTGCAGGTGCTGGAAGCCAGGGTGTTATGCATGATAGGCAGGCATTGTGACCACACTGATCTACACCTCTGGCTCCTGCTGTGATGATTCGAAATTTATTGTCTTTACTAGTTCTTGTCTCAGGAGCTGCCTCTTCCCTCCTCCCACAGGCTTCCCTACTTCTCACTCTGAACAGTTTTACTTACTCAGGATTCACTCTATATTCTTTTCTTTATTGTTCCTAAGAGCCTGAAGTAGGCATTTGTGTTATTTTTGAATGAACACAAAGTCTCAAACATTACCTAGAATAGTTTCATGATCTTAAAACAGGTCTTGACAAGTTTAAATCTTTGATCGCAATTGTAATGTTGGTGCTATGGGATTTCTAATATAACTTGTTTAGTTAAATAGTCTCGAAGTTGTCTCTGTTTCTCCTCACAGGTGGTGTTTCATAAGATGTCACCCAATGAGACTCTCTTTTTGGAAAGTACCAACAAGATTTATAAAGACGACATTTCCAACAGCTCCTTTGTGAACTTTCAGATTTGGGATTTTCCTGGGCAGATGGACTTCTTTGACCCAACCTTTGACTACGAAATGATCTTCAGGGGCACAGGAGCATTGATATATGTCATTGATGCACAGGTAGTTAGGCACTGTAGTGTGTACTCCTCTCTGGTGACAAAAAGTGGAGAAACAGAGGAAAGCTGATTGTCTCCTTTGTCACGTTCTTGAAGCTGCTCTTTCCAGTAGATCTCCTTCTGCTGTCTGCACCTGATTCCAGACGCTCAGATGTTTAGGAGATGCCGTTTACATTTCTTGAGTCCCAGTTAATGAACACTTAAACCATTGGCTTTCTACTTTTGTTGGTTAATAGTAGATATTGCTGTACTTTATTAACTGTTATAATGGTCACCCCCACCCATTGAAGTATCCCACCGATGGCTACAATATCAGGGAGGACATGAGAAATGAGTCCATTATACCTTTCCTGATTTGTTTGTTGAATGTAATTTAGGAAGACATACTGAGGGCCCACTGTGTGGTAGGTAATGAGATGGATGGGCTCTGTCCCTGCCCTTTAACTTACCTTTGTAAGCCAAAGCATTAGGAAAGTTTTCTGAATAGTGCCAACTTGGTAGTGAGTGCTTTCTTGTATACAATCTGATTTGCTCTCCAGAGTATTGTGTGGGTAGTTACTCCCATTTACAGATACTTGACTCAAGATCAGGCTTTAAGCAACTTGCTTAGAGCCACACACCTGATACATGGCAGAGCTGGGATCACTTTAACAGTTATTTTAGGAAGGAATGTGCATTTTGGCTTTTTTTCCTTAATAGTAACATTTAAAATTCAGGCATTGGTATTTGATTTTGATTGGTATTTGATTTGAAACTGAAGAACTATTTACTAGTTATATGTCAGTATATATGAGTATTTATGAATAATTAAAATAACTATTTTCTGTGGTTGGGGAAAGAGGTGGTTTAAAGCTTTCTTAACTTGTTACTTGTGTTTTTATAAGATTTCTTGTTAAAAACATCTTGTTCTGACTTTCAGGACGACTACATGGAGGCTCTAACTCGACTTCACATCACTGTTTCTAAGGCCTACAAAGTTAACCCAGACATGAATTTTGAGGTTTTTATTCACAAAGTTGATGGTCTGTCTGATGATCACAAAATAGAAACACAGAGAGACATTCATCAAAGGGCCAATGATGACCTTGCCGATGCTGGGCTGGAAAAGCTCCATCTTAGGTAACAACACGAGTGTTTGATATGAGAGCCCTAATGTAGTCCGTCTGTCCTCACACACCCAGATCTCTGATGCCGAGCTTTTTTAAGTTCTATAAGAGTTTTGATCTCTTCTTTGTTGACTTCTAAGCTGTTTTGTAAGCCTTGTGTTACTAAGAGTTACTTTCCCCCTTTTTCATTTTCCTGATGATTGAAGTCATGTGAAGTGTTTCCATTGGCGTTCTTGCACACTCCTCTCAAGGGACTGTTTCCTCATGGTGTGAGTCTGCTTTCTGACATCTTCTCTCTGGGCTTCTTCACTTTTTAACCCCCATTGGCTTTGTGTAAGAAATCTGCCTTTTGTTTTTTTTTTTTTTTTTTTTTTTTTTTTTTTTTTTTTTTTTTTTTTTTTTTTTGTGAAAGTTGAGTTTAGGTCTTAAAGGTGTATACTTTCAACTTTGGACTAACTCTAATATATCTTAGCTTTTAAAAGAGTTTATACTTCGTAGAAACTCTGAAGTTAGATTTGCCTTCTTCATTTACATAGTGTTGCTGTTGAGTTTGAAGGACTGCTGGTTTACAGTTAAATATTAACTTACCTTAAAGAACACATACTGATTTGGATTGATAGTTATGTATTTTGTGTATTTGTATTCTAAAAGTGTATGAGAAATGTTATTGTTTATCTTTTGTGATAATAGGAAGAAATGAATATTTATAAGTACTAAGAGGATGTCACTTGATCATAAAAACAGCTCAAAGGGGAAGCAGAGAAGAGTTGCCCGTGTAATTTCCTTACCCTTGATCTGTTACAAAAACTTCCTTCTATACTTAAGTCAGTTGTCCTGTCCCTAAGGTTTCCTGGGCCATAGGCTGTAGAGTCTTTAAGGTAGTTTCTAGAAAACATCGTATGGGAGAATTCATTGACCCACTTGGATTAAATTTTTAAAACATGAATAATATATGTTTTTAAAATTTTTTGAGAAAGTTGAGTCTTTATAAGAGTTGTACATGGTGTGGTACTTTAGTAATTCCAGCACTCAGAAGGCAGTCAGGAGGATAGTTGTAAATTTGAAGTTAGCTAACCAAGGCTACTTAGTAAGATCCTGTCTTTAAAAACAAAAGTAAATAAATGTTTATAAGAGAAAGTAAAAGTACCATCCCATAAAATCCCTCAATCTTAAGGATCTGTTAGTATTTTTTGCCGCAATTTTTAAACATGCTTCCTTGTACTGGTGAGGAACCATTATGATTTTCTAATTCCCTGTTTGTTGAGCACTTCAGGACATTTCATGAAACCTATAGTCAGAAGAGCCCTAAACTAAGCCTGCTACCCTCAGTAGAGGTTTGCATCAAGCTTTTACTATGTATGTGCATTGGGGATTGAACCCAGGACCTTTTATATTCTCTGCAAGCATTCTACCCTTGAGCTACCCCCCAGCATCTCCCAACCTCTCTTTAGTACCAGCATGATGAGGTGCAGTTTGCTTTTCCACTTCTAGGAACTCAGCTTAGGAACATGCTCTGTGCCTTGGTGGTTCTGTCTGTCCCCATCCATCTCCAGTCCTGAAGATCCTAACCTTGCTGAAATTTTTGCCTAAAGGAAACACTGAAATGTTTCTTCCTTGCTAGTGTCAGGAGTCATGTGGCCTTACCTACTTGATTAGGTTCTTAATTCACTTCCTTGAAATTTTCTTTAAATCACCTGTAAAGTATAAACACAGTTTCTCATTTCTGATGTGGTAATTTGTACATAAAATATATCATGTATACAACTAAATGATGAAAAAAAATCCTCAATGAAAAAAGCATATAGAATTGTCCATAGTATTTAAGGGGCCCCTTTCTAAAGTGTGTGTTTTGTTAAATCTACATTTGATTTCACTGTAATCCATTTAGAGATCAACTCCTGCTCTTTATATGTCTTCATCCTCAGGCTAATTGCCTAATCCTACTCACCTGCACAGCATTTATTCAGACGAGGTCAGGGGTTTAGGGTGTTGGGGGCTGTGACTAAACTTTTCACTCAGTGAACTCTCATGAACACAGTTGAGGGCAGTGGGCTTGCAGCTGTAAGGGAGATGGCAAAGCTGCTTTTCTCCTGGGGCTTACGAAGGACACAGCTCATAAGAAATGTGTGGTGGAATTTTAAGTACTTACCAATGCTGTGAAGAACAAAATGGCAGAAGGGTAACAGGTACGCATTCACTATTTACGTAGGTGATCAGGAAAGAGCAGAGTCTCACTATATAGCCCTGGAGCTCTGCTATGTAGACCAGGCTGGCCTTAAACTCACAGGATTCACCTGCCTCTTTCCAGGTGCTGGGATTAAATGATGGCAGGAAAGGACTTCTTGAGGTGACATTTTAGTAGGATGTGAATAATATTTCATAAATACCACATTACTCTGCTGAGTGTGGTGATAAAATCCTGTAATCCTAGCTTCACTCAGGGGAGTGCAAACTTGAGGATTAAAAATTCAGGGTCATCCTCCACTCTCTAGTGAGTTTGAGGCCAGTGTGGGCTCCAGCCTGGGTTCCATACTACTGTGTCTAAAAAGAAACCCAAAGTAAGACAAATGGCCGTGGTCTACCTTGGATTTTGATCTTGACTTTTTTTCCTCAGTTTTGTGCTTGGGAAGGAAGCTTTAAAGAGTAGTTTGCCTATGTTGCCCTTTGTGTCTCTCTCTTGAAGAGCCTTCCTGGGTGCTCTCTCAGTTCCCTCTTGTGTAATATTGCAAACGCACAAGTGGACTGGGAAATGGTCTTACAATCAGAAATGACGCGGTAGTAGACAGGATACATCTGAGTGTTAAGCACTTTGAAATTTAAGAGATGATGACAGTAGTTACTAGACTTCTTTTATGAATAACCATCCTATGTTATATTTTTTCAGTTTTTATTTGACTAGCATCTATGACCATTCAATATTTGAAGCCTTCAGTAAGGTGGTACAGAAACTCATTCCACAACTGCCAACTTTGGAAAACCTATTAAATATCTTTATATCAGTAAGTAAATTATTTACTTTGATTTAATTTACAATTATGCTGTTGTTAAATGTGTTTGTATTTAATTCTCCAAAAAAGAAGACTTGAACTAAAGATCAATGATTCAACATGAAAGATAAATAACAAAGTATAGCTTGAGATGTTATATTTTGATTGTGTGTGTGTGTGTTTTAGGTAAAGTTCCCCATACTTCCTTAATCATAAGCATCTTCATGAAGGTTGGGTAGAGTACTGCTTAGCATATGAAAGGACTTAGGACCAATTTTTAGCACCATACACACACACATAAGTAATAATAAATCTTGCTGAGTGGTGGTGCACACATGTAATTCTATCACATAAGAAGAAGAGACAGAAGGATTGTAAGTTAAGTCATCCTCATCCAAAGACTACCTAGTAAGGCCCTACCTAAAGTCTCCCAACCAAGCATTTTTTATTTTGGGGGTCTAATTGCATACTTAAAAGTGATATGAAGAGTTGGGGGTCGAGTTCAGTGGTAAAGCATTTATTGAACCCTGCATTCAGTATCCCAGAACTATAAAAAAAAAATAAAAACAAACCAATGGAAAATTACTTTTAAAATTAAGATTGTTTTTCAGTAATTTAAGGTCTTTGAAAAATTGTAAATTGTGATTCTTAAAAGAAACGCTTACCCAATTTTGTTTTTCCCAAGAATTCAGGTATTGAAAAAGCTTTTCTCTTTGATGTTGTCAGCAAAATCTACATTGCGACAGACAGCTCGCCTGTGGATATGCAGTCTTACGAACTTTGCTGTGACATGATTGATGTTGTAATTGATGTGTCGTGTATATATGGGTAAGTGCTTACACAGTTCTGCAAGATCCCAGACAGGTGGGAAACTTCCTAATTCTTACCTCTGGCTTTTACTGAATGAAATGATAATCTTTTCTTATTTTTGAAATTACATTTGTGTACCGCTGTGTATGTGAGCACAAGTGTGTGGGTGTGCATATCATGCCACCTGTGTGGTCAGAGGACAGCTTTGGGGAGTTGATTCTTCCACTGTGTGGGTCTGGGCCATTACTCAGGTCAGGCTTGGTAACAAGTGCCCTTACTCTCCGATCTGTGTTACCAGCCCGAAGTGGGACTGTTTAGATCATGTGTGTCACCTTAGAACACGATGTCTCTGTGAGCTGGACCTTCAGACAGGATAGCAGAGAACACTTGGAAAGTCTCTCTTTTTGTACTTGGAAGAGTTTGTATTATCTTCTGTCTCATAGGACTTGGCAAGGTTTAAACAAAAGAACCTAACTAGAGTAATTTATTTAAAATGATCTGGGGACCAGTGTGGAGGCAAAGGCACAGCTATCTGAGCTTGAGGCCAGCCTAATCTACATAGTGAGTTCCAGGCTATTCAGGCTACAAAATGAGACCATGTCTCAAACTGTTTCCAAGATGGTCTGAACAGCCAAGTGAGGTTGCTCATCTATAGAATCTCAGCATGTAGTAGGAGGGTCAGAAATTGTGCCTAGTCTAATCAAACAACATAAGTAAAGCACACTAAAAATGTCTGAGTAAATGCTGCTGCCTAATTGAAACTCAGGTTTCATGGATTGAGGGACTTTTTGTTTTTTAGTTATTTGGGTTTTATTATGAGCCTTGGCTGGCTCTTTGTGAAGACCGGGCTGGCCTTGACTAATCGAGATCCTCCTACCTCCACCTTCTGAGTGCTGGGACTAAAGGTGTGTGCCCCACAGCTGGTAGAATGGGGGGCTCTTTTTGTTGTTGTTATTGTTGCTTTTTTTTTTTAAATTGTAATGATTTTATTTTATGTTCTTTAGTATTTTCTCTGCGTGAATATCTGTGTGAGTTCAGGTGTCATATCTCTTGATCTGGGGTTTTCAGGCAGGTATGAGCTGCCATGTGGGTGCTAGGAATTAAACCCCCCTCCTCTGGAAGAGCACCCAGTGCTCTTAACCACTGAGCTATCTCTCCGGCCCAAATGAGGGATTCTTTTTTTTTTTTTCTTTTTTTTTTTTTTGGTTTTTTGAGACAGGGTTTTTCTGTATAGCCTTGGCTGTCCTGGAACTCACTCGGTAGACCAGGCTGGCCTCGAACTCAGAAATCCGCCTGCCTCTGCCTCCCACAAATGAGGGATTCTTAATCTTGCAAAATTAAAAAAAAAAAAAAAAATCAGGATTTTTAATTGGGGTATGATGGATAATCCAAGTTCTTGAGAGGCAAAAGTTAGTCAGAGTTCCAGGACAGCCAGCATTACATCATTAATGAGACCCTGTCTCAAACAACAATCAACATTTTAGTTATTAGAAAGATTATACATAAAATATTTGACAAATACATCTGAGTTTCCATAGTAAGTCTCTCAAATATAGGATTTTACCATATGAACATTCCTTAAACTATGTAGAAATTTATAAAATACCAAAACCCAAAGATTTTGTAGACTAGACCAGTGGAAGAATGAAAACTTTGTGGCCAGTAACATTTTCTGTAGCCTCTCGCCTAGTCCTCATCCTTCCATGTATCAAGACCAGAATACCCAGGGTACTTTTAGCCCATGTGCTTCCTAACACACCTCCCTCCTCTGTCTGTGTGCCTGCTTTGTCAGTGCCCTCCTTCTTCAGCTCCCTGTGAGTAGAATACCTTACCTTGTCTTGTCTATTTCCTTTTACTCTCAGTGATTACATGCTGTCCTTTGTTGTACTACCTTCTGTCAGAAAAATGAGATGATCTGTTCCTCAGTAAACTTGTGTGTTTTCTATTCTTAAAAGTAAGTCAATAGAACACATTGCTTTAAAGAAAGAAAAAAGCTAGTTAAAAGTTTATAAGCTGGTTTCACATTTTTCAAACTGTCATTTATTTTGTGTGTTTATCCTCCATGGTGCTCATGTGAAGATCAGACAACTTTCAGGTCTGTGTTCTCACCTCTGCCTTGTTGAGGCACTCTCACTTGTTTCTTGTGTGCTGTGGACTCCAGGCTCACTGGCCCTACTGTACTGAACCTCCTGTCTCCTCCACCTTTGCAAGTGCATCTTGCAGCTATGATGTCAGGCTTTGTAGCCATTGGTTTATAAGCTGAGACTTCTCTCTGGCCCTGTCACTTGGTTTTTGTACCTTTAAAAAAAAAAAAAAAAACTAGTATCAGTTTGTTTATTGTAGATCTTTCATTTGTAGGCTAAGTCAGTACATATAAATATGAGGGAAGGTTTGACGTCGCTGTGTTCCATGCATCCCACATCAGCATGAAAGTGAGGATGAAGCATGTGCAGGATACTGCCAGGTCACAGGAGTGGTGTATGTGGTTGATGTTTGGCATGCACTTTATCTGAGGACATCTGCTACAAGCTTTTCTTTGAGAATTTCAGCAATAACCAGGTCTCCTTCCCTTTCACCTGAATCCATTTAGGGCATGTTGCTTCTGAATCTGTTTCCTCTTAGCTGTGACCTTCCTGATTTTGCTTGGCTTTATTTTGACTAAAGGTTAGATAAAAGTTAAATTAAACATATTTGCTTTGGAGGTTTTTTTTTTTTTTTTTTTTAGAGGGTCTCAAGTAGTCCAGGTTAGCCTTAATTTAAATTTGATATATGTAGTAGAGGGTGACCTTGAACTTCTAATCCTCCTAAGCACTAGGATTACCGATATCTGTCACACACCCAGTTTTATATATGGTCCTGGGGATGGAAGCCAGCTACATCCCCAATTCAAGCACCTTAAAATCTTGCATACAGAGTTTTGACCCAAAACAAACAAAAAACCTGAGTCCACTTTTTACAGTCATTAGTATATTTTATTTCTTAACTTTATTAACCATCAAAATCTGTCTTATCTCCATGCATGACTAGCTATCTAGATGTCTCTCTTGTTCTTTCTGTCCCTTATAGTCTTGTATTTGCTAAAAGCAAGTGATTACAGAGCTGTGTCCCCAGCCAAGAATGTGCCTTTAACATTTATTTTAATTAAAAATGTGTGGTTTTTGTGTGTGTATGTGTGTGTGTGAGTGTGAGTGTGCAGGGGCTGTGTGTACCATGTTTACATATGGAGGCCAAAGGACAAGGTTTTTTCACTTCTTGCTTTCACTTTTATATAGGTTCTGGGGGTTGAACTCGGGTCATCAAGCTTGCATGACATAATGTTCTCATGTCTCATGTTAGTATATGACTCGAGATTATGTAGGTCAACACTAGAAACTGCAGCTGTTTACAGCTGCTGGCCATGGGTCCAGCCATAGATGTTCATGTACATCTATGTTACTTGTCAGTTGGTGGTGCCTGCTCTCACTTCCTGTGTGGCACAGAATAGGATCTCTTT
This sequence comes from Arvicanthis niloticus, assembly GCF_011762505.2. Taxonomy (NCBI): domain Eukaryota; kingdom Metazoa; phylum Chordata; class Mammalia; order Rodentia; family Muridae; genus Arvicanthis; species Arvicanthis niloticus. Next base: position 30,532,162 of record NC_047662.1, on the reverse strand, counting down.
GACCTCTGGCTATCAGCTGACAGACAGCACATAGCACTTGCATTTCCTCTTCTTCCATCAGGAGGAAGCTGTTTTCTTTTATACTCTTAGAGCATATGGTTCACTCTTCCCTACTGCTGTGATATTGGAAACTGCTTGGGATTGAGTTAAAACCCTAAGTTTGAGTCCAGATCTTGCCAGACATCTTTTTACTTTTTATAAATTAGAGTTTTATGACTTTAAAATTGGCAAAAATTCTCTTATTTGTATTATTTGTATTTAGATTACTATGTTTTACTCTCTTGCCTTCATGTCCCCCAAAGTTAAGTAGTTAAATAGGTCAATAGTAACAATTCTCTGGCTTGTTGTAGTGATCAAATAAATATATGAAAAGGTAAGCTGTAAGATTTAGGGCAGTTTAAAAAATAAGCTCTCTGTCATGAAAATGGTACATGAGATGGTAAAGACAAAGCAGGAGGGAACATTGTTTTCCATCAGAAACCTTTGTAGCATTTCCTTCTTAGTGTGTCTCCTTTACTTTTTTTCTTTCTTTCCTTTTTTTGGGGCCAGGGGGTTGTTTGTTTTTTTGTTTTCGAGACAGGGTTTCTCTGTGTAACCCTGGCTGTCCTGTAGACACTCTGTAGACCAGGCTGGCCTCGAACTCAGAAATCTGCCAGCCTCTGCCTCCCAAGTGTACCTTTTCCTTTAAACAGTTTTTTTTTTTTTTTTTTTTTTTTTTAAAATACTTTTTCCTCTGTCTTTGAAACAGTCTCATTTAGGCCAGACTGTCCATTCTCATCCCTCAGACTCTTGAGTGCTTGTGTCTTTCACCTTGATTTGGAAAGCAAATATTTCTTTAAGATTTCTTTTGTGTATTATGAATATGTGTCTGTGTGCCTGCGTGAGTTTATGTGCATTGTGTATATGTTAGCCCTTGGAGGTTGAGAGCATAGCAGATTGATGAAACTGGGATGACAGAGTTCTGAGCTGTCTTGATGTGTGCAGGGAACCAAGCGTGGGTCCTCTAGAGAAGCAGTCAATGCTTTTGAACCGGTGGTCCATCTTCTCAGCCCCCAAACACCTCTACTAAAGAGGCAGTTTTGGCAACTCTTAATTCCTAGCAGGTGCAGTCGTTTGCATGCTATGGTACCACATGTAGAAGTTAGAGAACAACTTGTGCGAGTCATTGCTGTGTTTCCACTTGGGGAGCAAACTTCTTTACCTGACAAGCTACCTTGTCAGTACTCAAACCCTTTAAAAGTTGTTGATTTTTAACACAGTTCCTATCTTTCTCTGGCTGGGATTGATCTTCGATAGATTTTTATGAATTTTCTTGATTCCATTCATTCATTTATTCATTCATTTGTTTATAAGGAAAGAACAAAAGGTGTCTGAGAAAAGTGTGATTAGTTTGGCATGTAGAATACACTCCAAAGTAGCTGGCTGAGGCTGGTCATGTAGCCCGAGGGAAGTGGGGAGAGTAGGCCCTCAGAGTACAGTGGGCAAGTGAGTGGCCTGGCCAGCATGACATTGGCAATGTCAGTGGTTCAGAGCTACATCATAGTTACCTCTGTCTCTAAGTGGTTGATTATAGTAGTGATGGAAACATGCAGAGCTTTGCTGTTAACAGAAGCTTCTGGATTGTGTTCTTTGTGAATCTTACCCTAAATGATGACTGTCCCAGTGTATTTTAGGCAGTATTATTCCTTCTCAGAAGATGTTTGGGGATCAGGGTGGAAAGGTTTGCTCCTGTACAAAATGCCAAGTTGGGAAACTTGTAATAAATGGTGCTTTCTTTTAAAATAGATTAAAGGAAGATGGAAGTGGAAGTGCTTATGACAAAGAATCGATGGCCATTATCAAGCTGAATAATACAACTGTCCTTTATTTAAAGGAAGTCACTAAATTTTTGGCACTGGTTTGCATTCTTAGGGAAGAGAGCTTTGAACGAAAAGGTAATGAAGTTTTCTTTAAAAGCTGCTCATATTTATTATTGTTTCCATTTTATTCCTTTTTTATTTTGTGTGTGTGAGCATGCGCGATATGTGTGCACATGTGCGATTGAGTGTTTCTGTACCACATGACTGCAGTGCCAGTGGAGGCCAGCAGAAGGCACTGGATCTCCTGGAACTGGAGTTACAGGGCATTGTGAGTTATTAAAAAGAAAAAAAAAAAAAAAAAAAAAAAAAAAAAAAAAAAAAAAAAAAAAAAAAACCTAGGCAGTGGTGGCTCATGCTTTTAATTCCAGCATGTGGGAGGCATGAGGCAGAGGCAGAGGCAGGTGGATCTCTGTACGTTCAAGGCCAGCCTAGTCTGCAGAGAACAGCCAGGGCTACACAGAGAAATGCTGATTGGAAAACAAAAACAAACAAAAAAAAAGACTTACTTATTTTATATGTGTGTGTACCTCCACATGAGTGCAGGGGCCTGAGAAGGTCAGAAGAGAGCAGTGATTCCTGGAACAGGAGAGGTGCTTGTGAGCCGCCACCGGGTTCTGGGAACCAAACCTGGGTCCTCTGCAAGAGCAGCCAGCAAACACCCTTAATTGTTGAACAATTTCTCTAGCCTTTAAAGAGTTTTTTTTTTTTCTTTCTTTCTTTCTTTCCCCCTCTCTCTCCTTCTCTCTCTCTCTCTCTCTCTCTCTCTCTCTCTCTCTTTCTCTTTCTTTCTCTCTCTTTCTATTTTTGTTATTTTATGTGTTATGAGTTTTTTGCTTGCATGTGTGTCTGTGTACTATTTATATGTAGGTCCCATAGAAGCTTGAAGGTGTCAGATGCCCTGGAATTGGAGTTGTGAGCTACCATGTGTGGGCTGGAAATCAAATCATGGTCTTCTGGAAGAGAAGCCACAACTCTTAACCACTGAGCCATCTCTCTAGTCTAGAGCTATTCTGTTGTTGTTTGGTCTCTGTTATGTAGCTCTGGCTGTTATTCTTCTGGAGCCTACGACTGTCAGTCCTACCTTGATCACAGCTTTCTTCTCTGGAACACCTTGAATATTTTTCTGACTCCTATTTCCTTCTGGCTAGTTTTCTTTTTCTGAATCACATGTTCTTTAGAGTCAAATCTTTCTGCTTACTTCTTACTTGTGATGTCAGCTCCTCCAGTTGATGGCTTGGAAATTTGTTCTTTCCTACTGTGTGTCCCAGGGACTGACCTTAGGTTGCTACATTTATACGGGAAGTGCTTTTGTTCATTAAACTGGCTCTCTTCAGTCCTTGTTCATGGCTTGGGTTAATCAGTTTGTGACTGAAAGTTTACACCTACAACTCTTTTTAGAGCTCATGTTCTAGCACCATATTTGGAGCCATTAGTGAGACATCCTCACTTCAGTATTTGCTGGTGTTCTGGCCATTGTGGGCAAGTATTATTGATTGATGATGACCCCCTTTCCCCGCCACCAGTTAAAAATCTTTTCCACTCTGACTCTTGCCTACCCTGCTTCTGTTACAAGTTATGTTGTTTTTCTCATGTTTAAACCTTGATGTCTGATGGTAATTGATGTTTTTAAGATGTCTTTGTATATTGGTCCATAGATGGGAGTTCATTTTTTCCTGGTGTCATTCTTCTGTGTTGCTCACATTGAATTTTTTATCAACTCAATTTATCATTTGTTCCCAGAAACTATTCCTTGTGGTTCCTTTCCAGTTCTACCTTTAAGGACTCTCCTAGGTCCACATTCCTGCAGATCTGTGGTACTGCAATAGCCTGCAGCAGAATAATAGGACTGATGCATAGGTCTCTACTGTGTGCCGTGTTTTGGCATACACAGCAGTCCAGAGGCCCTGTCTCCAGGTAGAAGTTGAGGCAGAAGAGAATACACATGTAAAGCGGTCCCTGGCCACACATATGATGTGGCAAGTATATACCTTCTCTCAGTGCACACATTCACATAGTCACATGTGCACACATTTACACACTCACATGTGCACACATCTGCACAGATAAAAAATCCCATTCTTCTGCCTGAGCTTCAAAAAAAATACTTAATATACACATATTTTTCATATTAAATAAAATATATGTAATTTATTTTTGACCTTAAGAATCAGTGTGGAGTCTGGGGAGGTAGATCAGTGGTTAAGATCACTTCCTACTCTTCCAGACAACTGGAGCAGTCCTGTGGGGTGGCTCGCAGCCATCTGTAACTGTAGTTCCTGGATCTGATACCTCCTGGCCTCTATAGGCACCACACCAAGTGTATAAACCCACACACACAGATGCACGGAGTTAACAACAGAGCTGCTATGACATACAACTGCAGACGTGTGTATATTTCTCTTGGTTTACATCCCCTCTTCGGTGCTGTATATTTTTCCTATGTATAGTTTACTCCTTTTGCTTTATACTTACCCATAAATAATGTTGTGCAAATGATACTGAGTTGAAGTTAGTTTTTGCAGCATGTGTTTTTTTTTTTTTTTTTTTTCTTGTTCAGGGTTACTTTTGAGATTTTTTCCCACTGCTGTGTATGGGTTGTATATTGAACTTTGTTTTTGTTGCTGACATTCAGATATTTTTAAAGGTATAATTAATTTTGTGACAAATACCCATGAATAAGCTGTGTATCTTTATATACACATATCTTTAGTACCAGCACTTGAAAGTGTTTGAGGCCATCTAGGTGTTTCAGAGTCTGTTGCTATGACCAAACACCATGATCATGAGCAACTTTGGCAGGAAAGAGTTTCAGCTTACAGTGCCAGTTATAGTCCATCATTGAGGGACGTCTGGAGAGGGACTCAAAGGGACAGGATCCTGGAAGCAGGAGCTGATGCAGAGGCCATAGAGAGGTCCTGTTTACGTGCTTGTTCTCCATGGCTTGTTCAGCCTGCTTTCTTACAGAACCCAGGACCACCTATTGCCTAGGATTGGTACCACCCACAAGGGCTGGGCCCTCCTTATATCAATCATCAATGAAGAAAGTGCTCTATACACTTGCCTATTGGCCAGTCCTATGGTGGCATTTTCTTGATAAGATTCCTTTTTTCCAGATAACCTACCTTGTGTCAAGTTGATATGAAAATAGCCAGCACATTAGGATTGCAAAATAAGATGCCATCTCAAAACAAGACAAAGTGGGCTGGAGATGTGGCTCCATTGGCAGAGTTCCTGTGTAGCATGCAGGAGGCTCTGGGTTTACAGTCCCCAGCACCATGTAAACTGGGTATGATGGCACACACCTATACACACCTGTAATCCCAGCCTTAGGAGTTGGAGGCAGGATCAGGAGTTTAAAATCATCCTTGGCTACCTACTGGGTTTGAGGCCAGTCTGGGATGCATGAGAGGGACTGCCTCAAAAATGAGCACACAGCAGTAATGTCAGCAAATCCCAAACCAAAGCCATTGCCTGTGACCATCTCATCTGTCTCTAGGGTGAGCATGTGAGAATGGGATGTACACATGACTCTTCCAGGTGGCTCTACAATCTTCACCTCATAGCATTGTGAGAGTGTTCTCATCATGTTGTCTCTTTGAGAATGCTTGATATTGTTGGATTCTCATATTCTCAGTCTGTAGGTGTAAAATGGTATCTCATTTTTACATATTTAATTGCTAGTTAGGACAGATATTTTTATATCAAACCACTTATTCATGGACATTCAGGGTTTTTATAATTTCAGTACATTTACTTTGTGTGTATGTGTGCACATGTACTGAAGTGCAAGGGTTTATTGAAATCTAGCAGTATACCTAAAGTTCAGCCTCGTCCCTGACGTTTCATTGCCAGCTTTGCCCTGCCTGCATTTAGCCCTCCCGTCTGTGGACTTCTTTTACATTTGTAGTTAGTTGGCAGATTATTTTGATTTGTTGTGTTTTGGCTTTCTGCCCCAACTAGCATATGGTTGGAAATGTGGACCTGATGCTGTTGCTTTTGACACATTGCATCCACTCTCATGTTGTTAATAAGTGTTCAATGACTTATCTAGTCTGCTATACGTTACTGAAAGGTCACATGATGATTCGGTAGGCCACACAGTGCTTTTGGTGTCTGATGTGGTCAAGTGCAGGTGGGGTGGTCTTGCTATGACAGCAGGTATACATGATGGTTCTTAGGATTGAAGAGCTTGCTTCCAGTTTGGGCATTTCATAATTTTAAGCCAAGTGCCTGTATCTGTCTCAGGGGAGGCTAGGAAATGGAATTTTTAAAGCTCAATCTCAGTTACTCATTCAGAATTGGGGTTCCATATATAAAGGTGAAGGGGGGAAAATGGCAACCCACCCTTTCTGTCATAAGAGAAACCTTTGTTCACACAAAGTCTCAAGTGGATGTTCAGTCCCTAAAACAGATAAGAGTAACTTTCTCCTCTCACAGTTGGGCGGAGGCTGCTGGAGCCCTGCTGAGCTTGTACCAATACTGCCTGACTGCATCCTGTGGACCTCACTAGCTGCTCTGTAGGGCCATTGGTAGTAGAAAGAATGCTACCCTGACTTCAGGGTTTATTAACACATTCATCTTCCCACTTGATTTGTTAGATTGCCAGCCCTCACTGTTCACTTTTGCCCTAGAGGTAACAGTGTTAGCTGCTGGATTCTTGGCTTTACCATGATTGCAGTGTGGAGAATTTCGAAGAGTGGGGAGCTTCACAGTTGACATTTAAACAGACAGGCTCTTTCTCTCTCTTGTAGGTTTGATAGACTACAACTTCCACTGTTTCCGAAAAGCTATCCATGAGGTGTTTGAGGTGGGTGTGACTTCTCACAGAAGCTGCAGTCATCAGACCAGTGCGCCAAGCCTGAAAGCCCTGGCACACAATGGCACGCCTCGGAATGTCATCTAGTCTGAATCTCAACGGTGGAGGCCCAGTGCTGGCTTACTCCTCACTCCAGGGTCAGATGCCATGTGCAGCAGGACACGAGAGCTGCTGCCTATGAGAGTCTGGAGACGATGGTAGAGCTTCTCTTTTGATGAAAGCCCCTCAAGCCGGCTGTGTGCAACTGAAGCTATCTAAATACATCGCAGGAGAATTACAGAGACCTCAGAACTCAGTGTGTCTTTTCTTCTCTTTTGAGTCCTACTTTAAATAGTTGGGATATTTTGGACCTGGAGATGGTAACCAGTTATCCATCTTTACCAGTGAATGTCGCTGTCAATTCCAGCCTAAAACAGTAGGAAACTGAGTTTTATATGCTTCCCCTAGGCCTTCACTTGAGTAGTGTCTAAAGACTTGCTTTGCTTACGTTCTAACACTGCCTTTCAGAGCTCAGATCTCACTGTACCTCTAAGACCTTGGAAGTGCATTAGATTGCTGACTCAGAAGACGAAGTAAAGGATGTTTTTGTATTTGTCCTGAAGAAAAGAGGAAGTTTCTGTGCGGCATCGGGGAGAGCCAGCCTCGGCATCAGTTCCCTGGCTGTGTTGAAAAACTTTGAAACAGAAGTGATTTTCCACACCTGTGTCGGTAGCAGATGATGTGCTTTCCTCATCTAATCATGATCATGCACAGTGTAACAAAGGGAACTTAAGACGGAGAGGCTTTCCCACAGTCCCTCCATAGTGAAGGGACAAACTCATTATGTCACTGAAGTACTTCGCTCACTTTTCTTTAATATCAATACTGTGTAGGCTCTTTAAGAATTGTTTTTGACCACAGATGACCCTAAGGCTCTGGTGGACTTGTCCTCTGGGGGTTGGAGGAAGCACGCGGTGGTACAACGAGTGCTATTTTAATTCTCTGCAGTCTTCTGACACCAAGTGTCAGCTGTGGTACTTTCCTTTGCCTGAGATATGAATTCATAGTTGTTCTCTGTTGTTCATGGCTGATACCCCTCCCATTGATTTAGGCTTTCACATTTTCTTTATTACACGTGCCCAGTAGTCACATTCCAAAGCCACTGGGCCCCTTGAGTGCGTCAGTGCCGCTGGTGAGTGAAATGTACTCAGGTCTGTAACCTAGCAGTGAGACTTGGAGCGCTTCCTGCAGATGACTGACTGTTGAGTATTTACAAGGACCACAGTGATATCCAAAGGAAAAATGCTTTTATATTTATAGATTATTTCATTGAACTATATGTAAAATGGGTATCAATAAATGTATTTACTCCAAAGCCAGTGTTTGTTGTGTGATGTGTAGAGTGGTTGTGGTTCTCTCACTGTTCCTCTATCCTTTGCTGCTGTGTGCAGTCACCATTTCTTCTGTTTAGCATGTCTGCATTTGTCTTGAGGTCATTTTCATGGCCCATTTCTGCTATGGAGCAGGAGGCGGGGGCTCAGGTGAGAACATGTTTGGATTTGTGGTTTTATGTTAACAGACCTTACTGGTGATGGGGAGCATCCAGAGCCTGACATGACTTGTACATTGTATCCAGGCAGAAGAATAAGGAGGCTGAGGAGGAACAGGAGAAGAGCATGGTGAGTGGGCTGACTCGGTGAAAGAGCTTGTCACCAAGCCTGGTGACCTGAGTTCAAATCCTAGGATCCACATGGTGGGAAGCAAGAACAGACTCCTGCAAGTTGTCTTCTGACTTCCACACATATACTGGTTGTCCCTACCCCCAACCATATAAAAGAACCCCTAAAATCATGGTACCAAGTTTCGTATGCACTCAGTATTAACCTTTGGATTTCAGTGTTTACATTAGGTTGAGTCTAAACTGATTGAAGAACTATTAGTTAACTAGAGGAGGTATTGTTTGAAGGATGTTTTATTTCATAATTGGACTACTTTAGAAGTGAAACCCTGAAATAGAAAAAGATTAAGTGTATCTAACTGTTCCTGTAAGTGTTCACACGATGGAACCAGGTAAGAATTGATAGAGCCTTGCTGAGAGCTGCAGATAGGATGGTATGTGCCTTAAACTCCAAGCCAAGGGCGTTCTCAGGCTGAAGCAACATCTGTAAAGCTGTACCATGGGATAACCGAGGTAGCCAAGCATCACAGATGTGATTGATGGCAGAGGAAGGCATTCGTTCCAGCCTAACACCTGTACTCCTAATTTGCCTCCTGCTTCAGACCCAGGCTTGGGGATGCTGCTTCAAGATTTGCATAGCACAGATGTTGGGACATACACCTGTAGCCTTGGCTGCTCAGAGTCAGTGCAGAAGGGACACTTAAGCCAGTTATTCCCCCAGCTGTGAGATGACTTTTTTAAAGAAAAAAATGCAAACAAACAATAAAAACAAGATGTAAGTATAATGTAAAGCTCCAGAGGCAGGAGAGTCAATGCGAGTTTGAAGCATAGTACATAGAACTAGTATACAGTTCTAGGTCATCCTGAGTTACAGAGTGGAGACCCTGTCTTAAAAAACAACAACAACAACAACAAAAACTAGTACATGTTTCAGAGGGACTCTAATCTGACAAAATTATACCCTGACACAGTAAGTACAGGGATGATCAAGAAAGACAAAAAGCCAGGTAGTGGTGGCAGTACACGCCTTTAATCCCAGCAGTTGGGGAGACAGAGGCAGGTGGGTCTCTGAGTTCAAGGCCAGCCTGGTCTACAGAGTGAGTTCCAGGATGGCCAGGGCTACACAGGGAAACCCTGTCTTGAAAATAAACAACCAAACAAGTGAAAAAGAAATGATGTGGACAGAAAAGTATTCAGGAAGGTTTACCCAGAATGTGTGTGCCCAGTGGTAGTTTACCCATAGTACCTTAGAGCTGGGAAGGTTTGCCAAGCAACTCTGCAGTTTAAGAATTGTTAGCTAGTTCTTAAAGCACTGCCTTTCTATGTTCTACATTGATAGGTGCACACAGATATACATGCTATACATGGTCATACACAGACTAAATGAGTTACAGATGTATTTTGCACACAGATGCATACATTATAAATTATAAATATATAAGATGCATGTGTTTTACACACATGTACATATATATTGATATCATTTATGACTTAATTTTACACTTGAGCTCTGTTCTTGTACAGAGAAACGTGATTTAAAAGATAGCATCATTCTCAAGCCTTATTGGGAAAAACACTGTGATTTGTAGACTTTGGTAAGGTTCTCTGTCCTTACCTTGTTTTATTTAGACCAACTTGTCTTGAATGCACAGAGATCTGCTTGCCTATGCTTCCCAAATGCTGGTGTATTTCTCTTAATAAGGCAGCTTCTCTGAGCTGCCTCACCAGAATTACAAGACATGCAAGGACATGAGGAGCAACTAGTATCAGTTGTCTTAGGTGGCTTATATTGCAGTCCTCAGAATGTGATATAGCTACACCATTTCTGTTGTGCAGATAGGGAAACTGAGGCACAAAGAAGGTAAGTTGAAATGGAGTTAGAATTGGAACTCAGTTTGTTTGGAGTCTCAATCCTTGCACTAACACTTGATCTGGCTGGTTTAGGAGGGAGGGTTTGTTCAAGTGTGTATGGCAGAAAATGATTCTACAGTTAAATCTGGAAGCATGCACCCTGTCATCACTTGGACTTTTTAACAGTCAGACACTGAAGGATCTGAGGAGACCCAAAATAAAGAAACACACTTACCTTGGAGCATATTTCATATGTCTGTTTATTTGACCCTTTAGGAGATACCTGTAAAGCAGGGTGTAAACAACACACAAAGCCAGCCACACTGAAACATTTTGGTGGGATTAGAATTTGGTAGTTCTGTACCTTGTAGGTAATAATGGGATGGCTTATTTGGCTAGCCTTTTCTCAGCATGCCCACGTTGGAGAACAGCCTTTGCATGTGTTAACTGCCTCACACCCTGGCTTTGCTATGAAAGCCGGCTTGGTGCTGGTTTGGGGCAGTCATAATAGTATGCCTAGTTTTTTTTTTTTTTTTTGGTCATGTCGGGTGCCTCAGCATTTGGCCTCTAGGTGGCGCTGTTGCACTACATTAGGGCATCGTTTCTTGGCTCTGCACATTTGCTTAGTTCTGCAAGTTTTTATTGTCTGTACCATTCAGGGGCTCACCTAACTTAGAGACCCTCAGGTTTTCTGAAGTTGTCCCTCTGGAAAAATGTTCAGGAATTATCTGAGAAATTTTATTGGTAATGCAATGGTTTACAACTTTCTTTTTTTTTTTAACAAGGGTTGGCTAGGATCACAACAGATTGTGTGTTGAGTTACAAAGGGTCATAGCTCTCTCTGAATTCCCATAGGGACCAGGACCTTCTGTTCCCTAAGCCATTTGTTGTAGATATGTTCTGAGTGCCCTTAAAGACTCCCATGGGAGGAAATGCTACACATTTAAGTTAGAATACCAGCTTTCATTGCTTTCTTTTGCCTGAAATGAGTTTTATTGAAATTATTTCACACTTGAACTTGACAGATAAGAATTCCATAAAGGAAAAAAGCCCAGCATCACATGACCCTTCAGCAGTACCTCCACTGTGGCTTTGTTTTAATGCGAAAGGAAAGAGATACATCAATGTACCTCCAGATCTGTTTAAATGTAACTCATAATATTGCATAAGCAATAGTAAATGCAACAGGGCAGACACAGACATGAATGAAAGTAGAAGGGGGCCTAGTTGGAAAAAGGAAGGGATTCAGAGGGGACATGAACAAAATACACTATATATATATATATATATATATATATATATATATATATATGGCAATTATATATTATATATATAAGTATATATAATATATATATATATATATTCGTTTTGGCAATTGCAAAGGACAGAATGAGGAACTGAATGATAGGAAACCCCCACCTACCACCCCCGACCACTCCAAACCGCAGATCTCACAAGTGTCACAACTTTCTCCGGAAGTTTCTTACACTTAAGAAAGCATCACCTGAGCTGCAATGACCAAAGGTCAGGAAGGCATCTGGGAGATATTTGATTGAGTTTCTTATAACACACCCTATATAATGGACAGAAGTGTGGTCTATAAATGCAGAATATTAATATTCTGCAATGTTCTTTTTCTGTTCATTTACGTTAAAATTATCCATTTATTTTGTGTACGTCCCTGAGTGTGTGTATGTACATCACGTATGTGAACAAGTCTGAGGTCAGGAAAGGTGTCAGATCCCCCAGAACGCATTAGATAGATGGTTGAGAGGTACCATTTGGGTCCTGGAAACTCAACCTTGGTCCTATCTGCAAGGAGCAGTAAGTGCTCTTAACTGTTAAGCCATTTCTCCATCTCCTTGCGTTTCTTTCCAAACCAGGCACATGCGGTTTGGGTAAGTTTCATGCATCTTTCAGTGTCCTCTCTTGTCTCCATCCAAGTTGGCACACACACTTTGCATTTCAAGTAATGAGTCGGCTCAGAAGAGAATGTTAATTTATTTGAGCAGGCGAGGCCTATATTATTCCAAAATTCAGTGCTGAAATGTTCTGAATAGAGATTTTTGTTCCCGAAAAGACCCTGGCCTGGTAGCCACAGAAGATGGACAGAGAAATAACACTTAGCTCTAACAGCCATGTCCCTAATACCTGTCTTGAGTTTGGAAATGGAGCGGTTTGTAATTTCCATGCACAGAAGCTGTTTTCGTGCTCCACCGTTGCTCTTTCTGGGTTAATGTTTAAGATGGAGCTCTTGGACTCTGTGTCCCTACTATGTGCTCCTCTGGTAACCTTTTGGGAGAAATGGGATAACTGAGAAAGTCGGGCTGTTTGGCAAAATGGAACTCGAGTGGGGCTTGGGCTAGACATGTCCTCTGACAACCAGAGGGATGGGAAGGAGGCTGGAATCGAGGGCAGGCTGTTGGACCAAGCAAGGGGCAGGGCACGTGCAGGGTGGGCTTAGGGAGGACCATGCTTAACTGGTTGAAGAAGTATAGCTGGTATGGTGTTAGGACGCTCTTGGCAGACAGAGAAGGAAATCAGATGCCTGGGAAGGAATGTTGACCAGCAAGGTTCAGTGTACAAACCTGGGGGAGGGTGAGAACAAATAACAGCCCTTAATTTGCCTAGGGATACTAGTGACCTCAATAGTCCCTCAGCTGGAGACCTGGGCTGCTTTACACCTCTGGAGGTCTCTGATTCGTCTCTTCCAACGTATCATTGGATCATGAGTTATTTTTGACTCTTTTCAAATCCAAGATAATGGTCAGAAAGATGCTTGGTTGGCTTAGCATCTTTCTCCCCCTAAATCTTCCCCCGACCCAGTCTAGCTCCAGTGCTCCTTTCCTAGGTAATTTTTTAGATTACTTTCTTTTATTAACAATTACAGAAATGTGTTGGAGAAATAGCTGAGTTGATAGAGCGCTGGCCTAGTGTGCACGAGGCCCTGGATTCTGATTCTTAGTATCATTATAAAACTGGGCGTGGCAGCACACATCTGAAATCATCTGCCTCCCTCACCAGGCAGGCAGAGGCAGGTGGATCTCTGAGTTCAAGGCCAGCCTGGTCTACACAATGAGTTCCAGGTCAGCTGGGGCTACATAGTAATATCCTGTCTCCCGGTGGGGGAAAAATCCACACTAGGTTCTAATGACAGTCACACTGTGTTTATTATTATAAGAAATAGTGTTGAGAGCTCAACTCATGCCTCTTCTCCATCCAGCTGAAACTTGTTAGGGTCTAGATTACAGATGGGAGAACTAAGGTGCCTACAGAAAGGAATTTTAAGAATATATTTCTCTCTCTCTCTCTCTCTCTCTCTCTCTCTCTCTCTCTCTCTCTGTGTGTGTGTGTGTGTGTATGTGTCTGTGTGTATCTGTGTTTGTATGTGTGTGTGTCTGTGTGTGTATGATGTGTGTCTGTGTATGTGTCTGTGTGTCTGTTTGTGTATGAATGTGTGTGTCTGTGTGTGTGCCAGTGTGTGTGAGTTTAAACATGATCTCATGTATCCCCCTTAGTGCTGAGATAACAAGTATGTGCTACCCCAACCAGCTTCATATTGTTGGCTGTTTCTTTTCTTTCTTTCTTTCTTTCTTTCTTTCTTTCTTTCTTTCTTTCTTTCTTTCTTTTTTTTTTTCTATATTGGTAATTGTATTGGTAGAGATTAGGTGTGAAGTCTCATCTCTCTAAAGCCAGAGAAAAGTTCTGCCTTCTTGGTGGCAAAAGGGCTACATGTGGACCCAGAACAGTGCATCTTAGAACTCTTTGAGGGAGCTGTATCACCCAGAGCCCAGTACCTGGTCAACAGACAAGCTTTCTCTTTGTGGTCACCAAGGATGTTCTCAACCTCTCTCGTAATTAGGGGTTGTTGTGCAACTTCTAGGCTCACAGCAGAGATGAGACAACGCAGATGACTTCAAAGTTCAGCCCTGAGTCCTCCCATGGCTGATCCCTCTGACTAGAGAATTACAGATGAGTGCAAAATGCCCCAACGTCAGTCTGCACATAGAAAGACTCTAGATCTCTGGGTCTACTGTGGAAGGCTCGTCCCACACCCTCTCCCTGGATGCACAGGTACGCATGGCCCATTTCTCTGGAATGAGATTGAAGGCTTTGTTAGAGCAGCTGGTCTTTTTTTGACAGATACATCTGCACACTGTATGGGTCATGTTCCTTGGTTAGGAACTCAGGCAGGTAGTTGGAGGGAAAGAAAATAATCGTGGCTGAGAACTAGGCATGTTTGTGCCTGCCTACAATCCAGACATTCAGGAGGTGGAGGCAGGAGGATTATGAGTTCATGGACAACTTATATACAGACCTTGTTGCCTCAAGTTTTTATTACTATTATTATTATTAGTAGTAGTAGTAGTATTTTGCAAAGAAATGAACTGGAAGGATCTAGTTTTTATGTCAAGTTAAAAAAAAAATCCAACAATATAACTCTTTGGCTAGAACCAGTTTCTCAGATCACAGAATTTGAAGTCTGAGGTCAGGGAAATACTTTTTAAGGTAAACTTCTAGTGAGCACAGGAGTCAGGAGATGGAGCATAGAACTTCTGAAAGCCCCTCAACTTGTGCACAACATCCTCTGGACCAGCTAGACTGAGCCTGCCCCACCTCCGTTGCATTCAGAAGCATGAAGAGCTAGCTGTAAATACAAGCACAAGCCATTTAGGACACTTCTCTGGACCAGGCCTGGCTGCACATTCAGGATTTTACTCACCCCCACTTGAGGTTTCCAATTCTGTCCCCTTCTATGTAAAATCTGTAAAGGAGACCTTTTCTTGAAACTGATACATTAGCACTTGGCACAAGTGTCATCAAGCAACACAATAGTCTGGGTGAAGGAAGTCATGAGTCTAAAACCAACTGTCCTGTGGTCAAGTGGAGCATTAAGTCTTAGGAACCAAAGCAAGCCCTTGTTGTTGCTTTTTTATGTCTACCTGGCCTACAGCCTCTTCCTCTCTGCATGTTTGAGGTCCTTTGTTTGCTCAGCTGGGTTCCTACCCTAGTGAGCCTTTAGACTCTGCCTTTCCCTTCTTGATTTCTCTTCTCAGTTGGTCCCTCCCCTCATTGGTCCCCCTTTCCCCTCCCTCATTCTCCCACTCTGTGGGGCTTTTTTTTTTGTTGTTGTTGTTGTTTTGTTTTTTTGAGACAGGGTTTCTCTGTGTAGCCCCGGCTGTCCTGGGAACTCACTCTGTAGACCAGGCTGGCCTTGAACTCATAAATCCACCTGCTTCTGCCGCCCAAGTGCTGGGATTAAAGGTGTGTGCCACCCTGTGTTTGTGCAGGGCACATATTGCTCTTTCCCCTCACCATTGAGACGAACTCTCACTGAGCCTGGAGCCCTCTGATGGAGCTAGACCAGTGCTTCTCAACCTTCCTCCCTACTGACGCGACGCTTTAATACACTTCCTCATGCTGCGGTGACACCCATAACATTATTTTCATTGCTACTTCATAACTGTAATTTTGCTACTTTATGAATCATAATGTAAATAAATACTTGTGTTTTCTGATGGTTTTGGGTGGCCCCTGTGAAAGGGTCTTTTGACCTCCAAAAGGTCAGGACCCACAGAGTGAGATTTACTGAGCTAGACTATCTGGCCAGCAACCCTCGGCATCTGCCTGTCTCTTCTCTAGTGCTGACATTACAGGTGCATGCTACCACACCTGGGTTTTTATATGAGTGTCGTGAAGCCAAACTTAGATTCTCATGCTTGCAAGGCAAGCACTTAGTCTACTGAGTCATCTCCCTAGTGTCTATTTGGCAGCCCATGTTCACTTGGATCTGCGGTCTTCCTGCCTCAGTCTCCCAGCTGCTAGGATTACAGGTGTGCACTACCGTGCCTGGCTCGCCTCCTCAGTTGATAGTGTTGACTTTTTTAAAAAAAATTATTATAATAAGGGATTTCATTACGACATTTTTGTACATATGTGTAATGTATTTTGATCATATTCCACCATTTTTCTCTCTTTCTATTCCCACTGATTCCCCCCTCCCTTCCCAACCAGACTCCTTTCTACTTCATGTCATGTATGTGTATGTGTGTGTGTATATGTGTGTGTCCATGAAGTTAATCACAATTACTTATAGGAACGTGGCTGAGGGCCTTTAACAGGAGCATGGGCACCTTACCAGTGGTTACATCACTGAAGAAAGTATCTTTCCGGTAGGAGGCTTATAACTGCTTACAAGTCCTCAGGGAGGGTGGCTTGTCATGAGCTCGCCCTTTTCCATGACAGAATGTCGATGGAATCTTGTGCAGGTGATAACAGCTGTGGAGAGTTATGCTGTGCTCAGATGTCTACAATCTACAACATGCCTCCCCTTCCTCCGGCTCTTATTCTGTTTGTGCCTACAGTTTCATGAGCCTTGGAGAGGTGACAAGTGTTTCATTTGATGGTCACTTCTGGTGCTCTGGTGCTATGTGTTTAGTGGAAGCCTAGAAGACTTATCACTAGGTGGGAGGCAGGGCCTGGCCACTGACTGCTCTCTGTGCTGACCTCAGAGTCGGGCTCCCATTGTACATTCAATAAAGACTTTACTATCCTGAGCTTGGGATCGATGGGACCACTGTGAGCAATATTGCCAGAGGTAGTTCCTAATTGGCGGAAGACTGTTTAGGGCCCGATTTCTGGGCTCTGCTGTGGCCTGGGGTAAAGCCAGATACTTATTCACGTATCTATCATGTATTTATGGAGTGGCTACCGGTTGCAGGGCTCTGGAGATGTATCAGTGAGCAATATGTATACATTACAGTGTTGATTGAATTTCATCATTGAGGAAAGTTAGGATGCAGTGGGGAAAGGCATCTGGGGAAGTGATGTGACTTCCCCTAAATCACACAGCTGGTGAGAGAATGTGGATCTTCTGATTCTAAGTTGCACAGGCTTGCCAACCTACCAAGCAGGGTAGGGAAGGCAAGCTGGGAGAGGCGATAGAAGAACCGTGTTGATTGTGTGTTTGTGTTTATGTAAGAACGAAAGCTTCTTTCTGTCAGGATATGCTATAAACAAAACAGGGGAAACTAGGGGGATGTTTGCTGCGCATAATAGGCAAAGTTAATATTTTTATACACTTTCACAAATCAGTAAGAATTACACTCCAAAAATAAAACAGGGAAGGGTATTAGTATGTGATACGCATGGATAAAGTAGAAAGAGGCCAAAAATATGGAAGAACCATAAATTTACTAGCGAGAGAAGAAACGCTAATTAAAATAATGAGCTTTCCTGCCCCTTATCACATGGGCACTTATTCAAAGGACGAGGTGCTGCTGCTGATGAGAGCGCAGAACAGGATCCTTCAGACAAGCTTCAGCAACCAATTTTAGGACGTTCTTAAATAGATCGATTCTTCTACTTTTTTTAAAAATAACATAGATCTGAAAAGCTTTATAACTTTTGGTTTTTTTTTTTTTTTTTTTTGAAAAAGACCATATTAACAGCAGCTTCCAGTTTTTCTAGAGTAAATGAATATGTATCCCTTTTTATAATTAACAATATACATATATTCATTTTGTAAAAAGACTATAAAAATAGAAGAGAAAATGAAGCAATGTTTATTGCTTTTACATTTATCAGACTAAGGCCCTCAGCTCAGTAGGGGGCAGAGTTTATCATCTGCACTGTCTGAAGTGTCACACTGCCCTACCTTTGTGTGTCCTTGCCTGTCCCTTTGTGATGGCCACCCTTTCGGTTCTGGCTTGGAGCCTGGTCATCAGTGCCTGGCAGTTTGTCCTGGGCTGTGCAGAGCACATTTGTTTTCTTCCCTAGTGATATGACCCTACCTTAGACTTCTCCATCTCTTGAGGTGGCTAAGATACGGCAAAACGAGGCCCATCCTCCTCCAGATAAACAAAGCTGCTGCCATGTGACTTGTCATCTAGAATTGAAGACTACTGACCTTGAAATCAGGTCATTTTTCTGTGCCCAGGCCTCAGTTGTGGGGCAGATTGTAGGCTTCCTGAAATAACTGGGTTTGGCCTCCTAGCACTTCAAACACAAAGAATAGATCTCTCTCTGTTTCTCTGTCTCGTCTCTGTCTCTCTCTTTCTCTGTGATGTGTGTGTATGTGTATATGTGTGTGTATGTGTGTATGTGTGTATGTGTGTATATGATCCCAAAGTGCCAAGCAGATGCACATGACATGTCAGCTGTGTATCTGTTAATCAGTACATTGTTCTGTTTTCTTCTAAATTTCTGGGTTGTGACAGCTCAGAGTACCAGGCGTTAGTTCAGGGTTATTGTGAGAATTTCAAAGCGAGATGAATTTTGACTCACTTAATTGAACAAAGAGATATGTTCCATGGCACTACATTGACAGAAACAATAATTAGCCTACAAGGGTGGTGAACTTCCCCATGACTGGGCCAGCGTAGGTACCCAATAAACCCAAGATGGATGAACACATGAGAGTCCCGAAGCCAGGGCAGGACAGCATCTCTCACGTTCTGCTTGTCCCAGACTCTCTAGCCCCTCTGCTACTCCAGCTCCTCTTGATACCATTCTGCTTCTACCTGGGATGTAAGTTGAATGTCACTGTTTAGAGGGGATGTTGTACACAAGCAACTGGCACTAAATCATCTTGAAGGTAAACCAATGTGCGGGCTCAGACAATGTGGATTCAAGGATGATCAGTAAAGAACCTGGGTCCATGTTGAAGGGCTGTCAGTGTCACCCTTCCCAGTGTGTGTGTGTGTGTGTGTGTGTGTGTGTGTGTGTGTGTGTCTGTGTGAGTGTGTCTGAGCACTTGTGTGTGTTATTTGTGGGTTTGGGGGGGGCAGGGTTTAATGTATTCTAGGCTGGCCTTAAACTCCCATGTAGGTAAGAATGACCTTGCCTTTTTAGTTCTACTGCCTCTGTCTTTGAGTACTGCACAGTGAAGACATGGGGTTATAGGCGTCCCACCCAGTTCATGCAATGCTGGTGACCCAACATTCATGCATTCCAGGCAAACACCCTGTCAATGGAAGCACATTCCCAGCTTCTCCTTGTGGTTTTTAACTGTTTCTCTCTGCCACCTTTCACTTCCACACAACACTCCCCCCCCAACTCTCCTTTCTTCCCTGACTGAAGACCCAGAGACACAGGTGGGAGCCTCCCTAACTTTTCTGGTCGCATCTGCTCTGTAGGCAGGCATGGGAGTATGAAAGCAAATGTCACTGCTGCAGCCATAATTTAAGACGTCCTGTTTAAAAAAAAAATTCCAATTTCATCATTTCACAGAAGAATAGATCAATATTTCTACAGTTAAGAGTTTAGTTAAAAACCCTGCTGTGCAGTGAAATAATGCATCTGCTATTGGCGTAGAGCAACTGGGATGTTAATTCCTTGGTTTTGTGTCAGTTAAGGGCAAATTAGCCTTCCAGCAGCACTCATGACTCATTATGTCGTTATGTAGAAGGCACTTACTGTACCTCCACTACTATGCAATTTAGATCCAATAAAAATTGTGACAGCGTTTTTATCCACTTCATTAAGCTACTAATTTCTTGTAAAAAAATGTACATTAATCTTTTTATAGCTTCATGCGGAGTGGCATATTTTTAGACTCTAACATTGATTAGGTCCTGGTTAAGAATAATTTTCGCAGTACTTTTAAGAAATGTAAATAAAGTTACAATAATTTAATTTTTCAACATAGTTATGACAGTATTGATCTTCAAATGAACATGTTGGCTGAATTAAATGTGTAGCCCAAATGAAATACAGACTGAGTACTTTAAGCACGCAACAAATTACAAGGCAAGGCTGAACAATGCCCTGCAAACAGAACGGAGGGAGGGAGTGTGAACCTCCGCAGAAAATATTAATTGCTCATATTTTAAGAGATGTAAATGGGGACTTTCTTCTTTGATATCTGACTTTTCTTACCCAAATGTTTAAAAAATACAGTGAAGAAAGCCTTCCCCCCTTTGATTTTTCATTCCTTGTGAATTAATGGAGCTCCTGTCTCACTGCATTAAGGAAAGTGTGCTGGGCTCAGAGGAGACCGTGTCCAGGGTGTCCAGAGGGTACTGAAGGTGGTCAAGGGGTCAAAGGGTCGAGTTGGCAGAGTTGGGGACATGCACAGTTGATGTCAGAGCCTTTTCTCTTTGCTCCAAGGACACGCCCTCCCCAGTCTGTTTGCACTGTTCTGACAAAGCAGTGAGTCACTTCCTCACTGCCAGACAGGTGAGCTCTCGGGGTGGGTGCTCACTGCATTTGATGAGCTCACTTCTCAGATCCTGATCAACCTCTCTCTTATAACCTCGCTCCCTATGTGAGCTGGGCTCTGCCTTCCCAGGCCAGGGAAACCCAGCTCTGACTTGTTCTAGGCAGCACAAGTCCGGTGTGGGGCTCCAAGGCCATTCTAGTGGCTACAGGGGATGAAGGCTGGTTAGACCTTACAGTGGGAGACACTGTATGAATAGTATGGTGTTGAATTCAAAGGCCCGGGGTCCCTGAGGGTAGAGTATCCTCTTCCCCAGCTTGCTGCTGTCTTCTCTAGGAAGACTTTGTGCTGGGCCATCACCAAGGGCCACTAGAATCTGGTTCTAGGCTCAGAGGCCTGCTCTCTTCCTGGAGGGATGCCTCTCTGGGAGTCTCTGCCTCCAACACTGCAGAGCTCAGTCCTTTTAATCTTCGGAGTTCCATGTGCTTCCAGAGAGGGTTTAAGGTGAGGGTAAAATGCAGTTTCTGACTCTCAGCAGCTTTGCTTCTGCTGCCCCAGTGTTTAAGTGTCCACAGTTCTGAATATGCTCGCCAGTCTCATCTCATTATGAAAGACGCTGCAAGAGCCGGCGACAGTAACTGTCTTCTGTATTCACGGTTCAGGTACCTGGTTCTAAAGCTATGGGTTTATTTAGGGGCAGAGGCCTCTCCTCAGCACGGAGGCCAAGCATTTCTTTGGCCTATGAGTAGTTTCTTGAGGGTCTCTTGGACAATTGGTCTGGCAATGGATGCCCTGCTTTGGGTCTTGCCCCAGAGTGTTGTTTACACAGTTTCTGTCCCTGCCATTGTCTAAAGCCGCCTCTCTTTGCCATCACCCCTCCTGTTCACAACTGTGCCACATTCCTCTGTGTGAAGCCAGATGCAACTGGTATTCTCATTTGTAAAGCTTGGCTCTTAAAAGGCAGTCTCGTGTAGCCCAGGCTGACCTCAGATTCTCTATGTAGCTGAGGATGGCCCTGAAATTCCTGGTTCTCCTGCCTCTATCTCAAGAGCTGGGGTTAGGCATGAGCCACCACACATGGTTTATGCAATGCTTGGGACTGAACCCAGATTTCTGGGCCTGCTGGTTGAGCTCCCTGCCGTCTGAGCCTCAGCCCCCCTGCCCTCTTTCTGGACACTCTGTACATGTTAGGAGGTACAGGCTGTCTCAGATTTCACTGGAGAAGAACATCCTCACTGCTGAGAGACAAGAGATGACTCCAGAGGCAGAGCACCTAAAATTATGCAGGTGGAAGAAACACAGTAGAGTCAGGAGCCAGGATCTTGGGCTCAGGACCTCAGAGTGTCCAAAACGCTGTTGAGTGGGACAGTGTATTGGCTCAGAATAGGTGAAGACTCAAACTTCACCTCTCCCCCTCCCATGTTACCTGATTTCTCTGAGTCTCTCCTTTGTCTTTTATAGAATGGGAATAACTATCTTTTAATCCCTTTGTGATTATGAGGACCAAAATGTGTGTATAGAGAAAGGTAGTGGTGATTATTTTCATCATCATCCTCATCCTCATCAGCACCACCACCATTATCATCATCACCATCATAGCTTATTGTCAGCATCTTCCCATATCCCCATGCTGCAGGTACCCATGTGATCCCTGATAAACATCTGCCGGAGGCAAGATGAGGCTGGGCGCCGTTTAGTGGGACTCTCTTCCAAGCCTACTTCTGAGTTGCTTCCTGCTTGTGCCCAGCTGTGTTTTGTCAAGGTTTCAACCTTCTTCCTTCCCTGCAGAAGCTCAGGCTGAGCCGCAAGGCTGATCTCCCATTGTCAAGGGTAACCTGAGGCAGTTGGCTGAGAGAGGCAGATCCAGTCTAGAAAGAGGATCCTAGTACTGCCCCAGGCAACTGACCCCCAACCTCTCTCCAGGAAGAGCTGGTGTTCTGGGGGTCACGAAAGTGCTCCCCATAGGGAACTCTTTCTGTTTAAGTACAGGGCTTGGTATCTTCAAGGCAGCATGGGGATTGGAAGGAGGGAAGTTCTGTTTCTCTGAAAAACAATGACTACTCTGAGGTTTCTATAAATACTCAATCAGTTCCCTCTTATGACAACACGAAGGAGCAGTTGGCTGCATCTTCATAATTAAGAGTTGAGGAGAAGTCAATGGTGATGAAAAACACAATTTGTCTGTGCTTCTCTCTCTCCTACGCCCCCCTTTCCCTTGTATCCCGTGGTCCTCTCCCCAGGGCACAGCTGCTAGCCTGGCTCCAAGCTTCTCAGGCAATCCTGGGTTCCTGTGCCCTGAGCATCAGTGGCAGGAGGAGGAAGCTGTGGGCTGCCCCTCCCCCTCTAAGCTGGGAAGTCCCAGAGAAGGAGAGGTTTCGTTTGTGGGCTCCTTTGCCAGATGGTATTTGATACGAATATTGATGTTAATGGCGTTTGGATAATGACACTGTCTGTGGCAAGGGCTTTATTACCTTTGTGAACAGGAGTCATTCCGTTTAGTTACCTTTGTGTGTGTGTTGCAAATGTTTAACACACAATTACTGGGAGGTGGTGTTCTAGGGGACTTGGGTGATGCCTGACTTCTCAGGCAGGTCCTGAAGTCAGCCACTATGGTGAAGCTTGGAGGGTCTAATAGCAGAGGTTACCCACTTTCCTTTTGTGCACAGATGGGTCACCCAAGCCTTTCCCAGCATTCCCGCTCTTGGAGGGTGAACTGTTGCAACCTCTCTCCATAACCAGATACATCAAAACCCTACCTTTTACACTTCCGGGGGTGGGGGGTTTCAGATTCTTCCTATTAAAAATGAATAATAAAATCCTCTGCTTTCATCTTAATGGGGTTAGTAGGAGGTGCTTAGCTTTTTATAGCTACCTAGCTGATCGAAAAAGACAGCCGAAGCCATCACAAAATTAAGGAAGAGGTCATCGTTAGAAGACCAGAGACTGAAGTCTTTTAAAAGCATTTCTGGTCTTAATTCAAAGCGCCTCTCTAGAGTGCTTTGGGAAGCAGGCCCGTGGGTTTCCTTTGCTGAACCAAAGCTTTGGCAAGGTGGGCACCATGTAGCAGGCTCCTCTTGGAGTCCTGCAGAAGGATTGGTCCCTTCATAGCAGGGATGACACTTTCAAGACAGATTGTCTGGCCGATGGTTAGGCTGGTTTTCCTACATCCTGTAAAAGTCTGACCCTCGTGAGAAATGAATGAATGAATGAATGAATGGGACCTCAGGTGTTTTTGGAGCCTTGTCAAATGGCTTCAGAGACAGAACTGGCGGTTACTATGGACCAAATGCTCCTGGGATCTTAGCTATCGGGAGACATGGGAAATCAGGAGGCTGGGCAGAACCTCTGGAAATAGCTTTGAAATGGGTTGTTGTGTGTGCTCCTGCTGCGGATTGCCTGGCCCTGAATCAGAATACAAAACAGAGAGATGCTCTTTTACTCCTTTCAGACTAATGATTTTGTCCTTTCTCTCTCTCCTCCCCACTTTATTTCTTCATCTATAACATCTGCAAGAGGGCAGCCAGACTAATAAAACTGCACTAAGCTTGACTAATGCCAGCCATTGATCCAAGGGTGGGACCCGATTAATCAATGGGTTTTTAGTGGTGTTTGCTTCTCCCAAGAGACATGAGATCCAAAGACAGCTCTTGCCACTGTGGAGGGAGGATCTGTGAGTCTCCATCTGGGAGTTCTGGGAGGAGGTAAGAGGTGAGTGCCTGGCCCCCAGGAGCAGTCGATGTGACCTTTTCAGAGATGCTTTTGGGGTGTTGTCTATTTTGGGGTACTCGCTCTACTTATGTGATACCACTGAAGATTTGCTGGGCTCCGGGGACAGGCAATTAGAACAGAGAAAACCTCTCTAGAGACACAAGGCACCTTTCACATAGCTAAAGGCCTGAGAGAGTATCTCCTCTCCTCTCCCTTGCAGTAGTATACTAGGGGAAACTGAGGCTGACAGAGGGAAAGATCGGGCAATGAGTTAGTCAGACTATCCAAAAATCACCTTTCTACTTTCCCTGTATGTTTAAGGCTGAACTGAATGAGAAATTGCCATAGCCAACAAAAGATCAACACAAGTAATTTAGAGAATGTAGCAGAGTATGGATGCCTAGACTAAAGAGTTCGGTTTGAGAAAATTATATTAAAAAAAAAAAAGACTGGGCGCGGTGGCTTATACCTTAAATCCCAGCATTTGAGAGGCAGAGGAAAGTAGATCTCTGCCAATGAGCTACATCCCCATCCTCTACACTGGGCTTGGTACTCAGTGTCACAGAAGCTGGGAGTGGTTCATGCCTGTAATCCTAACTCAGGAGGAACAGATGTCCAAGGTAATCCTTGGCTGTCCATGGAATTTGAGGCCAACTTATATGCCACCATATTTCAAAACAAAACAAACATGTTGTACATGCATGCAAACATTCAAACACATACAAATGAATGTCTTTTTTTTTTTTTTTTTTAAAAATTGAGAATTATTTAGGGCATGATGGCACACAACTTTAATCCCTATATTTCAGAGGCAGAGGTGGATCTCTGTGAGTTCGAGGCCAGCCTGGTCTACATACTGAAGTCTAGATAGCTAGAGATACATAGTGAGACCCTGTCTTAAATACACACACACACACACACACACACACACACACACACACACACACACGAACATTTCCAGCCTTACAAAAGTCCTGGTGTGAGCTAAACCTTGATGTGACATTTTGCTGTTTGTTTTTTGTTTTGTGGTGGTTTGGGGGACAGAAACCAGGGCTTTGCCAGTGCTAGGTGTTGATTCTATCCCTGAATGACCAGAGTCTCCAGCTCTGGGGATAACTGTTTCTTTGCTTGTCTTCATAATTCTATATCCAAATAGTTTGTCGTTTCCTGTGTTTAAACTTTACATAAGTAGAACCACACTGTTTATGTGTGCTTTTCTGTTTTGTTTCTTTGACTCAACAGTGCACAGGTTTTCCATGCTCCAGAATGAGTAGCTGGATTTGATTCATTTTCCTTGCTATTATATTTTTTCTTTTCCTTTGCATAGACTGTTTTTTTTTTTTAATTGTGTGTGTGCATGGCACAGCATATATGGAAGTCAGAGTCCACCCTTGGGTGTTGCTCCTCACCATCTACCTTTTTTAAGGAGGAGTCTCCCATTATCTTGCTGCTTACACCAGGGTAGCTGGTGCACAGACTCCCTGAGAGTCTCTTATCTCCCCCTCCTATCTTTCAAGTGGAGCACTGGGGTTGTAGGTCCTTGGCTATGTTTGCCTTTGTGGGGTTCTGGGATATGAACTCAGAGCTCACACTTGTGAGACAGGTACTTTACCTGCTGAGCCATGTCACCAGCCCATAAAAATTATTATTATTATTTTTAAAAAGAACTATTAGAATTCTGCCACAGAAACTGAAGTATGATCCTTGAGACAGTACAATTTATAGGGTGGGTGTCTGATGTCTCAAAGAGCTTTTTAAATAAAAAAGAAAAATAGTGGTCCTGACTTTTTGTTTTATTTTAAGCTTCAGAGACCTGTTCTTTCAAGAAGTCCCTCAAAACACCCACCTATTTGAGGAATACATGACTGGGCTATGATCCATATCTCTGTGATTTGCAGAGGACAGGGAACAATAACAGGACTCTGTGATTTGCAAGGAGGCCTGACCTAGGCTGTGAGTTCCTTGTGGACTGCAATTGTTTCATCTATCTGATGCTATTCCCTGGGATAAGAATCTAGTCCGTATGTAGATCAATATGCTTTCCAATGAACAGAGGAGTGAAGCTTTCTGTATTGGCTTCTGTAGGACACACGTTTCCCTAATAGTGTGATATACGGATCTACCAATGACCATTGACTATTTCCTTGGTAATATGAAGGGTCACCACATGTGTGTGGTGGTGCATGCCTGTGGTGGTACACGCTTATAATCATGGCACTTCAAGACATAGGGGAATCATGAGTGGGTTCCGGGCCAGCCTGGACTGCATCTTCTTGATGGAGACAGGGGTCTTGAGCACCCTTGTCACTCGGATCTTACATTCAAAAAGCACGTTAGAAGAAAGGTCTGTGTTAACCAGAGACTTGCCGTTTCTCCAGAAATCACGTGAAAGAAGTCTGGGGAAGAGAAGTTTGCTAACACAAGCAAAGTCATCGGTGTGCCTCTGTGGAGTGTGCCCAGCCTTTCGTTGAGGGTTTATAGCACCCACGCCTCTGTAGAAGGCTCCTAGCCTGGGGCTGCCTGTTCTGAGTACCTTTTGCTGAGTAGGGAGGGGGAAATGAAGCCATCTTTGCTGTTCCTGTTGGCTGGGCTGACTGGACTACAGTCTTCTGGGTTCTTTCTTCCCCCCCTGGCCCTCAGCTTATCTAGCACACCCAGTTGTCAGGCAGCCCAGTGGCAGCCGCAGACGCAAATTTGTGCTCCCAGGATGGCTTTCAAGCATGGATTTACTTAGTTAAAGCTCACATTTAAAGAAATGCCTTAGCACAGGTAGGACAGTCAAGGCTTACAGAGAGGTCGGTGAAGGTTCCCACAGCCCTCATGGAATCCATGCCAGAAGAAAAAGACCAAATGGGGGAAGCCCTTGCAGAGCCTAAGGAGGCGCCGCGGGGAGGCCCGTCTTCCTGGAAAGCCACGCTTGGAATTGTCTTCAAAAGCTGCGACGCAGCCCCCGGAGTTTGAGCAGGAATAAATCATTAGCATTTTATTTACAGTTCTGGGTTTACAATTCCTAGAAAATGATCCTGCTGTTCAGAGCGGATCTCTGCTTTGCAGGCTTCCACAGCGCCTCCTTCCATCTTCCTTGTTCTGGGGACCAGATTGGCTCTTTGCTTGGATAAGAGTGTGGGGCAGTGGTTTGAAGAAGGAGGGGGCAACGACCCTGAGTCCCGCATTTTCCGACAACTTGAATGAAGAAGTCATATCCAGTTGGTTTACCAGGAAGTGAGGTTTGACCCAGAAAGGGTTGGGGGGTGGGATCACGCTGCTCGAGCTGAATTTTGAGCCCTGAGTCCTGGCTTCCCAACGAGCCAAACAGGCGCAGACCCGGGACTCGGGTCCCCGACGGCACCCACCGCGCCCGCTAGATGGCAGTCTCGGTCTCCGCCCGGGATTAGCCCGGGCGCAGCGACCACCACTAGCCAGTCTGGATGCAGGCCCCGAGGGTGGCTTCTTAGGAGGCGGCATTGGCACCCAAGACCCGGCTTGCAGGATGGCCAAGAGAAGGGAGGGGCTGGCAGCTGTCTTGCAGCTGAGATAGATCGTACGTAGTCTTGGAGAGCTGTCCTAGGTGAACAGCACCACCTTCCCTGCTTGGGGAGTGACAGATTGAGACCAGGGCGGGAGGGCGCCTTGGATTGGGAATTCTACTCCAGCAGGCCGACCCGCTGTAGTTAGATTTGGTCCCTGTCCATGGTGGACACTTCCCAGTCGTTCTCAACTGCTTTTAGACTTGAGTGTTTTGTATCTCACATTATCCTGGCCTTCCTCTGAGCCAAAACGATGCCTCTCACACACTCAGGATCCACAATGCCCAAGCCACAGCTACACCTTTGGATAGACAGAGATTGGATCATCTCTGAGGCCAGTGAGACTTGGAGTCCTGGTCCCAGCTACGGAAACGGACTGTGTATGCAGAGAACTCCGTGTTGTAGGAATGCTTTTCCTAAGGAGGGAGACAGTGGAACCCAGGGAGTTGGCTCTGTCCCTGGAGTGCATGAATTCATGAGTTCATTTTATTGATCTCATTGTTAAGTTCAAAGACTTCTCTGACTTCAAGGTCATTGTTGCTCCAGATCCGCCTCCCGGTCGGATGAGATCCAGATAGTACCACTGGCTTCCTCTTCAGTCCAGTTCTTTGGCAGGAGGCAACTTCTTTCCCCTCTAAGAGAAGCAGGGCTCAGCCTGGCCTTGGCTTGACCTACCTGCTGTCTTAGGCAGCAACAAGAGAAGCGTGATTCAGGTTCTGGGCTTTGTCCTAGAACCTTGGAAGTAGGGATGTTCAGGTCTAGAGGGAAAAGGGCTTGCTTTTGCTAAAATGGTTGGAATTTTCCAGAACTCTTGCTACTTCAGAACCTACTCAGAAGACTTTACCACTTTTTTTTTTTTTAAATTAAAAATCCTGCTTTCTTCCTTCGCCTCTTTCTTTCTTTCTTTCTTTCTTTCTTTCTTTCTTTCTTTCTTTTATGTACGAAAGCTTTTGTGGACTCAGGTCATTTCTCCCCCCCCACTGGCTTCCCTACTTTAAATCCCAAAGTCCTTCAAGATTCTATATCTAGGATTAACTTTGAGAATCACCTGAAGATTTGATTCCAGGATGTATGGACCATTAGGCTTCAGGAGTGGAGCTGGGTGTCTGGGAACATGGGTTTCCTTGGGTAGGGGAGGGTCCCCAGGCCACACTTTCCCCTATAGGTCAAGTTAGAGGAAGGGCAGCTAGAAAACGGAACTAGGAATGTTCCCTGATCATCCCGGTCACCCCTGAGGAAAACTGTCTGGCCCACTACCCAGCACAGGGAAGTGTGGGGAATTACTATCCACCACGTGGCCCTCGGTTAACATCACAATTTCCACGACAGAGCTGCTCTCTAATGGAGCCTGTCAACTCAGGTTAGGCCTCAATGGCTCAGAGCACACTGCCTGCAGCCCCAAGATGTGGGTTCCAAGGTATTAACCCTGCCCAGTGCACTAAGGATGCAGATCCTGCAGAATGTGATTTCAAAGGGGACCCAGCACCTATCAGACCTGCCATCAAATTATTTGGTAATTACTCCACTCTGCCCCGAAATTGCCCAGCAGACAGTGTTGGGGTGGTATGGAAGAGATTTCCCCAGGGGGCTCAGCACAGGTGCTGACCTCAGAGAGCTCTCTTTTCTCCCTTGCTCACCAGGAGGCCCCTTTGACAGCACTTAAGGGTCTAAAGCAGCTGTCCTTATTGTCAACTTAAAGGGCTATTTAAGGATATGAAGAAACTTGTGTCTATGGTGTCAATCCTGAAAAGGGGGCAGGGTAGCCAAACAGTTTGGAGCTCAAATTTGGTTTCTGTGCACCACTGTCTAGGTTTTTCCCAGCCTGCTGGGGAGAGACGCAGGAGGTGGGTGACAGAGTTCACATCCTTACCGCTGCCGCTTCTCCAAGTGATGGATGGCTGTCTGCTCAGGCAGGGGAGTACCTGCCTACACAGCTCCCTCTGTGGGTTCTCAGCCTCCCACACCCTGAGCTGGGGATTCTGCAAACAACACTGGCCCAAAGTGCTAGAGAGTGTGGCTCAGGACCAGTGAGGTTGGTCAAGCCTTTGAGGTAATGAGACCATCTCTTTGGCTTTCATCTGATTTTGTGCTGGCCTTTTCCCCTGTCTATCTCTGGCTATGGGTTCTTCTTGAGTATTTTTGCTTGCTATAGTTTCACTGGCTAGGCTGGCTCACATTAGTTTTGCCTCAGTCTCTCGAGTGATGGAATTACAGGGGTGCTCCCAGCTCTAGCCTTCTTCACCACCAAGCCAAGGAGTCTTTTGTTCTCCACTCCTTAAGGTTCAAGAGTCACCAGGACTCACTTGGATTTTCTCAGGCTTCATTGAGCTAGAGAACAAACAGGCTACCCCTGGGAGGAGACAGTGATGGAGGTTAACACTGGACCAGCTTTCCCTTAAGGGGAGTACATTTTAAAATTCCATTAGTTGAAGGTGCTAGTTAATTAGTTAATGGCAGGCATTGGATTCTATTTTGTCTTTCTTTTTTCCCTAAAGTATCCTTAGTGAATTTTTAAGAAAGATTTACTTACTTATTTTATGTATAAGAGCACATCGTAGCTATCTTCAGACACACCAGAAGAGGGCATCAGATCCAGTACAGATGGTTGTGAGCCACCATGTGGTTGCTGGGAATTGAACTCAGGACCTCTGGAAGAGCAGTCAGTGCTCTTAACTGCTGAGCCATCTCTCCAGCCCTTAGTGATTTTTTTTTTTTTTTTTTTTAATGGCTGGGAATTCTGAAATCAAAGCTTAACGGCGGGGACTGAGGACTGAGGAGGTTGAGTTGGAGCAAGAAGCGCCTCCTTTGGGAAGGGGATTTTGTTTTGCAGCGTGGTTCCTGTCAAACTCACCGATTCATGAAACAAGTCTCAGCTTGCAGTTCCAAGGTCAGGCTTGTGGGATCTACCAATCCTGGGGACTCAGCTGCCTAATCATGACATCACCAACAATAACAGTGATGAAAATAATAAAACGCATGGCTGGAGAGATGGCTCGGGATTAAGAGCATTTGTTCTAACAGGGGATGAGGATTCAGTTCCCAGCACCCAGCCTTGTAGCCACAATCATCAAAAACCTCAGTTCTAGGGGGCCCAACAGGCGCACTCAGTACACACACATGCATACAACCAAAACATTCATACATATAAAGTGAAACAAATAAACAAATAATTAAAAGATAATAAAACATTCTACTTGCATTTCTTGGGCATCTACCACATGCCAGAGATTGTATTTTATGCTCCCTCATTTCTCTTCAGAGCATTCCTAAAGCACAGGTGTTGCTAATGTTCCCATTCCACAGAGGTGGAAACTGAGGGCCAGGCTAGCTACTTAGCACTGGTAAGGTAATACAGCTGGAAAGGCACAGAGTCAGAAGTCAGCACAAGTCTTCTGATTCCAAAGCCTTGGATCTCAGCACTTGGCTCTGTTGCCACCAGAACCCACTGTCATCTTGTGGCAAAAGCATGTGTCTGTGTTTGCAAGAGTTTCATAAATATTTGGTTTTTGCTTCCTCCTTTTCCCCACCAAACAGAGAAAAATGAGAATGACAATATAACAGCAGCAGCAGCAGCAGCAGCAGCAACAGCAGCAGCAGCAGCAGCAGCAGCAGCAGCAGCAGCAGCAGCAGCAACAACAACGCAAACCTTCAATTCCCCCGTGGGTCAGGCAGATCTGATGGGTTCCATCACTGGCTTCTGGAGGGAGCTATCCCCCTTGCCCCAGGAGGACTTAAGCTTAAGCATCGTCAATGCTTCAAGATTCTACACATTCACCAGGAAGTCACCTGAGTGTCTCCCATATGCTATCTTGGCTGTTCTCGGTGCGACTTGGAGCCTAGCTGGAGCTGGGCAAATCTTAAGGCCACCACCCTTAGCCCCCTCAAATGCTTGCCTTTCATCTCTGTGAGGACAGAGGGACCGCACCTTGGTGACTGAGCCCTGTGTGGGCTGCTCAGCTGAGCTGGGAGTTGGCCCAGAGCCATGGAGTGTGAGAAACTTTCAAATTTCAAAACCGCCCTGGGCCAATTTAATAAACTTCTGCCACCTCTATCCTCTCCACAGTTTTGAATTCTCAAATATTCACACACACAGGCACACCCCCATCTAAGATGTGCACAGAGAATGGAAGAATTTTGGAATGTTAATAATGCAGAATTTTACAGCCTAGCAAGGTGAATTCTCAAGGGGTAATGGTTAACATCTGCTTTCTCTTTTCCCAGGATAACAATGGAGAAACCAATCCACACAGCAAGCAGGAGTGCAAGAGATGAGCCTCCCACCCCTCTGAAAGGGGCTAAGTTGTCCCCAGATTCAGCACTAGGAACAATAATTGTACCAGGTAGCATGTAGTAAGGTCTGCAGTACAGGGGAAGGGGGTGGGGCACAAGCCAAAGTCAGTTTCTCAGGGGGCACCTTCTAGGCTGTGAACAAGACCCTTTCTTTCAGGGGTTCTGTAAGACGGAAAGAAACATTCTGCTTCTCCCAGTGGGACAATTCGTAACAATCAGCATCAGAGCTGTGTTCCTGACATGTGCTTTCCCAGTCACCCCCGAGAAGCAGCAAGGTGCTTGTGTCAGAGCTCCCTCTCTGCCTGGGGCTCTGAGTCTGTCCTTTGTGCCTCTTGCTCTGCTTCCACAGTCACAAGTGAGCCTCAGAAACCTCCGCGCCTAGGTCAAGCTCCAGACCTAGGGACAACAATCCTGTTCTAGTGAGTAGGAGATTGCTGAAGACACAAAATAGCTGGAGAAAGGAATCCAAACCAAGCGTCTGGCGGCTCACAACCGCCTGTAATTTCAGATCTGTGTCCTCTGGCACCCTCTCTGGCCTCTGTGGTCACACACACACACACACACACACACACACACACACACACACACACACGTGTGCAAATAAAAAACAATTTAAAAAGTAGCTAGAGCTCACACTGCTTTTTTTTTGACATTTGTTTTATTTCCTCAACCCCGCCCCCTTTTTGAGATGGGGGGGCCAGGTCTGGCTATGTAGCTTGGTCTAGCCTCAAACTCACTATGAGGCACAGGATAGCTTTGAGCTTGAAACACTGTTCCTGCTTCAGTCACCCAAGTGCTGGGATTGCAGCTGTGAGCCACCACATCCAGCTCATTTTCTCTCTTTTGAGCTCATTCTGGTGGAGGAGAAAATTCAGTGACTTGGAACCAGATGACTTGGAACATAATTTCTCAGCTGGCCCTGGCCCTCTGGGCTCACTTGAGCAGTCCAAGGAGATGGTCCAGATACAACAAAATCCTGGAGGAGCACAGACATCCTTTCTCAGGGACTCTCCGGGTCAGTTTTATCAGTTAAAAAAAAAAATGACCCAGAAGTTATTTTTAAAAATGAAAGGTGCCAACCTTGTGTTTGCAGCTATGCAGGGATTTTTTTTTTTTTTTTAAATCACTCTTCCCCCTTTCTTTCGATTGGCTGAAGCAAAGACTGAGGTGCCCATGTGGTACATCGGCAGCTTCCTGAATCTCAGAGAGCAGTGAAGGGATGGCCGAGCTACTCCGCACAGATGAAAATGTGGATCTTGGAAACCCTGAACCAACGCTCGCTCGGAGCCCCTCGCTCTTGCTTGCATAATGCAATTTAAATCCCTTGTTAATTTCCAGGTCGGGTTTCATTCATGAGGCTAATCTTTAATTGATGTTAAATATAGGGACCAAGCGAAGCACATTATTTCTTTTTTACAAAGTGCTAATTGTTCGTGTTCTCATAAATTATTTTCCCCTCTTGTGGAGCGGGGCTTATGAAAGAACTTTGCAGCCAGTGCTTTTAACCTCATCGTATGAATATTATCCTGTAATCATCAGGTCGTTTAGATCCTTCCTGTGTGGCTGAGGCTCACGTCACCCTCCAGAGCAGCGAGGAGAAGAAAGACGAGCTGTGGAACGCCTGTACATATGGGTGGCTCGCAGACGCTAAAAATATTTATATCCAAACATTTTAAACTTTAAGCAGATCTTTTCAGCTGCTTCTGTTCCTGCAAAGACCCTTGAGAGTTTCAGCCTAAAACGACTCTTTTAATTGAATTTAAAAACATTGTGTTTTTGGAGGCAGACTCTCTCTGTGTAGCTCAGGTTGGCCTCAAACTCAGAATTCTCCTGACTCCATCTTCCTGGTATTGGCATTGTAGGTGTACAATACCATGCCCAGCTTTTAATTAATTGATTAATTAATTAGCACTTATGTACTTATTTATTTTGTGCATATGTGAACTTGTCCTATAGACCAGGCTGGCCTCGAACTCTGAGATCTGCCTGTCTCTGCCTTCCTAGTGCTGGGATTAAAGGTGTATGCCACCACTGTCCCCGCAGCTTTTAGTTTTAATTTTCACCCTCTCTCTCTAGAATCTGAAGCCCTCTGCACAGTTAAAAACAGCTGGACAGTGATATCCTCTCTGTCTGTGACACTGATTATTCTAGTAAGTTCCTTAGAGACGAAGACTTCTACACTACTTCTCTTTTCTTTCTTTTCTTTTCTTTTCTTTCTTTCCTTCCTTCCTTCCTTCCTTCCTTCCTTCCTTCCTTTCCTCCTTCCTTCCTTCGACACAAGGCCTCACTATGCAGCCCTGAACTCACTATACAGACCAGGCTGGCTTCAAATTCACAGAGATCTGCCTGCCTCTGCCTCTAGATTTCTGGCATTAAAGGTGTGTACCTTTAATGCTTTCTTTCTCTTTTTGAAAGTGTTTCATGTAGCCCAGGCTGGCCTGGAGCTCACTGTGCAGCCAAGGATGACCTTGAACTCCTGATCCTCCTGCTTTGGTCTTTGAACACTATGCTAAGGAAAACAAACCACTCTCAGAGTGACCAAGAATCTGCTGTGTGACTTTTCCTGGACAGATGTGAGCAAACATGTTTACCAGAGATAGGACACAGGTAGCTAGCCAAAGAAATAGTTCTATCAAGGACTAGCTTGTAAGCCAACATGTTTATTGGGGTTATGTTGTAGAAGTCTTTAATCTGGATCTGGGGTTTTACCCGGCCTATGATCCTTTGGTTCCTGGATAAAACACACACACAGCCCTTATGTTTACAATAAGCCTTAAAAGCACAAGAGGTGGACATATACCTACCCTTCATGCTGTTAGAATCTATTTTCCTAGTGATAACTCTGAATTATTACTTACTATTTACTATGCTTCTTTTGGGCTACTCTTAACTCCAATTGGCCAGCCCTCAGGGCCATGCTTTTATGGCTCACCTAACCCATGATAGCTTCTTCTTCCTCCTCTTGCACCTTCTTCTTTTCCTTGTGGTTCCAACTCCAAGCCCTGGAAACCTAAACCCCATCTATGTCTCTTCTGCCCAGCTATTGGCTGCTGGCATCTTTATTTACCAATAACTTGGGGGCAGGGTCACTTGAGGCTATGTGCAGATGTAGCATTACAATAGATAGTAAAAGAGAAAACCTCAACAGGCTTACTTACAGGAATGAGGGTGACTCAAAGCCTGCCCCAGCATGGGCGAGAACCCCAGGCTGCATCCCCACAGCCCCCTGTCCAGCTTGCAGGACTCCTTTTCACCAGTAACTGTTTATTGCTTCTATAGGGAAGACATGAATCTTGTAGCTCTCTGTGCTTTCTGAGTTTTGTTTCTGTGAGCTCCCCATGAGCCCGTCTCCTCTCTCTGGTAGGGAATGTTTCAACTGGAAGGAAAGAGCTACAGAACCTGAGGTTCGTCTTCAGCCTCCACATTCACCACCACACATACATGCACACATGCACACATGTGCAGATTAATTAAGGAAATACATAGCTGGGTATGGTGGCACACACTTTTGATCCCAGCATTTGGGAAGCAGAGGTAGGTGGATTTCTGAGTTTGAAGCCTTGAGTTCCAGGCCAGGCAGGGCTACACAGTGAGACCCTGTCACAAGAAACAAACAAATAAGGACTTTGGGAGAGTTCCCATACAGAGTGAATGGAAGAGAGGAGGGCACCTGCATCCGGAAGCACAGTTCAATGGTACTGAGGGTGGTTGCTCTGAGGGTGGCTGAAGAAGCTGCTTTGTCCTAAGTAGTCAGGGTGGGCAGCTGGGGGTGTCAAAACTGCAGCTCATCAGCTTATAGGCTTAGAACCTGAGGCATAAAAGGCTATGTCAGGAACCTGGCCTTTGATGTTGGGTTCGTGTGTCCTACCTGGTTAGGGAGAAAGCTGAAGCAGCCAGGCCATTTGGTTCTTGCATCCCTTCTGTGATTATTTACGAACAGCTTACCATGGCCAAGCTTTTCCTGAAGGCCACTGCCCGCCCGAGGACGTCATTGTAGTGCTGTCCAGGCCTGCCCTGCATCCTCTAACTCCTACCCAAGGCACAGCCCCTTATGACCTGTCACAGCTTTCTGGTGTCTGCTTGTGGCAGGATCTATTTTTGATGCAAGAATGCTTTTTCATTTTGTTTTTTTTTTTTTTTTCCCCCATTCTCCAAGTTTGCAGCCTGCCCTTCAAATGATTCTGCCCCTGGGATTCTTGTGAGGGCCAAGCAGGAGTGATTGACGAGATGACAACACCAAGCTGGAAGAGCCAAGCTCCCTGAAGAAATGGTACTGGGTGTGTTAGTGGGGGAGTTTCTTGGAAAGTGAAGGAAGGTGGAGAGGACTGAATGAGGCGCATAGTAGGTGCCTTGGAAAATTTCAAGGACACAGGTGCAGGGCAGATATGACCCCAGAGCCCTGGATGAGTGACATGAAGGCAACAGAGCTGTCTGTCATGCCAGGGTGTGACGGTGAGGCTCTTACACATCCGTCTTCTCGAGACCAAGTAGGACAGATGACTGATAAGTGACCAGAGTCCTCTTCGGCGTGGTACTGCCCAAGAGCCCAGCATCCTGGAGCCACCCTGGGTTAGGGATAAACCCTGGTAATGATTGATTAAGTTCCCCCCTCCCAAGATGGTCTTAAAGGAAATGAAAGTATCTCTTGTTCACTTGTGTTCCCCGTCCCAGAGGAACATTAAGTGGTCACTGATACCTGCTTGTCTCACAAGCATATCCACCTGTCTGGAGAAGTGTAAGATGGCAGGCTGGAGAAAACAAAGAGCTAGAATGTTTTCAACTGTGATCGCATCCCCTCACCTCTCCCCTACCTACCCTCCCCTCCTTGTCTAACACCCCTCTCCCCCGAGCTCCTTCCAGGATCCATGCATACCAGGCCGGCTTCAAACTATGTAGACATACATAACCCTAAACTTCTAAGCCTCTGAATACTAAGTGCTGGGATTGCAGGTATGCACTGTCACACCTGGCTTATGAGATGCTGGGGGTCAAAGCCAGTGGCTTTCTGTGTGCTAAGGCGAGCTCTCCACCCACTGAGCTACTGCCGAACTCTTTACACAACTGTCACCCACTGTGTCACCTGCACAGGCAACCCCTTCTCTCTTTTACCCCCTATTTCAGTTGAAAATTTTATTTAAAATTTTGCAATGCCTGGGATTGAACCTGTGACCTTTCAAGTGCTAGGCAAGCAGTGCACTACTGAGCTACAAGTCTGGCCTAGTCATTTTGTTTCTTTGAGGCAAGGTCTCTCACTCTATAGCCTAGACTGGCCTTAATTTGTAATCTCCTGCCTCAGTCTTCTTGGTGCTGAGATTGCAAGTACCACCCCCACCTGCTCTCCTTTAACAACATTTTTAGAAAATATATGTATTTATTTATTATTCTTGTGTGTATGAGCATGTGTAGAGGTCAGAGGACACTTTGGGAATTGGTTCTTTCCTTCTGCCATGTTGCAGCAGGGTCTCTCTTGTTTCTGCCTCCAGGCTCCAGCTCTTGGGCTTCTTTCTAGGATCTCTCTCTCTCTCTCTCTCTCTCTCTCTCTCTCTCTCTCTCTCTCTCATCTTCCTATATATAAGTATGCTAGGAACACAAATGCATCCTACCTCATCCATCTTTTTACATGGGTTTGGGAACCAATTCAGATCATCAGGCTTGTGTGGTAATTATCCTCTGAGTCATCTCCCAGTCCTTCTAAAAAAAAAAAAAAATCAGTTTAATTAGATGTAATTCACATACCATAAATTCATCTGTTGGATGTGTGCGATTCCGTGGGCTTTAGAGTAGTTACAGGCACTGTCTAATTGTGGAATTCTCAAATCACACCCTGAAGAAGCCCGAGACTTGGCCGCAGTCCCTCTCAATTACCTTTTCCCATTCAGCTCCCCACAGTCTCAAATCTTTTCCTGCCTTTATGTGGTTTCCTGTCCTAGCCATTTCGTGCACAATACGTGGCCTTTTGTGACTGGCTTCTCTCACGTGGTATAGCATCCTGAAAGTTCATTGTGTAGCAGGCCCAGTACTTCATATATACCCTGGCAAACTCACATTCCCTAGCCAATACTATCCCATTGTACGAGCAGTTCACATTTCACCTCCATATTTCCAGTGCTTGTGACATTTTACATCGGTGTCAGCAATGCACCAGAGCCCTGGCTTCTCCATATGCATATGGCCACACTAGTGAGGTAGTTTGATGCTTGTGTCCCTAATAATTAATGATTCTGAGTGAGCGTCTTTTTATATCGTATATCTTTTGTAAAATAGCTATTTATGCTTCTCCTTTAGTTAAAATTTAACTGACATGTCAAAATTACGAAAACGTCACATATTAATAGAGTACAGTTCACAGTGTTTCAGTACAAGTACCCATTGTGTAACCAAGTTCAACAAATCAATGTCCTCAAACATTCACTGCAGGCGCATCCCGCCTGTAGCTCACGGGCTGTATGTGCCCAGGAGAAGACTGAATGAACCCAGCACCGAACTAAAAACTTAACATGTTGTGAGACTTTGTTTGTAATCTTTTTTCTGTCCCTCAATTGTGTAATTCTCAAGGGTGACTTTTTAGATGACAACGCCGTGTCCCGTGTTAAAGGCTAGATACGTGTCAACATCCAAAATGCCCTTATTCTAACTCTTCAGGATGCATGGGACACAGTGGCTGTCTGTGGTCACATACAGTGCAATGACACCAGAACTTCTGACTCTCTTCTGGGGGAGCAACTTAGCACTGACTGGCCAACCTTTCCCTAGCCTCTTCCCCCTATTCTCCCAGCCTGTGGTAATCACTGTTCCACTCTTAACCTCTATGAGATCCTCATTTTCTATGTTCCGTAAGAGTCAGCACGTGGTCTCTCTGGCTTCTCATAAGCTCCACCCATGTTGGGACAAATGAGGAACATCTCATTTGTTTGTTTGTTTGAAATTTCAGGTAGGTGTGTGTGTGTGTGTGTGTGTGTGTGTGTGTGTACACTATAGCTGTCTTCAGACACACCAGGAGAGGACATTAGATACCACTACAGATGGTTCTGAGCCACCATGTGGTTGCTGGGAATTGAACTCAGGACCTCTGGAGACATTTAGTCATGTCGAATATTTTTTTTGTATATCATTGGCCATTTCTACACCTTTAAAAACTATCTCCTCAGATCTATTGCTATTATTATTATTATATTATTATTATTATTATTATTATCATCTTTTTGAGACAGGTTTTCTCTGTGTAGCCCTGGCTGTTCTGGAACTTACTCTGTAGATCAAGCTGACCTCAGACTCACTGAGGTCTGCCTCCCTCTGTCCCCCAGAAGCTGGGATTGAAGATGTGAGACATCACCTGGCTTAGTGCCCATTTTAAAATTGAGTTGTGGGATTTTGTTTGTTTGTTTTGTTGAGTCAGAATCTTATCTGTCTTTGGCTGGCCTCCAACTTGCTATATAGCTGAGGATGACTTTGAACTTCTGTTCCTCTTGCCTCTACTTTCTAAGTGCTGGAATGAGGGGTGGGCTCCACTATGCCCACTGTATGTAGTGTTGGAGATCAAACCTAGGGCTTCAGCTTGCCAGGCATGTACTGCTGCAGATGATCCATGTTCCCAGCATGCACTGCTACAGATGATCTACGTTCCCAACCCTCGTTGCTGTTGTTGAGTTTTAAAGTTATGTACATATAGCAAATATCTTCTCTCATTTCTTAACTTGTCTCTTTGCTGTGCTAAAGCTTTTTACTTTGGTTGTGATTCTTGCCTGTTTATGGCTTTGGTTCCTGTGCTTTTGGATGGAGTCTTTGTGTGTGTGTGTGTGTGTGTGTATGTGTGTGTGTGTGTGTGTTTATTACTGAGTAGTAATAGTTCTTTATATGCTCTGTATTCTGGCTGGAAATCCCTTATTAGATACATCATTTATAATTTAAAAAATTCATTTGGGGTATGGTGGTTTGAATAAAAGTGTCTCCTATAAGCTTGTATGTTTGAATACTTGGCCCCCAGTTGATGGAAC
Organism: Arvicanthis niloticus; assembly: GCF_011762505.2. Lineage (NCBI taxonomy): Eukaryota > Metazoa > Chordata > Mammalia > Rodentia > Muridae > Arvicanthis > Arvicanthis niloticus. The sequence continues at coordinate 30,492,301 of NC_047662.1, read as the reverse complement.
TGTTTGGGAAGGATTAGGAGGTGTGGTCTTGTTGGAGGAGGTGTGGTCTTGTTGGAGGAGGTGTGGCCTTGTTGGAGGAGGTGTGGCTTTGTTGGAGGAAGGGTGGTCTTGTTGGAGGAGGTGTGTCACTAGGGGTGGACTTCAGTGTTTCAAAAGACCACACCATACTTATTGTCTCTCTCTTGCTTTGTACTTGTGGATCAGATGTAAGCACTCAGGTTTTCTTGCCATGATGCCTTCTCTCTGCTATCACGGACTCTAACACTCTGAGACCACAAGCCTTTTCTTTTTGTAAGTTTCCTTGGTCATAGTGTTTTATCACAGCAATAAAAAAGTAATTAAGACGTTGGGGTTTTCTTTTCACTGTTTTGTAGCGCAAAGGTTTTTCAATTTTTGTTTTGCTTTGTTTAAAACAGATTTCATATTTCCTAAGCTACTTTTAAAAGATATTTTTTTTAAAAAATTAATTAATGTTAAATATGTGTGTGCATGTGGGTGTAGTGCCCATGTATTCCAGAAGAGGGCGCAAGGTCCTATGGAGCTGGAGTTCGTGGAGGTTGCTTTTGGCTTTGATTTGTCTATCCCTCTTTTTTTCCCTCCTTTTCCATTAGGGCTACGGTCCATTTTGAGTTTTTTGTTTTGTTTTCCTCATGGTACTGAGGGGCCTGGAGCACGCTAGGCAAGTGAGTACTCTCCCACTTGGAGGCTTCTGGATACTTGGGTTAGTTTCCACGTGAAATGGTGTGCAGAGGAGACTTTGGATGTCTCACCATTTGCTGAGACCACAGGATTCTCTTGGCCCTGTTGCCAAAAAAGCCACCTGGCAGTCAATACGATGGCTTATTTCTGGAGTCTTGGCACATTCTTCACCTATGCTCCTGTCCTGGCTCACCACAGCACTGAGCACTGACTATTGCCTGCTGTGTCCCCCTCCTCATCTACCCCCTTCCCAGGTAACTAGCTAATGACAGGAGCAGAACAACCTGCTTCCTCAGGGTTAGTGAAGAGTTCCGGTGGTGAATAGAAACTGCCACTCCCTTTGATGCTGAGGCAGCCGGAAGTAACCTGCTGGGCTCTCAGGGCAACTTAGCTGTTCCCTTAAAGGCCACTCTTTTTCTGGCCTCTTTGCTGGAACTGGCCAGAAACTTTCCTAGAGCCGAAGGCTCTCTTGGGCCTACTTTAGGGGGTCACCATAGCTACTCTCTGTTGCTTCCTCCTTCAGTGGAGTAGTGGCTTCTGGGATGTCAAGACCCCTCCTAAGTCCAAGACATACGCTGTGTCCTATTTCCTTGGACATATGAATCCTTAGGGGTGGAGGAATAATAAGTTAAGTAGTGTGCCAGACATCAGGGAGTTGATTCCTGTGTGACATGTAGTCTTAGCCTCAACTGTGAAGGCTATGGACCAGGGCCTGTTGGGTGGGGAAGCAGGGCCTGGTCTGGTGCCCAGGGCACAGAGTGCTTGCCTCCCTACTGGCCAGGGGCAGGTCCAGGGAGCAAGCTTTTGGCCCGTCCCTTCTCTCCAGATCTGAAGCAGCAGGAACTAGACTGGAGGAAGCTTGGGTTCTCAGGGTCTCCATGGCCCCTGGGGGAGCAGTGGACTAGTCTGTAACCCTGTGCCTTGGTGGCTTGGTGGCTCAGGGTGCGGCCAGGGCGGCGCCGAGTTTCTCTGGCTGGAAAATGAGTACAAAAGAACAAACACAGAGGGCTGCACGATGCTAATGCGGCACAGCCCGAGCCTCTGTCATGGCGCGGTGCCTCATCATCACTGCCTGGGCCCCGGCCGTGAGCAGCGGGGCGCATGGCGGCTGATGGCGGAGCTGATAGCACAGGGCTCAGCGGGCTCCTCGCCGCCCTGGAGCCCCAATTCCCATTACAATTCAGGGGTGGGGGGTGGGGGAGAGGGGATGTACCTCGCTGTTAGATAGAAAAAAAGTGATCGATGCTAGACTAAAAAGTTCACATGGTGCGTTGGCACACAGAGGGATGAGCCAGGTCCTTTTCTTCCAGACCCACCTCCTTCCGGAACCCCAGAGCTAACCCTGCGCGCAGACTGACATGCGACCTTGCATGTTTTCGAATGCACATAACAATTTGTTTTTTTTTTCTCGATCTCTTCATCCCTAAATGCACTCCTGGTGTACAGGCTGGTCTCTCCTTTGCTTCGTTTTCATGGAGGAATGGCCCGGAGCACTTTCTGTATGAGCAGGCACAGCCCTAATTCTTTCCAAATGCCACATAATATTCCACGATACCACGGTGAAATAATTTAACTTCTCTCCAACGACTACTAATTAAATGTTTGCTATACACTTGCCCTTTAATTAAGCATCTTACTTGTATTGTCTCATTCAACCCTCAGGAGAGGTTCTAGAAGGCAAGTGTAACAACTTCTTTCTAGAGGAATGAAGAAACAGAGGCGCATGGATGTGTTTGAGGTAACACAGCTGGCAACCAGGAAAGTCAAGATTATTCTCCCCTGCTCCCTCCCCTGCTCGGGTCCTGAGTGCCACTCAGGTCTTTGATAATAAGTTATTTCCATGTCTAGGCAAACTCCTTATTCCGCATGCGAGTTCACCTGTCTTTTGTGTCTGTGGGACTCTGCAGGTCTCACCCAGGTGGTTCTAGCTCTGTGATTTCGATCTAGGATTTAGAAAACAGAAACCATCACAGTACATAAAGGGCAGGATTGGAAAACAATGTTCCGTTCCTCCTCAGATTTACTCGTGCATCTTTCAAGGCATTTTCTATGTGTTGCATGACACTTTGAATGTATATACTTTGGGTTTAAAGGCTGGCTACCAAGGGTTGGGTTGGGGCTCTGTGTGATCCTGTAGCTTGCATGGGTGTTTAGAAACTGGCCTCCACACCGTCCTGTTTTCTCCAGTTAATAACATATATGGAGAACATTCTCTATTGGCATATGTGTGTGTGTCATATAATTATATGTATATATGCAATTCTTTTTCTTGTTGTCTTTTAGAGTCAATTCTGTTTTTTTTTTTAATTAAGACATTTAAAAGTTCCAAAGTAAAAATAACAAAATCAAGGATACATTGACTCATTTTTACTTTGTGAGGAAGAAATTTTCCATTTGTCTGTGTAATTACATTTGCTAATTTCCAAAACAATTCCTGGGATTTATATCTATATATGCCTCAGGAACACACAGGGAAGATCATACTGTTCTCTGAATTTCAAATTATGTTTTCTGTTTTATTTCATGAATTTATTATTTTTTGTCCTTTCTGTGTATGTGTGAGCTATGCACTTGTGTGTATACATGGGTTTTGTGGGGGAGAGGTGCACATATGTATATGTATGGTATGGAAGCCCAGGGGTGATGTAGAAGGTCATGCTTCGCGGCTCTCCAACCTTATTCAATGAGGCAGGCAGCCACATCTGTCTGACATTTCTGGTCCTTACACTTGTGCAGCGGGTGTTTTATCCACTGAGCCACCTTCCTGGCCTGTGGATTTATTTTTAATTTAAATCTTTCACCTATCCAAATGTAGATATGTAAGAAGATAGGTAGAGGGCTGGGATGAACCTGTCGGTAGAGTGCTAGCCTAGCGTGCATGAGCCCTGGATTCCATCCCAGTACCACATAATAAAACATAAAGAAGGAAGGCAGGGGTTTAGCTCTTCATAGACTGGCTAGAAGTCCAACACTGTCAAGCCATTAAAACTGTCCTCTTTGTTTCTGACACCCTAACCTATACTAAAACCTGTGCGGTTTGTCTCCCTCTAGAGTCTCTTTCCTCTCCATTGGCTGCTCCATTAATTCATGTTTCTATTGCAAATTATTATAATTGCTGAAGCTTTATAACCTATCTATGTATCTATCAATCATATCTATGTATGTATCTATCATAACAATGTATGTAATTATCTATCTATCAAATCAAAGAATGTATGTATATATGTATGTATGTATTTATCTATTAATCATGTTTGGGTTTTGGAGACAGGCCTCACTATGTAGTCTTGGCTGGCCTGGAACTCATTATGTAGGCCATGCTGGCCTCAAATTCACTGTGTAGCCAAGGATGACCTTGAACTTCTGTTCCTTCTGCCCATTGACCAGAGTTCTGTGATGCCATGTGTGTCACCGTGCTCTGCCCTATGTGCTATCTTTGCACATGAACTTATTATCTAGGCCTTGCCTTCCAAGAAGTGTTTAGCTGGCACTTTAATGGAGCTCACCCTGCATTTAGAGCACAGCTCAGCAGCAGAGTGCTTGCATCACGGGCATAAGGCCTTGGGTTTGGGAGCACACTCCCCATGGGAGCAGAATTTAGAGACTCACTTGACAATGCCTCCATCTCAAAGTGTCACATGTCACATTTCAGTGGCCAGAACAAGTTCTCTGGCCTTAACTAACTGAGACAATGAGAAATGTTAGGGACCTTTGAAATACAATGTGACACTTTCTGCGAAATCACATTATGATCTTGACTAAGAAGACTCAAAGAAGTTGAAGCAGGAGGATTGCTTGAGTTGCAAGGTATCATGGGCTACATATAGAGACCTAGTCAGAAACTGAAGGGGGAGGAGGGAGGGGGGAGGAGGAAATGGACAGTGGGAAGGTTGAGGGCCCAATAAAGATATCCAAGGACCACATACTCAGCTGTGGGCGATCTCTGTGATCTCCATAGCCAGCAGGGAGACAATCTGAGGGAACAAGAAAGTAGTTTGGTTGTACAGGACTCCGTAGCTAGTGTTGGTTCAAACTTCAGGAGTCTGAACCCAAGTTGATTATTTTAGGTACATTTAAGCATAGCACAATTTGGTGAAATCCTTTCTGGTGATAATCAGCTCAGTCCCATGTGCACAATAGAACATCATAAATCTTCTGGAGGAACAAAGTAAGCTGAATAAAGATTGAATGTGACTACATCGAAACTCTGTAAAGTGTGTGTGACATGTAATTGAGAAAAACAGACACGACAAGGGTCTTGGGGAAAGTCTAATGTAGTCTCCAGCTACAATGCAAAGGCCACCAGGCTAGAAAACATGTTTGCTTCGAGCCAAGCCTTCTGGGATGATAACAGGTTGGGCATTCCTTGAAGGAGCAATCTTGTCTTCTGTCTTAAGCTGAAGAGATATTGGTGCTGTTGCTTCTGAAGCGTCATGTAGCCTATTGTGTATTTACTCATTTATTGTGTTCATGTGTGTTTGAGTGTGTGTGTGCATGTGTGTGTATATGCATGCGTATGAGAGAGAGAGAGAGAGAGAGAGAGAGAGAGAGAGAGAGAGAGAGAGAGAGAGAGAGAAGAGGGAAGAGGGAAGAGGGAAGAGGGAAAGAGAGAGAGATTAAAGAACAACTTGGAAGAATAGTTATTCCTTCCACCATGTGGGTCCTGGGAATTGAACTCAGGTTGCCTGGTTTGACAGTAAGGCCCTTTTGCCCTCTCACAGACCCCACTGTATTTAGCATTTATATCTATCTGTCTGTCTGTCTGTCTGTCTGTCTGTCTGTCTGTGTTTGTATGCACACAGCACAGTTTGAGTGGAAGTCAGAAGATAACTTTTTAAACATGAATTTGATTTCATTTTATGTATATGAGTGTTTTGCCTACATGTATATATGTGCACCTCATGAATGCCTGGTGTCTGTGGAGCAAGAACAGGATGCCGGGTTCCTAGGACCTGGAGTTACAGATGGTGGAAAGGTGCCAGGTGGGCTCTTGGCATTGAACCTGGGTCCCCTAGAGAAACAGCCAGTGCTCTTAGCTATGAACCTTCTCTCTTCAGAGAAAAAGTTCTTCAGAGGAGAACTTTTGGAAGCCGGTTTCTTTCTTCCACCACGTGGGTCCCAGAGATTGAACTTGCCTTGTCATCAAGGCGCGGTGACAAGCACCGTGACCTGCTGGGCCATCTTGTCAGACTCCAGTAACGTCTTGCACTTTGAGTCATAGCCTGCTATTTCTTACGGTGTTTGTTTCTTTTCTTCCTTTGTTGTTATTGAAGACTGGATTTCAACTTAATGTATGTTTTCTAATAGATTGTAATTTATGTATAGCAAAGTTATTCATTTTTACATATTGAATGTATAATCCATCATCGTAAACACTTAGGTTTTCTTATAAAATTTAGTCAATTAGGGGCTGAGGATATGGCCCAGCAGGTGGAGGGCTTGCCTACCAGGAAACCCTGTGGTTGATGCTCTAGGGCAGGGGTTCTCAACTTTCCTAATGCTGCAACCCTTTAATACAGTTCCTCATGTTGTGGTGACCTTCAACCAGAAAATTATCTTTGTTGCTACTTCATCACTGTAATTTTGCTACTGTTGTGAATAATAATGGAAATATCTGATATGCAGATGGTCTTAGGTGACCCCTGTGAAACAGCCATTTGAGCGGCTCCCAGAGGGGTCACAATCCATAGGCTGAGAACAACTACCTTAGCATGTACCTGTAATTCCAATACTTGGGAGGTAGTGGCAAGATGTCCAAAGTTCGAGATCTTCCTCAGTTACATAGGAAGTTCAAGGCTAGCCTCAGATACATGAAACCCTGTCTGGAAAAAAAAAAAGCATATTTTGAATTAAACAGTTTTTAATTTATGCATCTGTCTGTGTCTGTGTGAGCGTATGCCACACATGTGCAGGTGCTCTGGGAGACTAGAAGGAGGTATGGGGTTCCTTGGAGCTGGGGCTGTATTAGGCTATGGGCAGCTGATGTTGGTATTGGGACCCAAACTCAGGGTCTCCAGAAAAGCAGCGAGAACATCTTACCAATGAGTCTCTGGGGAGAAAAAAACCCAAAAACAAAGTCAATAATATTGGACTTTCTCTTTTTCTTCCTAGCTCCTTATGAACATAGAGTTTGAAAAGAATTGAGAGTCAGATGTATTTTCTGTAGTTTCAAAACAAAATATCTTGGGAAAAAACCAAACAAACAAACAAACAAAAAAAACCCCAAACTGATCTGGCACATGGTCCAAAGCCCGGAGTTCTGGCTTCCCTGGGTATCTTAGGTGGTCTCACAGCTCCCAGCTGCTGCTGAAGGGCAGCAAGCCTGGGGTTGGAGAGGGTCTGTTCCAACTTCAGCCCCTCCCTACATCAGAGGACACAGAGGTCCCCAAAGGCGTTTGCATTTGAAATGCGGCTGGCACCTTCAGAGTGACATTATGTAACAGTGGTGACAGCTGCCACCCAGGGCTTGCTTGTGACCTTGCTGTGGCTGCTTGTGCCTGACCCAGGGTGAGGCCTGGACAGCCCTTTACCATTTTAGTCTGTCAAGTTTCAAGCACACAGATAAGATGAAAGAATTGCAGGGGGCGGGGCCCACACCCAGCACCCAGCTGCTTCAGTCAGCACTCTGCCCGACTTGTTTTAATTATGTCACTATCATCTGCCCTTCCTTTCATCCACCCCTCAAGTTGTCTTCATTTTTTGATGTATTTCAAAGTAAATTGGAGGCCTCAGTACATTTTATCTGTAAAATTTTCAGCGTGCATATCATTACCTAGAGTTCAATGTTTGTGTTCAGTACTTTACAAAATTTTTCAAATTACATTTATTTATGTGTACACATGTGTGTGTATATGTGTGTGCATAATGTGTTCATGTTTGTGTATGTACGTGTATATGTGTATGTGTGTGTACATGTGTGCTTGTGTGTGGATGTGGATGTGTGTACATGTGTATTCTCTTGTATACCATTGGGCACCTGTTAGGAGATGGTTCTCGTCTACAACGTGGGTCTTTGGGAATTGAACTCAGGTCACCAGGCTTGGTGGCAAGTGTTTTGTTCCACCAAACCATCTCACCAGATATATTTTTAGTTCTTATTATCCTAGTAAAATCGGTGCCCAATTCAATGTACGAACTTTAGTACGCTGTTGTATATGTTCTGACTAATTAGTTCACTTTGAAGCCCAGTCCCCACTCTGGTTATACAACAACCCCATCATTCCAGAAAGTTCTGGGGTGCTTCTTCCCAGCATAACCTTTACCCTTCCATCTCAGACAACCACAGCTCAGGTTTTTCCTCCCAATCGGTTAGTTTGGCATATTTTAGAACTTCATGGAAGAAGGAATTATGCTCCTGCCCCACTTCCTCCTTGTGTAGACTCGAGAAGATTGCCACCAGTGATTCTGGAGAAGAGGCCTTGCTGCAACCTGACCATGCATGCTCCTTGATCTGGGGCTTCCCAGCCTCTAGAATTGCTAAGATGAATATTGGTTGTTTGAGCTAACCTGATCTATGTCTTTGGTTTTACCAGTGTGAGCTGACTAAAACACACCACAGTCTGTTTAGCTGTCATCCTGATGACAGGTGCCTGAATTAATAAACTAATTTTTCAACTTAGTTTTGACAGTTTTATACATGTGTGCAATGTATTGTAAACGTATCCACTCTCTTGTGTTCGCCTCCCTCCCACTCCTACAGACAACTCTCTTCTCCCCGGCTAGTCTCCTCTTACTTTCATGGCTTACATTTTAGTGCAGGGTCTTGTGTAGGTAGACACAGCTATGGTGTATTCATGATTTTGTCAGCCTTGTCATATTTAGATGATAGTGTTTCATAGGATTCCTACCATCCTCCAGCACTTACAACCTTCTTGCCCCCCTTTTCATGATGCCCCATCATCTTGCAGGGAGGGACATAAATGTCCCATCTAAGATGAACACTCAGTTATCCATGGTCAATTAAACCATAACATCTGGAATGGGATACTGCTTAAAACTTATATGTTATTTTCCAGCATCTATAATGGTTGTATGTGGATCTAGCTCTTAAAAGTTGTCATCCTTGTATTCTTGAGATGAACTCTATTTAACCATGGCTGGTTAGTCTGTGTGTGTGTGTGTGTGTGTGTGTGTGTGTATGTGTGTGTGTTGGAGAGGACATGTGTGCATTCAGTCTGTAGAGGCAGGAGGTCACTGTTGGGTGTATTCTTTGATCAGGTCCCACCTTATCTTTTGAGACAAGGTTTTTCACTGAAGCTGAAACTCACAGATTGACAGCAAATCTGCAGGGATCTGCCCCAAAGTTACAGATGTATCTGGAGTTTTATGTGGGTGTTGGGGATCTGAACTCAGATTTTCATGCTTGCAAAGCAGACTCCTTACTGAGTCATCTCCCCAGCTTCTGTTTCTTTTTATAACATGTAGCAAGATTCTTCTTGCTAACCATCATCTTGGGTAATTATTCACTATTATAAATGAGGTAGAATATTTTTATTTGGGTTCTCTTTAGAAAGTTTTGAAATCAGTGTGACACTGGCTCTAAAATTCAATTTGAAAGACCTGTGATTTATTTTAATTTTTAAATTTAAGACCTGTGGATTTTTTTTAATAAAAGGATTATTTTTACTTTTAGTTGTGTGCATGTGCACACACTCACTACCTGATGTGTATTCTGGGAACCTAACCAGAGTCCTTTGTAAGAGCATCATGTGCCTTTAACTGCTGAGCCATGTCTTCAGCCCCTCAGTGTGATTTTTTTGAGGAGAGGGGATTGTTTTTGTTTGTTTGCTTGCTTTTTAAAAAAGTTTTTTTTTTTTTTTTTTTTTTTTTTTTTTTTGACAGGGTTTCTCTGTATAGCCTTGGCTATCCTGGAACTCATTCTGTAGACCAGGCTGGCCTAGAACTCAGAAATCTGCCTGCCTCTGCCTCCCAAGTGCTGGGATTAAAGGCGTGTGTCACCACTGCCTGGCGTTTTTTTTTTTTTTTTTTTTTTTTTTTTTTTTTTTTTTTTTTTTTTTTTTTTTTTTTGACAGAGTTTTTGTGTGTGTGGCCCTGGCTGTCCTAGAACTCACTCTGTCGACCAGGCTGGCTTTGAGCTCTAGATCTACCCACCTCTCCCTCTGAAGTGCTGGGGTTAAAGGTGTATGCCACCACCGCCTGGCCCGGGTGTGATTTTTATCAGCCCATTGGTGTATGATTTTTGCCTCATGAACAGGTATTAGTAGATGCATGCCACCTCTGGTGGTTCAGGCTCTGCAGTACATGGAAGCAATCCCTGAAGTCATTGTCTCTAAAGCCAGGGGGGTCAGATTCCAGCTCTACCCATTGACAGCAGCACAGTGCTACAGAAGCTCAGAGAGGCAAAGACAGAGTACAGAGATAACACAGCCTCCCAGACCCTCGTTGAGACTGGGGCAATAATAGTTTTCTTTTCTGGGTAGTTATGAGGAGTGGTGACAGGGACAGCCACTTTGTGCAGAGTCTGCACACAAAAGCTTGGAAGAGATGCTACTGCCTCTCAGCTGACTGGAATCAGTTGGACAGTCGGCTGCTCTAGCCACCCCTCCTGTTTCCTGTTTTGTTTTCTATTTGTTTCTTGTTTCAAATAAATCTCAGAGGGTGTTGGATCTCCTGGAACTAGAGTTGCAGACAATTGTGAGCCACTAATACGGGTCCTGGAAGCTGAACATGGGTCCCCTTGCAAGAACAGTAAGCACTCTTAACCAGTGAGCTATCTCTCTAGTCCCAAATGGAGATTTTTTTTTTTAAGGTTTATTTATTTTATATGAGTACACTGTAGCTGTCTTCAGACACACCAGAAGAGGGCATCAGATCCCATTACAGATGGTTGTGAGCCACCATGTGGTTGCTGAGAATTGAACTCAGGACCTCTGGAAGAGCAGTCACTGGTCACCTCTGCAGCCCAAGATTTGATTTTTTTTTTTTTTTTTTTTTTTTTTTTTTAGATAAGGTCTCACTTTGTAACCCTGGCTAGCCCAGAACTTACCATGTAGACCAGGCTAACCTCCAACTCACAGAGATCTACCTGCCACTGCTGGAGTTAAAGATGTGGGCCACCTGTTCATTTGTTTATTATTTTTTACCAGCTGTCTCTGGGCCTTCCCACTTCCCTTCCTACCTTGTTGGCTCCCAACTCCCCCCAGTGTAGAGAGGAAAGCATTGGGAGCTGGGATGGAAGATGGCTCCATTGATAAGGTGTTTGCTGCACAAGCACAGGACCTGGGTTTGATATTCAGAACCCATATAAAATCGGTGAGGTGGTGTTTGCCTGTAATCTCAGTGCTGTGCTTGCCAGCTGGCCAGCTCACCAAACCACTGAGAGAACTGCCTCACTAAAGAAGAGGGAGGAGCAACTGAAGAAGACACCTGATGCCAACCTCTGGCCTCCACATTCAGAAACTCGAGCTTGTGCTTGTGCACACAGACATGCAAGTGCGCGCGCGCACACACACACACACACACACACACACACACACACACACACGCATACACATAGAGAGCTGGTGGGAGGTTGAGGCTGCTGTAGGTGTGGCTGGGCCTTCTGTCCATCCTCGAAGCTGATAGATAGAGCAGATGCTGAGCAGTCTGTCATGGATTCTCCTTTGGGGGGATGGGGTCAGGCGAGGCAAGGCTGGACATTAAGTATCTATCAGGGAGAACTTTAAAGGTACACAGATCTCGGTATGAACCCACCTCTGTGTCTCAGTGTGACCTCTGACAAGTTATTGCATTTCAGAGCCTCAGTTTTCCCGTTTGTGAAATGGTGTAATAATTCCTACCTCACTGGAGGCCATGTAGAACAGCTGCAGCAATGGGGATACAATATTGTTTCTTTCCCTGGGAGACTGGGTGAATAGGCAGCTGTTCGACAAGGTGAGTATGGCATGTTTTAGACCGTTCTCTGCACAGCACACCCCAGCTTCCCATGAAATGCAGGTCAGGCTTGCTGTGAATGCCCCTTGTTAGAGAGTTTCTGTTACACAGGGATTATGTCCACATGGCCAGGAACAAATGTTCCAGTGACTAGTGCTGTCAACTCATGTGGCTTCTGGTATATTTGGTTCCATTGAGTGCTTTCCCTCAGATGTGGTAAGAGAGTGGCTTCCATTGAGATGTCCTCTTTGGTGTAATGACCTCTCTGAGACCAGAAGTAGAGCTGCCTTGAGACCTCCTGAAGGCCTGAGGAAAATCAGGCCTGAGTATCGTTCTATTGTGCTGTGTCAAGAACAAAAGGATGGAGCCAAATGCCAGCGCCAGCCAGCCATGCTCGGCGATCAGCTCGTAGCAACTTAAGATGCATAAATTTCCAAGAGAGAGATTTCGAGTTTGAGGCACAGGCTTGTCTTGAGGGTTGATGGTTAAACATTATATTCTAGAGTGACAAGATGTAATAACAAAAAAATTGGGAAAATTTCCCTATAATGGCAGATGGAGATTAAAATGCATTTGGGGAAATTTCCAACATACATGAACATAATGGAAGAAAGCAAATCCTCAGTCCTAACCTGTGAGAAGCGAGCCTCTCTCTCACCTCTCCAGCTGAGAGTGTGCTGGAGACCGGCGGCTGCCCCCGGGGTCTTCGGGTAATTAGATGAAAACTCCAGGGTGGTAAACATCTGCACCAGTAGGTTAATGAGATAAAGTGATTCTGGAACAGAAAGGGGTGTGGGTTTGGAAGCTGAGTTCATGAAACCTTCCCGTCCTGGCGAAGCTTTACTCAGTGCCTTAAGGAGACAGAATGATGCCCACTTTGCAGCGTAGACAGACTGAGACCTGGAAACTAAGACTTTTGAGAGGTTGCCCAAGGAATCTGGTGTATTTGATACAGTGATGCTTATTATTCTCTTTTCAATTGGTCATGTGGGGCCTGTCAATCTGGGGACCCGGGCTGTGCTGACCTGTGCACGCTTGCCTTCTGCGGGTCCCCATTAGCAATGTGGCAGAGAGAGATCTTCAACTCCCAGAAATAACTACATCCCATGGACTGTGTGTGAGGGAGGTCACCCCCACATACCTGCAGTTGACCCTCTCCAGAGGTGGCCACATGGATGACTCAGGTACGCCGTCTCATTCTATTCTGAAAACAATCCAAAGCGAGAAGGTGTTCTTGGTGTGGCAGAGTATCCAAGGCTACTTATTACTGTCTGATCTTCAGTAGGTTCGGATGGAGCAACAAGCTGTGGCATGTCTGGCACCCTCTGATGTGGCTTGTCCCTAGCTCTCTTCCTCTCTCAACATGCCACTCCCAAGCCTTCTCAAATTCTACTGGAACCCATGAGTATGAATGGATTTCCTGTGTATACTGCTCATGGCCTGAGCTTTGCATCTAGGGTGATGTAGGTGTGTGTGTGCGTGCGTGCGTGCGTGCATGCGTGTGTGTGTGTGTGTGTGTGTGTGTGTGTGCGTGTGCGCGCGCGCGCGCGCACGCGCGCACGCAAGAGTGTGAGGCTGTTCTGGGTGTGAGTTTAAAATCTTAGCATCCAAGAAGGTTGTAGAGACTCCTCCATGAGTCTGTAGTGACATCAAGTCACATTGTCAACACTCTTAATGTACGCTCTCAATGTACGGTGGGAGACTCATCGGTCAGCTTTTACCCATCTGGAACCTCTGCTTTTCACAACAGCATTGTAGCTTACTTCTGAATTATCCAGTATCCAAGAAACAACCTGTTCACTGTTGGGGACTAAGCGGTTGCCCAGAGAGATGAGGCAGGGAATAAGGTAGTCAGGAAATAGGATGCACCTGAAGGGTTTGAGCCACTCGACCAAGTTCTCCATGAGGTTGGGAGGCTGTTTCCTGGACCTCTGTTTCCAGGCTGAACAATGGCCACACCATTCCCCACAGCAGCCGTTTGCTTCTATTCTTTGCCTTGTGCCTTAGGCTCTTGAGGGTGGACAGAGCCCAGAGTCCTCAGTCAGGTCCCCGCAAAAGCACGGGGAAAAGATGGGTACCTTTTCTCCGGAGAATGTTTTATTAGGGACTAAAGGTACCGGGTGGGATGCGGGGGACACTGACTTCCAAATTCTGTTCTGGAAACCAAACCTAATTTAGGAAAGTACAATGTGCTGAAGAAAGATTGCCTCTTAATTTCGGATTCATGCGGAATGCAGGCGAGAAGGCAGAATCCCTTAACATAACACGGGCCTTTTGGTGCTGTAACAGAATAATAAATCCTTGAGGGATTCCCAGGCAAAGGTAAAGGAGGATAATATACATTTCTTAATATTGCAGAAGTTTCCTTAATCTTATTGTTTAAACTTTTCAATAAACTGTAATGTTTATTAGTAGTTTTTCATTTCCCACTGTCAGATAATTCCTTTTGCTAAGTTGGGATAAACAGGGTCCCCCCAGTGCCTCTGGTTTCAGTTACGTGTGATATATATCTGACCAGACACTTGATGTAATAGAGAAGTATTGTGTTTTCTACCACACTGAACTTAGAGGTTCAGGCGTGTTAATGCAATTGAATTGATTGTAATATTTTATAAAAGTTTCTCCACTGGAAATATTGTTAGCCATCTGAGTAGTCTGAGGTTAGGAGAACATATATGGAACTTTCTGGAAGCTTCTGGGCACCTACTGAAGCATGGTAAAGGGGTGCCATGTTAAGAGTTCATATTCCGGTTCTCTAGACATTCTGTGTCTAGTGATTTTTCTCATTACTCTGACAAAACGCCTGACAAACACAACTGCCCAAAAGGGAGGCTCATTGTGGCTCGTGGTTTAAGGGAATGCAGTCTACTGTGGACAATGCAGATGTGTCAGTGACCAGGGTGCCAGCTCTGGAGGCAGGGATAGGAGGTGGTTGGTCACATTGCATATGCGGTCTAGAAAGAGAAATGAAGGTTAGTGCTTAGCTGGATCACTCTCTTTACTCTTTTTAATTCAGCCTGGGACCTCAACTCATGGGGTAGGGCTGCCCACATTAGGAGTGAGTCCTCATCAGTTAAACCTCTCTGGAGATGCTCTCACAGACATACCCAGGGTTTGAACCTCCTAAGTTATTCCAAGTCCGCAATGGTGGATTGGACCACCACAGACAGATTTATTAGAAGGAAGCATGGGGGGGGGGGGAGGGTGGTGGGGGTGGTGGCGGCAGAAGAGCTGGCTCAGAAGTTAGGAGCATGAATGTGTGCACAGACACACATGTATACATAATTAAAAATAAATCTGAGAAAAAGGAAGCGTGGCTCTACCTTCTCGCAGAAGCATCTACAGAAGCAGAAGCTTTTCTTCCCTTCCCTTCCCTTCCCTTCCCTTCCCTTCCCTTCCCTTCCCTTCCCTTCCCTTCTCCCCTCTCTCTTTCTTTCTTTTTGTCAGACAGAGTCTCAATTTACATCCCAGGGTAGCTTTGAACTTGAGATTCCCATGTCTCTGACTCCCAGCTGCTAGGATTACAGGCCTAAGCCATCATACCCAGTGATAAAATGTGTTTGTATTTTGTAAAGGGCTTGCATTTGTCCACAGTGAGGATGGTTCAGCAGAAGTAGCCTACATCTTACATGTCTCTCCTATGGAGAAGTCAGGGGAACGGCATAAAACTGGAGATCATGTTGACTCGCAGGCTACATTTTCAGGAATACGGTGGGAGACAAACTGTAATCACTGCCGAGAGAACCTCCTATCCAATGATCTAGGACCTGTGTTCTTCAGTGTATCCCCACCTGGGAGAATCCTATCTCAAAAGCTCAGCACAAGGATGAAGAAATTAATCTTTTCTTCCATTCTCTTTCCTCCTTGATTTTTTCCCCCTTTGGAAATGGCAGATAGTTTAATATTGTGAACAAAATTCTTTCCACTCAGTAGCAGGGGTGGGGGTGAGACTGATGGCAGCATAAGAGGAAAATGGGTAGAAAGAATCCCACTCAGCTAATGAGGTGTGTAATCCAGACATTAGTTCTGCTTGAAGTCCCCATCAGCCCCAGATTCAGATGGTACTCTTTCTGGTGTTTGCAGATTCCTCCAGGTAGTGGTCCACACATCCCCTTCCTCCTACTGTGGCTCCCTACATTCTAGTCTTCAAGAATGAAAAGAGGGGTGGGGCAGGAATGGCCTAGGCTATTTTTTTTCCATGCAGGTGTGGATTGATGGAGAGAGAGCATGCATGGGGCAGAAGCCTGTAGCTTTCTTCCTGCTGGCTCCCAGCTCCCCAGCCTTCTAATATTTAGTGAGAGGAACAGCCTGAATATAATTTCCAGGAGAGGTGAGTCTGAATGGAGCAATCAGTAGAGAAGGGCTCTGAGCCCTTCTGTAATTTCATCTTTTCCTGTCTTTAAATGTTACTCAAAGCTGGTCAGGGCCCATGGGGCCTGGAGGTACAGAGGTGAGCCTGTCTTGTTGAGCAGGTTGTCCTTGAGCTAAGTCACTTTTGTGCCTCAGGATTTAGAACTGTACTTAGGTCTGAGGATAAAGCATGTTGTCTAATACCACAGTCTTGAGCCACACACGGCTACTTAAGTTTAAAGTAGTGAAAATAATGAAGAAATTTGAATTAACCCGTCATTTGTACCAGCTATATTTTAGATATTCATAAGCCACACGTGGCTAACAGCTACAGAATTAGATAACACAAAACACAGACCATATACACAAGCCCAGAAAGTTCTTCTTATCGATGTCAGCATGAAGCTCTTGAGCTGGGCACCCCATCTGGAGGACTTGATACATGCGCAGGGCCCAGAACCGGAAGCCTCCACAGCTCCCTGCTGGTAAAGCAGCGGAGTGAATCCTTGAGTAGGAAGGGCAGGAAGCTCACCAGGGATGCACAGATGACTGCAGGTCCTCCTTCAGCAGTCATGGGCCTGAGTGACATGGAGCTGTGTCATGAGACTTTGATAGGTGACCATGATGTTGTTGTAATTCAGTTGGTCAGCTGGCCTGAAGATTTAGCAGTGAGACAGCCTGCCAGGCTCGTGGAGCATAGCTTCTGAAGGGAAGGGTGTCCATGCCACCATAGATTAGTCAAATTTGTTCTTTCCCTCCTGTGTGCATGCGTACATGCATATCTCTGTGTGTATGTGTGTGTGAATGTGTATGATGTTTGTGTATGATGTATGTGTGTGTATATGAGTATGTAGGTATGATGTGTATGTTGTGTGTGTGAATAATGTGTGTGTATGATGTATGTATGTGTGTGTATATGAGTATGCGGGTATGTTGTGTGTGTGTATGATGTGTGTATGTGTGTGTGTATACTTGTGTTGGAAGGTGGCAGAGGTCAGTTTTGGGTGTCATTACTTAAGCGCTGTCCACCTCAATGTTTGAGATAGTCTCTCAGTGGCTGGAGACTTAATGGTTAGGCTAGACTGGTGACCATCTGGAGAGCCATCACTCTGCCTGCCGGGTCTCAGCGCTGGCATTATCAGTGCAATTTTTCACATGGGTTCTGCGGTTTGAACTCAGGGCCTCATGCTTGCATAGTAAGCAGCACTTTACAGACAGAGCCATTTCCCCAGCTCCTTCACTTTCTGCTCCCCCTCCAGGCTAGCTGACTCCTAGAGAATATACCTTTTTGCATAAACTGACCAGCCCAAATCCCCTTTCTCCTATGACCTCATTCACCCAACTCCCAAACACTAAGCCAGTAGAGGGCCTTGTCCTAAGTCTACCTGTGACCAGGGCTGGACAAACAGATACCACCCTACAACTCAGAGCCTGTGGTAACTATTCAAATTCCCCATCCTAAATTTGCTTAATTGTGCCTTGCCTTTCTCCTCCCACTGAGACCATAATAAAGTCTCTGGCCTCTACTCTTCCCCCTACCCTCTTCTTCTCAACTGAACCTGTGCTTTACCATGTGGCCCTATGTGACCGGGGTACCTTATCTCCTGGGACCTGTAAGGAATAAAATCCTTCCAAGGCAGTTGTCTGTATTACTGTTATGTAGCCTATATCTCCCCCTTAGGCTGGAGGTGCACATTAGTTGGTGGAGGGACTGGGCAGTGTGCACAAAGCCCCAGCTGTCCCCAGCATGCATAAACTGGGTGTGGTGACTTACAACTGTAATCCCCACATGGGGAAGAATGAGGCAGGAGGATGAGGAGTTCAAGGTCACACTCACCTACATAGAAGATTGAAGGTCAGCCAGGTTCAGGGGACTCAGTCTCAAAAAAGTAAAATCCCAGGGACATTTAAGATAGTTCTTTAGTTATGCTCACGGGAGGGGCTATGAGAGAAATCCAGGGTGATAGGACAGTGGCAACTGGAAGCTTTGTCACACGGAGGGAGTTAGTCAGGGCAGGACTCCCCAGAGAAGTAGTAAGGGAACTGAGACCCAAAGCTTCAGTGGAGTTAGCAAGATTATGTGAGAGGGGCAGGGGATGCTCCTGATACAGGGGACAGAGTGTGTCAGGCCTGTAGGAAGACGGTGGCATGTTCTAGGAAGTAGAGGGCATCACTCCCCCTAAGAAATCAGTGGGGTAAACACAGGGCCAGGAAAGGGATTAGCTGTGATTGATCCCACTCTGCCCCAGAAGCTAAGCATGGTAGCAACACTGTATCCACAAGGCTCCTCCTGCTCAGGGCTCCAGATAGCCTGTCCTATGGGTGATGTGCACCCGAGCCCCTGGGTTCCTTATCCTCTCCAAAGCTGGAGTGCTACAGCCTCCCTAGAGAAGGTTCTAGATTATAGGAGAACATCTAAGGAAGGCATCATGGCTTCCAAAGACAGCTGCACCAACAGGTAAATGGCTCCTGCTCTTTCATGGGAGGCTGACCCTCTGCCCTGAGCCTGGATGGATTGCTGTCACTGCTCTGACTGAGAAACACTGGAAGAAATGAGGTTGCCCGGCTCTGGAGGCCAGAACACAAGAGGCAGCAGGCGTCTTGCACATTCTGTCTCTTGTCTCCTCTCGCCTTGCCTGGAAGCTCTGGCTGTCACCTGGGTTATTTGACTGCCATGAAGTTGACACAGTGGAGAAATCACAAGAGCCCAAGTAGAGAAAGAGAGAAGATGGGGAGTCGACACAGCAGCTCTCTGGGATCACCTTGCAGAGACCAGCCAGCCACAGCCTGCCCTGCCTTGCTGCAGGTCCTATGACCACACCAGGTGCTTATACCACCGCATTCGAGATGATGTGTTATGTGTTCCAACTGGAGCAGTAAGTCTGGTGGGTTTCTCATCTTGGGAAACATCCCTATCAGGTGTCACATGCAGCAGGCTGTATTTTCTAAAGCAGTCAAGACGCTGATTTCAGGCTTTGGAGTTTGATTCAGTATCGAGTCAAGCCCTGCCCAGACATCCCTCTAACGTCTTCCCTGACGAGAAGGTCTGCAAAGGATATGGAACCAGGAACGGCACGGTGAATGAAGGGACATGCTCCAATCGGCAACAGGCATGGCTGATTTGGCAGAGGTACACCATCACACACAAACAACTGGTGAGCTCACCCCCAGCCTGAATCAGTTCACCCAGGCAGCTTCTGGATGAGTAGTTAGGGAAACTACAGCCAGGCTTGTTAGGCTTACAGAGGGCTTCCAATGGTTCTAAAATCCAACCTTCTCTTGGCATGAATGAATAATCAACGCAACTTCACTGAAAGAGACTTGACCATGCCAGGCAAAGAGCCAGGCAAGGTGTCTTCATTGAAGGGAGTTCTGGTTTTGATTTTAGTTTTTATTTTTATTTTCTTGAGACAAAGTCTCACATCCCAGGTTGGTCTTGAACTCACAGTGTAGCGAGGTTTGACCTTGAACTGCCTATCCTCTTGCCTCTACCTCCCACTGCTGGGATTGCCGGTGTGCCCACCACACCCAGTGTATGTGATGCTGGGGAGAGCTGGGGCTTTGATCGTGTTATGTAAGCACTCTACCCCTAGTGCTTGAAAGAGTTTTTGTAATTACCCTAGTTTTGGGCATAAGCAGAGACCCTGGGCCAGAGAGGAAAAGCTGTATATACTGGGTGCCCAGCAGCCCGCCTTTAGAAGCTGAGTATGTGACTAACTGGTGACTGACTGGGCTAATTCACCCTTCTTCTCACCCCCACTTGCAGAGGGCAGTTGGTGTAGCATGCATGAGGCCCTGGCCTGCTCAGCCTGCAAGGTGATGCTCTTATTTTCACAGGTGAGAGGTCTTCTTTTAGGGGGATCAGAGCAGTGGGTTCTGCAGTCATGGAAAGTCATGTCCTTTTGGGGGAAAGAGGGAAGAAGCTGGGCTTGAAGACCTCTGAGACCCCTCTCCAAATTTTGTCATGGAGATCCTCTCTGAGTGTCTCTTCCCCCACTCTAACCCAGAGCAAACACCTACTCAAGGTTCCAGCTCCTGTTTGCAAAGCCAGCGACAGAGATGCCTTAATTAATTATTCAGGCTGACATCTCTAGCTCCCAAATCACAAGGTTGAGAAGAGATCATAGGAATATAATCAATGTGAACTTGAGTGATAATCACTGGTCCCCGGGTGGAGCAAAGAGAAGAAAAACCTCCAAATTGGTCTTTTTCTTCTACTCTGGCCTCGATTCTGCCAGCGGACAAGATAAAACCGCCCTCCTTTAATAATTAATGAGTAGGCACCGGCGCCCCTGGCCTGGGCCCCCAGGAGGCCTCTCGTGGTGGCTGCGCCTCCTGGAAGCCAGGGCGCGTGTGCACAGCCACGTGCGCCAGCCCGGTCTGGGGCACAGCACTGAGTCACAGCGGCTGACCCAGCAAAGTGCTGCGTGTGTGACCGGAATGAAGGGTTGCTCCGTCTGTCTCCGAGGTGGCGTGGCAGATCAAATCACAGCGGATCAGGCGCCGAGATGTTGCCTTGCTCTGAGTGACAGAAGTTAATAATTAGTGACAATGATTGACAGATACACTCCATCTGCTGCTCCGACGCCTAGGAGCAGTTATTCCACAACTGTCTGCGGGCACAATGAACTCCCCCGGGAGCGCGGGCTGGCCTGTGATTGACAGCTGCCTCCAAGAGAGACAGGCCACTGACGGAAAGTCGCTGTCAGCAGAAGCGCTCCGGTCCCCCCCACCCTCCCCGTGTTCCCGCCGAGGCTCACTCGCTGTATACATTTATTCTGTTTCATTTATCATGTCAGCCGCGGTTTTAAATAGATTACTAGCTAGCCTGTTTTTTAACCGGAGAGTTTTCTACCCGTAAATTAGAAATATCCACGTACATAGCGGGCTACTTCCTAGGACTCCAGGCTTCCTCTTGTTCTCTGCGTGGATCCAGGAGAGGCGGCGGGAGCTTCGGGGGCTGGGGGGTGGGGTGGGGCGGTGTTCGGATGTGCCAAGTCTTTCCATTCTAATCAAAATGGAATGTTTAACCAGAAGCCCTGCAAAATGGCGCTGAGCACCGAGGGGCGAGCTTGGGCTCAGACGTCCAAACTAAACTCTGAAAGCACCCCCCCCCCAACCCCCACCATCACCAACCCCCGGAGAAATAAGTGTGTCTCTGAGACTGGCTTTCAGTGACATAACTTGTAACAATCGCTCCTTAAGTGACATTTACATTTTCAGATAGTGGGAATTCTGGGAGTATTCTGCATTCAACGTTCCCAGGGTAATCTGTTTACTCTCTTGTGGATTTATGGTCAAAATCTGGTGCTAGCTAATGAGGGTTCCGGTTCCATCCAGACTAAAGTCCCTGTCCCTGCTTCTTCCTGGATTTTCCATTCTGAGTTCAAGGTTAGAGTCCAGTAGCCCATGTGAAACTGAGGAGAGAGACACCTTCCAGCCCCACAGGGAAGCAGGAGCACAGGGGTTCTCACTAGATGGATGGTTTCTGCGCCTAATTTGTTTGGTTTTCTGGAAAAGTCCATTTTAGTTTGGCGGCATTTTGGATCTCACATAAGCTTCTGGCCACCGTTTGCTCCTCTGTCTCCCTTTCTCCCTGATGTCACGGCATAATGCAAGGGGCTGGTCATTGCGTTATGAATAAAAGCCCACTTGAATCCCGCTGTTTAAAATACAGTGAACCCTGTTGATATTGATCTCATCCTCAATGCTTTCCCGCATATGATGTCCATCTCTTAAAGTATGGGTCATGTTTCCTCTTAAGATCTTTCTTATCTTATTCCCCTAAAATGATATAAACAGTTTCAGTATTCTTGATAATTAGGTATTCGGGCAAAGAAGAAACATCCTGTTCTTTTTTTTTTTTTTTTTTTTTTTTTTCAAGTTTTTAAATGATCGGGATACCAGAAAATGAAGTCATAGGGAATACAAATGTTTGCTTCTCATCGAAGATCTGCTTTCCTTCTCGAGTCTATAAAAAGCAGATTTATGAGCACACAAGCTGCTGGCAGCATCTTAACCCACCCCCTCTGATGGCTGAACCAACCTCATGATGCCCTGGAATGACCCAATTGTCCGGTCACATAAGAGTGCATTAAATACATGTTTGAGTTGTCTGCCTGGCGTCGCTCACGTCTCTTCTAGACAGCCTTTGAAGAGGGTGAGGGGATGGAGCTTGTTTGGTTTTGACCCACTGGCTGGAAAGTTACCATGCCCATTTTCCTTCTTAGAACCTGCCCCCAGCTGGCCACTGTGGCCTGAGAGGACAAGCCAATTTCAGGAATACAGGAGGGGGCAGAGCGATGCCTTCAGCAGCTTCCTCTGTCCTGAGGAACTGAACCATCAACGGGAGCCAAGCTCCTGAAGAATGGGGAAGAGCAAAGGCCAAGGACCCCTCAGGGGAAGCATCCATGGGACCTCTGGGGTCACAGAAAGTGGGGAACTGGTGAGGTACCCCTGGGGTACAGGAAAAAGTCACAAGAATAGTTGGTGGTGAGGCCCTAGATAATGTGCAGGGGTATCACAGGGTAAGGCTAGAGAAGAAGGGGTCCATGACAATGGCCTTACTTCTCACAAAGAGAGCTAGGACTTAAGCGTTTGCCCCTTAGGGAAGATCCCTGTGGCTGTAGGGTGGGGAGTGACTGGGCTGTAGTGGGACCGAGACAGGAAGCACTGTGTGCCAAGGAGGAAGTTGCAAGAATGGCTTCAGCCTTGGTCAGGGAACAACTGTGGCAGAGGAGTGGTGTGGACATCAGTGATGGAGTTGTGTCACTAGTGGAGTGAATAGGACTTTTTTTTTTTTTTTTAAGATGGGAAATGTAAGTGGAGCACTTGAAGTGAGAGAAAGGTGAGTTAAAGTTTGGATGAGTGAAGTTGGGAGTGTCTATACTCAAGGCCAGTTTCACGGTGCTTTCAGAATGGCTCCAGGCTTCATTGGATGCTCGGTCGTCTTGATGTCTGTAGTAAGAGTTGAGTAAGGTTTCATTTCATTTTATTGGACCCTGTGTGTGCCTCCAGGTGAAAGTCAGGGAAACAGCGTGGTTTCTGTAAAAAGCAGGGCTGGGGAAGGAGGTGGGGCTGCATTAGTGTGAGGAGACAAACCTTGGGAGAGGAAAGGCTCCACCTGGGAGGGGACAGACTCACTGAAGAAGAACAGGAGAACAAGAGGAACAAGAAGGTAGCCATGAGCCAGACCTGGATGCTGGTAGAATCCCTGTACTACTCTCTAAGAGGTGCTGAGAAGCAGTGGAGGCTCGCCCTGTCTGGTTTGAGGGTGACTGGCTTAGTATCATGTTATTAGCTAAATGGTAAGTTCATTCAACAACCAAACAAGCCGGCCCTATAAAAAATACCTTTATGTTGAGCCTGATGGTTTGTGCCTATGAATCCCAGCACTTGGGACGGGGAAGCAGGAGGTTCAGGAGTTCAAGGACAGCCTCAGATACCTAAGGAGTTTGAGACTACTCTGGGCTACATCAGATTCTATCTCAAAAGAAAGAAAGACAGAAAGAATAAAAGTAAAAGAAAGTGTTCTTTTTAACAAATATAGACATTTACAACATTCTCCAAATTTCAAAGCATCGTCATCCATGTATCCATCAGGTTTTGGATATTTATCGAGCACCTCTTATATGTCAGGTGCTATAGTGGTACCAGAAAAATCAATGGACAAATAGATAAAAATCTCCACTTCCAAGGAGCTTCCAGTCTAGTGAGGACAAACGGTAAACAATAAACAAATTAGTAAATTATATATTAGAAAATGATAATAGCTTTGAAAAAAAAAAAAAAAAGTTTTTTCTTCCTTTCTTTTTCTTCAAAAACAAGAATTAAATGATGTTTTCTCTCATGTACCATGAGTTACCAGGGAAGGACTCTGGGGTTCCATTGGTGTCCTTGGGTCTGGCTTCTCTGTCTGCTCCTTTTGTAATAACTCTATTAGTAGGTGGACTTCCCCCTCATGGGCCAACTTTAGAGGTTCGGAACAACTCCCTGTATGAAATCCAGCAGAAGAGAGCGAGGGGCTTCTCTCTCCCTTGCTAAGAGACCCTCATAAGCCCTAAGAGACTCTCAACATAAACTGGTATGATCCTTTGTCATTGTTGGGACTCAGCCAGTTTGTTTTGAGCCAGCTTAGGACGTTTGCAAAGGCCCAGTGAGAAAGAGGTCCTTTGCTCCACTTCACAGGGGAGGAGGACGGGGTCAGGAGAAGTGAGGGCCATTCCCGGGGCAGCACACTGGCAACAGGTAGAAACACACTCTGTTCCATTCACCACAGGTACCTCCTGAATACCTCTTTTCTCTTGACCCTTTCAAACTCTGGCTAGTTTAGGAATCTGTAAGTCCAGCTGTCCAGAAAAGGGAAGGCTAGTCAAGGTCCCTCACCATGTAGAGAACCAGGCCAGTGCCTCATGTAACCCAAGAGGACATCCAACTCACTATGTACCCAAGGATTACCTTAAACTCCATACATGCTAGGCAACCAACTATTCACCAATTGTGTCATTCCCAACCTCAAGAAAGAACATTGCTAAGTAGTCCTGAGATCCTGTCTCAAAGCAAAACAAACTCCTCAAAATTCAGTAAGATAATTTAAAATGGGCCTAAGATTTGAATGTTATCTGTCATCAGTGATTAAGATATGTGGATTATATTGTAAATAAGTCATAGAAAGATGCTGAACAGCATCAGGCATTAGGAAATGCAAGTTAAGATCACGAGATGGGGGGCTGGTGAGATGGCTCAGTGGTTATGAGTACTGGCTGCTCTTCCAGAGGACCCTGGTTCGAGTCCCAGAACCCACATGGGGGCTCAAAATCATCTATAACTCTAGCCCCAGGAGAATGGATGCCCCCTTTTGGCCTCCACGAACACTAAACACACACATGACACACAGACATGCATTCAGGCAAGACACCCGTACAGCCTTAAATTTGGGCTGTTTCTAATAGATGTGTCAAGAGAAAACAAATGACTTCAAAGACCTCATTACCCACAGACATATGCTGACGTCAAGTGGCTCATGCAGATAAGGGAGTTACTTAGGGCCAGGCAAAGGACACCAGCTCAGAGTTTGGCTGCCAATATATGATTTAGACCTTCAGAGTCTCTACCTGTGCACCTCTGACAGTCAAAGAAACTGACCTCTAACTGTGTGGTTTTTTGAAAACTGCCAACCTGTTTGTACCATTTTACAACCCCACTAGAAATATACAAATGACAGTCCTCTACATCCTTTTCAACATTTAATATTCTCAGTGCTATCCTTTTTAAGATTTAGTTTACACATGCAGTGTGCATGTAGTACCCTTGGTGGCCGGAAGAGGGCGCTGTATCCCGAGAAACTGGAGTTACTGATGGCCTTTAGCTGTCATGAAAGTATTGGGAACCGAACTCAGGTCTTCTTCAAGAGCAGCCAGTGCTCGGAACCCCTAAGACATCTCACCAACCCCAGCTCATGTTTTTAAAGCACGAGCAGAGTAAAAGTTTGTTGGTTTTTGTTTGTTTGTTTGTTTGTTTGTTTCTGTTTGAAGAAGGAACCTTAAAACCCGGGAATGGATATAGAGCAGTTTCCCACTTTTCTCTACACGAGGACACATTTTTCTTTTTGAGATGAAGTCAGCCCTGGCAGGGTAGAGGACTCAACCCACACTGACATGACTGAGGCTTTGGGGCAGGCTCTTGCTAAGGTGCTTGGCTGAGGCAAAGAGGCTTAGAGGCCAAGCGAAGCAGAAAGCAATTCATCCCCGGGAACTGAGGGCCTGTCTGTCATTGCCGGAGATGCTGCTGTTTGGAGGGGGGTCACGCACCCCTGTCAAGTGCACTGTCTATGAAGACTTTCAGTAGGGCTTGCTAATCGCCAGAAGTGTCAAGAGATTTACAGAACCCGAGGAGCTCCCACTTACAGAGTGATCACATGACAGGACTGGTTCAGGGCTCTCGTAATTACTTCCCCCTTCTCAGAATAGCTGCTGGGAGAAGTGGGGTGGACAGGTCCTCAGAAAGGGAACGAAGGGGTGTCCACTTCATATGCAGTGAGCCTGAGGCTTACTCAGAGTGACTGTGAGACTTAAGGAGGGCCACTGTTTGTGAGGGCGATGCGGACATTTGAACTTAGAACTTAGATTTTACCTTTGCTGCTTGCCCTTTTAGCTACCAGAGTATGAACGCGCATGTGCATGTGCGTGTGCCTGTGCGTGTGCGTGTGTGTTGCACACTGTATATGCAGTGCCCTTGGAGGCCAGAAGAGGGCATTAGAGGGCACTAGGTCCCCTGGAACTAGACTTGCAGGTGCTTGTGAGCTGTCCGATGTGGGTGCTTTGGTATTTGAAAGCCTAACTGAGCCTCAAACTCAGTGCTCATTGTCACCTCTGAGTTCTGAGGTGACAGCCATGGCTTCCATGGCTGGTTCCTGCAGTGTTCTGGGTGGGACTCTGGATTTTCTCTCTGAGAGGGTATCACTCTACTGAACCACATTCCTGTCCCTTCAGAGTCACTCTGTGATCCCTGAGTTCTATACGGAGACCAGAGTGAGGCAGGGACGTGGTCCAGGTCCTGAAGCAAGCTGACAGACCCATAGCAAGAATGCAAGTGTTGTACTAGAAATATTTACGGAAGTTTTATCCTAAACTACTTCTCAACTCAATATGAAACTAGTCCTTGTTCCTTAGAGAGCTTGGTGTGAGCCCTGCCCTTGCCCTGTGTCCCTCAGCTATGTTGATGACCTCATCTCTGACTTCAGTAGACCAACATGGTTGAGGGAGGACTGTGTTCAGTCAGCAGACCCTCTACCATCAGGCCCTTACCATAGCAAGTTTTTTTGGTGCTCCCAAGATGAAGCTCAGAGAGTCCTGTCATAAACTGGGTCTCCTCTCTGGGTGTGTCATGTGACTGTACACACAGACAAGAGTGACCTTTCCTGGAGGATTTTCTTCACTCTCACGAGTGTTAGTTATTGGATTCACAGTGGAATTTTTCATTCAACTCATTTACTCTTTTTTTTTTTTTTTTTTTTTTTTTTTTTTTTTTTTTTTTTTTTTTTTTTTTCGAGACAGGGTTTCTCTGTGTAGCCCTGGCTGTCCTGGAACTCACTCTGTAGACCAGGCTAGCCTCGAACTCAGAAATCCGCCTGCCTCTGCCTCCCAAGTGCTGGGATTAAAGGCGTGCACCACCACCGCCCGGCGCCAACTCATTTACTCTTGACACCTGCCCCCTGATTGGTAGGGTGGGGATATGGGTTGGGATGGTGCTTCATCCCATTTTGCAGATTAAGAAAGTAAGGCCCATCTAGATGAGGGACTTCCTTAAGAAATTGGACTGGAAGTGACAGGTTTAGATCCAACCCCGATGGTTCATGTTACCTAAGACTGCTTTGCCCCAGAACTCGCCACCTCTTTTGGGTTCCACAGATTGTAGGGCAAACCTAAAGTGACATTCTCCCTGCATGTGGCTCATTTGGCTTTTTTGGATATAGTGATCCTGCCTCCTCTCCATGCTTCCTCAAGAAGGACTAACTGGGGTCTCTGAAAACTGTCTACCTCAAGGCTAAAGATCCAGCCGAATGGTCATTCAATAACCCTTCCTTTACCGAGCCTCTGTCTGCTTGAACAGCAGATTTTAAAGACTCTGTTTTCTTCTATCATGGCAGGTGCCATGGTGACAGGTCACATGCTTCTGTCGATCCCTCATCTCCAAGATTAAATGTGGAACACAGACAATGAACCAAGTGATTACAAGATTCTGGAGGGGACGAAACAATGTGAGGAACTCTGGTAGGCCTGCTGGGAGCCAGTCTGGGCTGCCATTAGGGAAGACTTCCTGGAGGAGGTGAGGATGAGTGTGTTGGGCTTTGAAGACAGCTCAGCCCTTCTCCACTATATCTTTGCATACATTTCTTAAGGTCAAGTATCTAGGAATCAGGATGGGTTTCTTAGACAATGCTCTTGGCCTTTCCTCTCTCCTTCTTTTCTTTCTTGGGATACTGTTGTGTCTAGATGTGATGTTTGGAACATTTGCAATTGTGTTGGCACTGTGTGGGAGGCCACTCTGGAGGTAGAACTGATTCACTGAAGATATGAGATGGAAAGACTTCGAAAACAAAACCCTAGCAGCTTCAGGCTCAGCCACCTGAGCCAAACTGAGCTCACCTCAGGCTCCTGAGTGATGTGGACCAGTGTTTGACAGCATAGTATTTTATCTGTTTCTGCCATACTTTTGTCATGTGACTTTGGGCAAGGGGTTTGTGAGGGTCATACATGTGTATGTCATAAAAAGAGCCAGGCTAATCCCATGCAGGTGGGTCAGGCTTGCATAGAGCCTGGAGCTGAGAGCAGGCACTTTTGTAAGGAGGCATATAGGTGGGGTACCACCTGAGCAGAGTTTGAGAGGAGAGAGTGGATCCAAGCCTGGCATGGTGGTGACTCAAGAGGCAATCCTAGCACAGTAGATAGATCCAGGAAGATCAGTAGTTCAAGGTCATCCTAGGCTATACATAGTGGATTTGAGACCCACTGTGGCTACTTAAGGCTCTTCTACAATAAAACAAACCGAGCAAGGATGCTACTGCCCTGAGTGAGAACAGCTGGCTAACTGTCAATAGTGCCCGGTGAAGAACAGGGAGCCAGTGTGCTGAGAACTTCAGGAGGGGTACGTGTGTGTATGGATGGATGAACTTGGAAGTGGGCATGGGCTAGCTGTGGAAGGCCTGGAGCACCTGACTAAGGGGATTACTGTGCGGCCTGCAGTATCTGAGGGACCTTGGTCCTGAGGGACGTTGCCTGCAATCAAGTTAGGAGGGGAAAGGCTTCGGGCTCTTCCTGGCACCAGCTATCATGCCTGTGCGCATCACACATGTGTTTGAAGACTCTCTAAGTCCTGAAGACTTACTTAGCAGACACTACATTTCTCCAGTGTCTTTTATTATAAGTTACAAAATCACCAGGAGCTCTCTATGCCCGTGGCATTCGCTGTGGGTGGGGGGAACCAGTACGGTTAGATTTGGGGATTTGTTGAAAGGTTTAAGGCACAGGAATGAGGGGTTAGTACAGTGTTTTCCCACAATCCCCTGTAGTTATTTAAGCAATAAGGGACCACATTAAATCCAAAGGCGGTCATTGTAACTGCGGTGGCTAATTTTAGCCAGATCTTGGCTGCACTTGGTAATGTCCCTCTCCCAAGTCCCTTGCCTTTCAAGTACCGTTATCCAAAGCACAGAGAGTTCTTGGGATGCACTGCTGGTTCTTCCTGACCTTAGGCGATGGCACTTTAAAGCTGGAGGTGAGGTGATTCAGGTCGGGAGCTCAGATTGACACTTGAAAGCTACTGTGGGGCTCCTGAGGGTTAGAGGTTAATAGTCACTAGAGCTGTGGTTTGACTTGAGAATCTGAAGTCTTTTCCTTTCATTCTTCTCCCTTTCCTCTTTCGCTTTCTCTTCCCTTCCCTTTGCTCTTTTCCCCCCTCTCTCCATTTAGAAAGCTTGCCACCTCTTCTGCCTCCGAGGGCGGCACACACGGCCACAGCCCTTTGGAACGTGCTGGCCCACAGCCCTTTGGAACGTGCTGGCCGTGTCAGGCTGGGATTTCTCAGCCACCCAGAGGCACGGCTTTTGAAAGGTGCAGGTTCTGGAGAGTCTGTTTCTTAGGTGGTTTGGGGGTACCGTCAAGTTTAAAGCTACAAACCTTGACTTCAGTTACCCTCAGTGCTGCCTGCCCCCCACCCTGCCTGTCCCACAACCTCAGTTCTGACCACCTGACATCCATCTGCACAGACACAGTTCCAGCACCAGCACCTCACCCACCCACCTCACGGAAGCCTGCGGATTGGCCTTTGTGCTTCTCCTAAAGTCCATTCAGACCACGACCATCCCTAATTAGAGCCTTGGACTATGAGCCTTGGTCTAAATTTCACTGGAAACAAACTCCAAACCCTTTATTTCACCACACTCTCTGGGCCTTTCTTTGCAGTTCCCTCCCCCTTCACCCACACCCACCCTCCTCTCTACTGTCTTTTATGCCCCCTCCCACCCTCTTCCTATAGAGTCTATGGCTGCCTGGCTGTCATGTGCCTTCTCCTTGTGAGGCAGGGACTCAAGCAACTGTGTGGATCTGGACTCCAGCGCTGTATCCTCAGAAAGGCTTTCTCAAAACAGGTTCAGATTGGTGGTCTGCATTGTCTTCTTACTCTTCCTGATTCCTTTATAGCATGTATCACTGCCTACAATTTTCTTATTGACTTACACTTTACACTGTTCTACTTTCCTTATTAAAATATTGCTGGTGCATCCATTCTGCCCAGGACAATATCTGGCTCACAGTGGGCCTGAGTGGCTGTTGGCTTTTTGATGAATGGACAACCATTACAGCTACAGGTCTGGGGCTGCCAAACCCAGCCACCCCCACCCTATATGGGTGAGGGGAAGGAACTGTGAAAGCCACCCAGGATGTGGCCTCAGCTTCACTATGAACCCTACAGCCTTACCTGGGTACTGGCTCAGTGGGGGTCCTGAGTCAGGGACTGGCCTCATGGCCCTAGCTTTGCCCAAACCCAAGGACATTATTAATGTGTGACTTTTAATTCTCTGTACTTTGAACTCTCCACACCCAGACAATCACCAAGAGCTAAAAAATCACTAAGAAAAAACCAAACAGCCCGACATAAAACAAGCCACCACTGGTAGAGATGTATATTACAAGCAATTGATGGGGAAGGGATGCTCGCCTCACCAGAGAGCCAAAGGCAAACCCAAGCCAGCCACCCTTCACCCTCGTCAGGCTGATGGAAATTTATAAATATGGATATGATTTTAGCGTTGGGAAGGGGTGAGGAAATGAGTCCTCTCCTGCACAGCGGGTGGCGAGGGGAGCCGGCGGAGTATCTTTGGAGGACCACTTAACAGCATCCATCAAAAATCAAAATGCTGCAACCGGCCTTCAGGGCTAGGAGGTATCTGTCCCAGAGCTGTTCTTGCAGGAGGTGTCTAAGCAGGGACAGCTTCTAGAAGCTATAGCTTGGTAGCAACTTAAGTGGCCACCATCAGGGGAAGAGTTAAGTAAACTGGAGACTCGTTGCTTAGAGTTAGGGCAGCAACCCACTGAGGGAGTAGTTCAAAGGCACATGATGCATCTTTAAGCCCTGATGTGAAACCATCTCCAAGAAATGCAAGACTCACTGCGAAGAGAAACCCTGGACAACAGGAACAACTCAATCATACCTGAGTAAAAGAACCACAGGACAAACATGTTAGCATTTCTTCTAGGCTCCACCCAATAGCCAGGTAGGAGCCTGGCTTGCTATAAAAAGACTGTTTGTTCTGTCTCTCTGTCTCTCTCTCTCTCTCTCTCTCTCTCTGTCTCTGTCTCCTCTCTGGCCTCTTTCTCTCACTCCCTCTCTCTCCCCCTGTTCATTCTCTATCCTCTCTCCTTTCCACATGTTCCCAGCAGGCCTCTTCCCTTCTTTCTCGCTCCTCTTTCTTTCTGGCCTTCTCTGTCCCCTTCCTTCCTTTCTTTCTCTGCTTCTACTCCCCTCCCACCCCCCTTCCCATGCCCCAAATAAACTTCATTTTATACTATACCTGTCATATGGTTGATACGGGGAGGGGGAGATGCTTCAGCATGGCCTGCTAAGGTACCACCCCCATGATGCTGCCACATTACATAACATCACGTATAATAAGAGAAGATATCTTTTACTATTCCTGCCCCTCATCTAGAACACATGGTTTCCTGCCGTTGCTGAGCTTGCCCCCTGTCTCCTCCTGTCTCCAGGCTTTCAGCATCAGACTTCCTCCACAATCCCTAGGACCATTCTGAAGGGTTCCCCTAAGCTTCAGACGTGAGTGTCCACCTTGGAAGGCCTGCAGGATACCTCCAAATTTGGATATCCCCTTTTCTTCTCCCAGTGGTTGGTGGGGATGGCATTGGTTGGCTTAAGCCAGAAGCTGTGGGGCCCTCTTGGATGCAGGTCTGCTTTTTCAACTCATACCACTATGTATGTTACCATATTCTGAACGTGCCACTCTGGCTGCATGGATGATGGCCCCTAATGGTCCATTCTATGAAACTGAAAATGACACTTTTCCTTTTGCATACTGGGCATTGAACCCAAGGCTGTGTGCATGCTAGGCAAGCCCTCTACCACTGAATATATCCGTAGCCCCGAATGTTATCTTATATGACAAAACCTTTTCTTTCTTTTCCAATGAAGTGATCACCTGGGAAAGGCTCTAAATACAATCATGAGTGTCCTTATAGAAGGGAGAAGAGAGGCTGGCTACAGAAAAGGAAGTAGTGACCATTTAAGCATAAAGTTGAATGATTTGAGGGGACTTGAGTCAAGGATGGTGGCCAGTGTCACCAGTGTCATGTGCTAGAAAAGGCAGGGAAATGGATTCTACCTCCGAGGCACTGGCTGTGTGCTGAAAAGGTGGCTCTGGAGCAGGGGACTCAGTTTGGAAGAGGCTGTTTCATATTTGGACCAAGGTGGACACTGAGGTTGAAGTGTAAGGAATATTTAGGGAGTCACTTGGAAGTGGGAGGTGACAGGGGCTCTCTGTGGGATGGAATGAGGGAGAAAGGGGAGATTTAGGGAGGGTGGTCTGTTGCTTGTGAGGGTAACAACCTCAGGAGGAGAGTAAGGTGGGGATGCCAGATGGAGAGGAGGTTAAGGATGGTCTACACTGGTTCAGCCAACTCGCAGAGGCAGGAAGGAAGTGTACAAGTAATTCAGACAGTGCCCTGCCTCCAGGCCTCTCCCCGGAGAGAAAACTCTCCCTAGTGCCTTCCTCAAGGGCAGGAGCCTCATTTGTTCTATCTCAGAACAGCCTCAAGTTGAAGCCTAGCATGAAGCAGCCATTTTTCATCGCTGTCCTCGGCTCCAGCTCCTGCTGGGAGCCCTCACCCTTTATCGCTCAGCTTGGCATGGCCATCAGTTTGCACCCAGCCAGGGACTGTATCTCACCGAGATTTCTTGATATGTTATCAGTAGAGGGCTTTCACTTTCTAAGTGTCTCTGAGAGGGTCGGGCCAGCCTGATGGAATGTTAACCACGTGGAGGACTCGAGGCTGCGTCTACATCATAGTCAAACTCTGGGTACCTCTTGTCTTTAACTTGGAGATTCTCCAGAGCTCTGTCACAGAGGGGACTATGTCTGAGTGACATTTTGGCTCACAGACTTAATATTCTGGGGACCCCATGGGAGTGTTGAAGGCCATGCTCAAACTATTTCCCGGAGGTAAATGAGGATAAGAGCTGGTAAATTGATTCTATATCCATCCACCATTCACTCATTTATCATTCCATCTATCTATGCATCCACCCATCTACTTATGCCTCAAATTGCCATATTATCTCATACACATGCAAGAGACGGGTACAGCGGAGCACACAGTGGCAGGCGATTTGTTGCTGAGACAGGTGAATAGGTACTTGTACTACTCAGGGCCAGCAGTGCAAGTGTGGACTTGGCATAAGACTAAGAAATACCTAGGCAGAAAAGGGAAACAGGTAAAGAATATTCTGGAAGGGAGTTTTAGTACATAGAAAGACCCTGGTGTTGGGGACTGTGCAGGAGGGGAAAGTGACAAGTTCAGGGGATAGTTCAATATGGCTAGAGTTAATGTTCATGCATGCGTGTACACGTGTGTCTTAGTCACTGTGATATTGCTGTGAAGAGACACCGTGACCATGGCAACTCTTATGAAAGAGAGCATTGAATAAGGCCTTGCTTGCAGTTTCAGAGGTTTGGTCATCATGTCAGGGAACACAGCAGCATGCCGGCAGACATGGTGCTGGAGAAGTAGCTGAGAGCTCTACATCTGGATGTGCAGGCAGCGGGAGGAGGAAGACACTGGACTGGTGTGGGCTTTTGAAATCTCAAAGTCCACCCTTAGTGATATGCACTTCCTCCAACAAGGCCACACCTCCTCCAACAAGGCCACACCTCCTCCAACAAGGCCACACCTCCTCCAACAAGGCCACACTTCCTCCAACAAGGCCACACCTCCTGGTCCTTCTCAAGCAGTGCCACTCCCTGATGACTAAGCTTTCAAATATATGAGCCTATGGGGTTCACTCTTATTCAATACATTTGAACAAATGTACACATGTATGTGCATACACATGTATGTATATACACATTACAGGCATATATATGTGTGAATATATGGACATGAATACATGCAGATTTGTGAAGACAAATGTGGGCTTCAGAGGCATGTGCATATACAGGTGTAAATATTCATGTATAAAACCATGTACACATGCATACTAGTGCTGATACATGATATATGTTTATGTCTATGTACATATGTATATGCATGTATCTCTGTGCGTAATGACACAGATATGCATGTACAGCTGCATGCAGCTGTGAGTATACATATGTGTTCACATGTGCATATGGGTATGCATATATCTGTGTAGGTGAGACATATGAATTCATGTAGGTACATGCACATCTATATGTGTGTGCACACATGTGTACATGTACATGCAGAGATGTATGTGTTCAGAAGCATGTGTGTTTGGTGCACGATATTATAGTCAGGGGAGATACTGACAGACTCAAACTTAAAGAGTTCAGAGTTTAAGCAACAAAGAGTGTAGACTGCTAAACAGGTTTTCAGACCAGTGGCTGGACAACTTAGTCACACATTTGGACAGGGAAGTGTGCAGGCCAACATCATACCCTGCTCCTAGCCTGGCTTCTCATGCATGCAGGTTTATTGTTCATGAAGACCATTTCTTTCTCTGAGAGTCTGGATTCTAAGCAGGAATGTGTATTCATGTGCATAACACACACACACACACACACACACATACACACACACACACACACACTGGCAAACCTGACCATGTATGCACATAAGGCTGTACCCCTGGGACAGCATTAGGGTCAAGCATTATTGCAGATATTTCTATGAGGATACCTAAGGATGGAATTAAGAGTGGTCGCTTTAAACAACGTAGGTGGGCCTTAACAATTGTTGAAGGATTGATTGAACAAACCAAGAGGGCGTTCTATCGCAGACTTGACCAGCAGTGATGGCATCCTGGATCTTCAGACTACTGATGTTCTCTGAAAATTTTGGACTTTTTAGTCTCCATAATAATGCAAACAAATTCCTTAAGGTAAGTTTTTGTTTTGTTTTTGTTTGTTTTGGGTGTTTGTTTGTTTGTTTGTTTCTACAGGTCCACATCCTATTGAGGCGACCTCAGCAGAAAGAGGTCAAAGGACCACGGCTGCACTGGGAGATGCGGAGGCTGGGACCACACCTGGACCATCTCTATAGTGACCTGTAGTATGTGTTCAGCACTAGGTTTTTGCACCAAGGGGCTGTTGCTACATCTTCCCAGTGAGAATTTTGCCAAGAAACCCATAGAATCAGGGCTCATTGGGACAGTAAGGTAGACAGTGAAGAAAGAGGTCTTAAGTGAGAGGCAGGGACCGGCAACTAGAGAGCTGATGGCAAACTCTTTCCTTGCTCATCCTGTGGTTTCCTGCACTATCCTCTCCCTGGGGTGGTTAGACTTTCATCTCATGGTGTGTTA
This sequence comes from Arvicanthis niloticus, assembly GCF_011762505.2. Classification (NCBI taxonomy): domain Eukaryota; kingdom Metazoa; phylum Chordata; class Mammalia; order Rodentia; family Muridae; genus Arvicanthis; species Arvicanthis niloticus. The sequence goes on along the minus strand of NC_047662.1, from coordinate 30,456,814 downwards.
GCTTTAAATGTCTTCCTTATTCATTGCTTAAGACTGCTACCTGCCAACTACCATTTTAATCTTCTTTGTCGGAACTGCAAGAAGAACCTGATTGGCTAATGGAGAGCCAATGCACTGCCCTCTCTGGGTCAGGTGGTGCTCTGGGATACGTGGTGTCTGGGCAGCTTACTTCCGGAGCTGGGGGACAGGGTAGAGGTCAAATTTCAAGTTCAGGCTAAGTGAACCAGTGGTCATGGCTGCCTATGGAACATGCTCGCACTAATGGGTGATGCTGGCGAAAAGAGCTTGAGGTCAGATGGTGGAGACTCTTGAACACCTGTCGGAGACCGACTTTTTAACTCGGTGGCCAGAACCTGTGGGGTGATGTTAATCAACAGTTCCAACCCTTCAGGTCACTATGAAGTGGTTCATTTACTTGTTTGAAGTGGCGCCGTTTGACGGCAGTAGCTAGCTGGGGAATGCACCGGGGATGAGCCTCTTTTTGATGGATGCTTGAAAGGAGGCTCAGGCTTTGGAATGATGTGCTTCAAGGACTCTTGGCTTTTGTATGTTTCAGTCTCGATTGCAACACTACACGAATGTGGTTTTTTGCATCGAATTAAAATTAATCTAATACTTGACAACTCTGGCTGGATGCCTGCCAAATATGGAGACTGGAGATGCTTCCTGTAAATTCTGCCACAGAACATTCTTACGATTCAGGGAACATCTCATTTACCTCACCGCCGTGCACTCCCGACCTGGACTCTCCAGGGACTCCTTCTGGAAGCCCCTCTTGCATAAACGTGAGCACACTGTGTGGCAGTTACTTTTTCAAATCCAAATCATCTCTGGGGAGCAGGGTGATCTGGGGTGCAGGGAACGGGTCATTTAGATGAACCACCTCTGCTCCAAGTCAGTCTTGGAATTTTTCCAGTAATAATCTCTTTAGTCATTAATGGCCTGCTGGGTGAATCTTATTATATCTCCTTGAAATAATTTAGATGCTAATATCTCCCAGTGACCATCATGTGGGGAATTTGAGGGTGGAGGTGCTGGTGAGGAGGGATGAAGGCTGTCTAATGCTAGGGTCCTTTCCACAGCTGGAGACTGTCATTTGCTGGGCTAGTCAACGATGCCCTAGCAAGCAGGCCTTGCGTGTCCTCACATCTAAAGGGTCTGGGGGGGGGTGTCCCAAAGTTTTCCTTTCTGACATGAGGAGTCAGGAATTCTGGTAAGTGACCTAAGGGGACTCTAAGTGAATAGTTTAGGAGAATTCTGGGTAAAAGATGGAGGGGTAATTGTGGGGTATAAGCTTGAGGGTGGGGTACAAGAAAGAGCTTTTACTGGACTAGAAGCAGAGAGGAGTGCCATCTAAGGTTTCCTTTTTTTTTTTTTTTTTTTTTTTTTTTTTTTTTTTTTTTTTTTTTTTTTTTTTAGCTAGAGAGTCTCATGTAGCCCAAGCTGGTGTACAATTAGGCAGCTGTTCTAGTTTCCTCTCTGTTGCTGAGATAAAACATCTTGTTTCATAAATACTAGTGAAGGGGTTATTTGGCTTACACTTCTAGGCCACATACATAGACCCTCACTGGGGAAAGCCAGGACAGGGACTCAAGGCAAGAGCTTCAAGCAGGCGTCATGGAGAAATGTTGCTTGCTGACTGGCTTTCTAGATTGCTCAGCTACCTTTCTTATACAGTCCAGACCAATCTGCCCAGGGATGGGGCTCCCCACAGTGGGCAGGGTCTTCCTATATCAATCATCATTCAAGACAATCTGGTTAGTCTAGTACTTGATAAATCCCAGACATGGCCCACAGGCTAACCTGATCTGAGCAGTCCCTCAGATGGGCCTCTCTCAGATAGCTCTAGGCCGTGTCAAGATGACATTAACTAGGACAAAAGCCAAGGATGACCTTGAACTCCAGTCCTTCTGCTTCCACCTCAAAAGTCCCGGGGTTCACAGGCTTGTGCCACCATGTCCAGTGTATGTGGTGCTAGGACTCAACCCCATGGCTTCATGAATGTTAGGCAAGCACTCTACCAACTGGGCTACATCCCCAGACCTCTAAGGTGTGAATCAGTTCTTAGTTTGTTGCTATTACATAAAGTCTCCCCCTCCTTCCCTCCCTCCCTCCCTTCTTCCTCTCTTCATCTTCCTTTCTTTCCACCTTAGTAGCTACTCAAACCAAACCTTGCCCAGTGGCTAGGAACCAGCCCATGGGGGTGAGGGTGGTATAAAGAGTTTCTTTTGCAGGATGTTGAGCCTATCACTCACACCTCTTGGGCCCCAGCTTCCTAGGCTTCTCATAGAACTCCAGTCGGATTCCAGCTGGTCTTAGAGCACCGTTCACTGGGCAAGGCCTGGGTGGGTCTTCTTGAGCTCCTTGGAGCGTGCTTTCTGATTCAGCCCTGGGGAACCAAGTGTAAACAGGCTGAATCTTCACTGAGGATCTTAATGGAGAGCACCAGGGAATATGCCACCACTTAAAAACAAGTGATAATGTTGTTGACATTTGAACAGAAATATTTCTTCTTGGATGCTGGAGAATGTGCTAATGTTGTTTTCTGACACAGGAGGAGGTGTGGGTATACAGCTGAGGGAGGGCTCAAAATGAACTCAGCCATTATCCCGAGGATACAATGCCCCTGCCCTGCCTCACTCTACCTGCAAAGACTCCATTCCACAGTGGAGCGAGAGATCCTGGGAATTACTTTTCCCAAAAGCAGAGTCTGTGTCCAGGAGCATCAGTAGGGACTCTGTCAGAGGATATCAGCCACCACTAGAAAGACTCAAGACACTCTGGGGATCTCCTAACACACAACTTCCGGTGTCTCTTCTGGAGAATATACACTCCCATTTCATGGATTCGTCCTGTCGGCATGACTTCACACACCATGTCTCTGTAGTCGCTGAGCCTGACTTTGAGCTTGCAGCATAGCTGTGTAGCTAGCTGGGAATGGGAGGCAGTTAGGACATGGAGGACAACAAAGACCCAGAAGCCTGGGCTGGGGCCCAGTGAGGACTCAGACTCTGCTCTTGCTCCCTGTAATGGCAGAAGGTGGGTGCAAATAAGGGCCACTGGTCACAGAGCCAAACTCAATCCTGACCTAGAATTCAGAAAGGTCTGGGGTGATTAGGATAATTGAGGATCTCAGGTCAATAAAGTCAGTCCAACAACCACTGTTTCCAGTACCCTCCAGGCCTCTCATAGGAAGTTCTTTGTGACCTGACCTTACAGAAAATTGGATTCTGGGAAATGTAGTTTAAGGCAGTCAAACTGCCACATTACTGAGGCAGACGCAGATTTGGGTTTCAGGAGTTTATTTGGGAGCTGACTTATCCTGAAACATGGGGTAGGAATGGGACATGGTGAAATGGGAGGAGTGCAGGACACAGAAACCAGGTCGGCTAGTACCTGGAACTTATCTTGGCTTGCCAGCAAAGGAACTTGGGAGTAGAAGGAGAAGAGATGTTGGGGAAAGGGAAGATACAGGACACAACACTGAACTAATCTCAGCTCACCAGAGGGCAAGGGAGCTGCAGTCTGCCTGAGAATTGCATATAACCACAGACAGGGTCACAAGTGGTCTTGACAGGCAGCCCTGAGGGCAGAGAGGAAAGGCAGGGGACACGTTCTCAAGCACCATGTATCTGGTTCTTTCTTCATTTCCTTTTGTGGTGATGACAGAGCTCCTGCTCGCCTCCAAAGTGCATATGTATTATGTACATGTATATATGTATGTATATATGATATATGTGTGTATATATAGATGTGCATGTATGTATATGTATGTTTATATGTATAAATACATGCATGTATCTATATATACATGTGTGTATATGTATGTTTGTATGTGTATTTCTGTGTATATTTGCATGATACATGATGGTTGTGCATATATGTACATGTATGATATGTGTATGTATATGTATACATGCATGTGTATATGTGCATATGATGTGCATGTATGCATGTATGTATATATAGTGAGAAACTTTTGTTTCCTCAGAGGAAGGTAGCTCTGCAAAGACTCATATTTCCTGAACTGTCCCCCTTCCCGGATTAGCCAATCATATTAGATTGTAAAGTCGGGCTCTTCCTAAAGGAATGAGCTACAGTCACCAGCAGCAGCAGAGGAAGCCATTTTGGTTATAACCTGATTTGGGACTTGGCCCACCTTTTATGAAAAAAAAAATCTTTTGAGTTTCTTACGGTTTTGCTGCTGTGAACAGACACAATGACCACGGCAGCTCTTATAAGGACAACATTTAATTGGGGCTGACTTACAAGTTCAGAGGTTCAGTCCATCATCATCAAGGTGGGAACATGGCAGCATCCAGGCAGGCATGGAGCAGGAGGAGCTGAGAGTTCTACATCTTCATCTGAAGGCTGCTAGCAGAATACTGGCTTCCAGACAGCTAGGATGAGGGTCTTAAAGCCCACACCCACAGTGACACACCTACTCCAGCAAGGCCACGCCTTCTAATAGTGCCACTCCCTGGGCCAAGCATATGCAAACCAAAACGTGGAACTATGCTTTGTTTTTATGCTCCTGTGTGTGACACAGGTTACTCTATGTTTTAAGCAGTGTGTGTATTTCCCATGGACTATGTGTGGAGGTCAGGGGACCACTGACTTTTAGGATTGGTTCTCCTCCTCCACAATGTGAGTCAAAGTCGGGTGGTTAGGCTTGGTGCCAGGTGCTATTACCTGCTGAGCCATTTCATTGGTCACAGGCATCTTTCTGTCTCTTAAATTTTGTTTTAAAGACAAGCTCCAGTGGGTTCAGAACTTACTATATAACTAGGCTGGCCTCGAACTCACAGAGAGATTCAGCTGCCTCCTGAGTGCCGGAGCTGGAGATGTGCACCACAACCCAGCATCGCTCCCTAAGGTACAAAATAAAATTAAACTCTCAGATCTCCAGCAGGCTCCATCTTCTGCTTCACAGCCCACAGCTGTCTTCAGTCAGCCAGAGAGCCGTGCAGGAGCTTGTGACCTCCTGCTACTGGGACAAAACTGGGCTTCTGTGACCAGAGAAAGGGGAAGAGGCGTTGAGTAAACCTTTATAGGAAGCGTTGGTTGTTTGTCCTGAGAGGGCCTGTATGTCTGAAAGAAATAGAAGGGCTCGCCACAGTTAGGGCCCTGGAAGTTCTCTCTGTGTTCAGGGTGTTCTGATCTGGCTTGGGTAATGGGACAGCCTCTACCCTGACATATGCCACCTGAGTCTGAGGGGAGCACACTTCTGCCTGTGTTGGGTATAAAAACCCTCATGCCTCTTCTCTGTGCCCTGTGATCCTGGGGTGCACTCTCATCTCTGCCCACCCTTATCTTCCCAGCCTCCACACTGGACAGGGGCAACTTTCTTTTCCTTCTCTGGTACAGGTAATAGGTGATGTGTGGGGCTTAGTTTCTTTAAGAGAGACACATGGGACCTATTTATATATGTATTAATTAATATATAAAATTAATTGTTTGGTCTGTTGCTATGTATTGTAATGTAGATGTCTGTATTTGAAGGTTGAGGCTACCTACCAGCCTTTGTTGTGCAAACCTTGCTCCTTAATGTGAAACTGTTGAGGGTTGGTCTGTTGCTATGTAGTGTAATGCTGAACACTGGCCCTGGTTGCCTCAGGGACCAGGAGATACTTACACCAAGTGATGCTATGTAACCTTGCCCCTCAAGTTATCTCTGATTGGTGAATAAAGATGCCTATAGCTTATAGCAGGGAGATGGGAGTTTCAATGTCTGGGATTTGGGGTCTGTGATGGTTTAAATATGCTTGGCCCAGGGAGTGGCACTTTAGGAGGTGTGGCCCTGTTGGAGGAAGTGTGCCACTGGGGGGGTGGGCAATGAGACCCTCCTCCTAACCACATGGGAGCCTGTCTTCTCCTAGCAGTCTTTCAGATGAAGATATAGAACTCTCAGCTCCTCCTACACCATGCCTGCCTGATTACTGCCATGCTCCTGCCTTGATGATAATGGACTGAACCTCTGAACCTGTAAGCCAGCCCCAATTAAATGCTGTCCTTATAAGAGTTGCCTTGGTCATGGTGTCTGTTCACAGCAATGAAACCCTAACTAAGACAGGGTCCGTGGCAGAGACCATGAGTAGAGAAGGGAGACAGGATGGAGAGAGGAGCTGCCGTGAGTTGAGGGGTCCTGAGAACTGACCATGAGGGCTGGACTCGACTGATTGGCAGAGTGATGTCAGTTGAGATAGACTCACATGCTGAGGCAAGACCCATGGAAGACACATGGTGTTTGGAGGGAGTATAAAAATAACGGGGGCTTAGCTTGGTTTACTTGCATAGCTAATCGCTTCTTGGTCTCTTGTCTTTATTGAGAAGGGCACAGCCAAGAACTTCCTGGCATTCCTGTTGGCTCTGGCCCCTCCTGTTGACTTGTGCCGAGGTTGAGGCCTGGCTGTCTCTGCTAGGCAGTGCCACTGCTGCTGATTCGTGTTTGCTATCCTGACACCACTGAATTGGACTGCTGGTGTATCTGTGAAGTGTTTGTGAGTGGATGGAGCTGCTGCTGCTGCTGACCTGTGAACTGAACTGCTGGCCTCTAGACAACACAGATGGGAGTTGTTCCAAAGAACCTTTCTAAACAGGTTCATCTCCACACACACACACACACACACACACACACACACACACACACACACACATCCTTTCTTCCCCACTACCTCTAGTGGGTGGTGGGTTAAAAGGGAGGTTAAATCGTTTAAGAACCATTATTAAAAGTAGGTTTTGTTTTTTTTTTAAATTAAAGTTACACTGTAGTTTCCTTTAGTGATCTGATTTCATGCTCACTTTCCTTCAGGACAAATGCAGTCTTTCTCAGATGATTCTGGCAGCTGGGTGAGCATTGTTAGCTCTTCTTAGGCAGATGCCATTAAATAAAAACCCACTCAACAGATTCAGCCTGAATTCAAACCAATTGTCACCTAAGGGCTATGTGACCTTAGCAAATACCCTCAGCTCTCTGATCCTTGGGTTCCTCCAGCAGGGCTGGGCACCTCGAGGCTGTTGTGAGGATTTGTGTTCTGAGTGAGGCACACAGAGGACCCTGTAAATTCTGTCTGGTCCTCCTTAGGACCACAGAGGGGTTTCTTCAGCTAAGCTGGGGAGGGGATACCTGAACTCATGTAGCCCAGGCTGGCCTTGAACTTGTGGTACTCCTGCTTCTGCAGCCTCCTGAGGGCTGGAATTCTGGACGTGCACCATCAAAGACCACATTACTCACAGTACAAATTATGCCCCTACACCCTTCCCTTTGCTTTCTTGCGTCCTTCATTAAATATTCATCGGCTCATCTTGTGACTGAGACACGTGAGGGAGGTTAAGAACACAACTCAGTGAAGAACAGGAGGCTGGAGTCAGCAAGCAAGGAACAGGCCGGGAGTTCTATGACGAGTGTTGTGTTTCATAAAACGGCAGTATAATATGGGAGGAGGGAGCACCTTAGGGGGCCCTGCCAAGGGGTCACCCCTGAACAATCAAGCCATGTGACAGACCTAGATAAACTGTTGGACAGAGCCTACAGGAATTGCCAACACACTGTGTACCTCTGAGGCCATGGAGAGTGATAGCTAGAGAATTCTTAGGATAGTGACAGTTGATGATTGAGGAACTACAGAAGCTGGTCAGGTTGGGACTAAAGGGGCTCTAGGCAGCCTGAGCAAATATGATGCTGATGGCAGCAGGCCTTGCCCTTCCCCCATCCCTTCTGCCTTGCTAAAAACCATTTGATTACATCCCTAAAGCTAGCCACCAAGGTCTAATCCCTTATTTGGCCACTTCCTCCCACTGAGTCTGACTACCAAGGTTCAGCTATCAAAGTATTGAAGTCTAGCAATCAAAAGACCCCTTTGGCTGCCCTAATTAACCTGTCCAATCAAAATTAAACATCTCATCCTAACACGGGGTTTCTCCTTTTACCTTTATAAACTGCCATTTGCCTATGGAGCACCTCTGTCTCCTCTCTTTCCAGAGATAAATTACTTTGTCATCTGAGTTCCTTCTTCCCAACTCCCCACTCCTCCAGGACAAATATGCCTTCCCCATCTCCCTTTTCCCCTTCCTCTTCTCCCTCATCCTCTATCTCCCATCTTTGTCTCTTATTCCCTGCTCTTTGTCCTCTGGAGCAAATACAATCTCCTTTGTGCTGAGAACTTGGTCTTGGGCATCCTGTGCTAAAAACCTGTCCCTTCAGGGATGTCCAGAGATGACAGGTCCAGATACTGGGACCATCTGGAAGCTGGACAGCAGGGATGTGAGGAAGAAGCTTCACTGGAAAGGACTGATTCTGGGGGACAGTGCCACCAGTAATGAGGGTTAGTGAGAGAGAGAGAGAGAGAGAGAGAGAGAGAGAGAGAGAGAGAGAGAGAGAGAATGGCCACCGGGCAAGAGAGTCAGTTCATCAGTGCACAGGGCACTGGAGTGGTGAGCTTTCTGTGTGAGAGGATGGGACAAACATGAAGCCCTCCTCGTCTGTCCTGGGACCCTCCATTCTGATGGCAGAACTTCCCCAGAAGCTTTGGTCAGGGGTCTCCTCTGACCTCATGCTGGCCTACCTGAAGGACACTCAAGAAGGTGCTGGGGTGTTCTTTGCGGGACTCTGGTCCAACAGTACTTATTGATCATAAATGATTTTTCCTAATTTAGTTGGAAGATGTCCTTAGGAACAGCCTCGTTTGTACATTTGAATACATTAGCATACTGTGTTCCATGGTGGCCTCCCAGCCTTGGCATACCTGCCCCGCCCATTCCATCCATTCCTTCTCCAAGAGGTTAGCCAGCCAGCTTCCCTGCTAACGTGATCAGGGGACTAAAAGCAAAATCATCTGAAATTCTCCCACAGCTGATTCCAGAGTTAAGAGACCCGTCTTCCGGGTGGGCAGGCTATGATATTAAGGAGGTATCTCTCTCAACCAAGATGAAAGGGCCCAGCCTGAACAGAATGATCTGGTGCCTGCACCAGGCTTCCAATGAATCACATCAAAGGCCTCCCAGCCACTACCCGCCCCTTCCAGCTGTGGGAAAATGGGCTCATTAGAACAGAGAGTGGTGTTTATATTAGACGCTGCTGATTTACAAGCCCTGAGCTGCCATCTTCCCCTCACCTTGAGCTGGGACTGGGAGAGCCCTCTACCTGTGTGCTGTGGTCCTTTGAAGGTTCAGCAGGCTCCTGAAGAGGGACAGGAGGCCACCCTTTCTTCCTCTTGTGCCTTTCTGCACTAATTAGGCTCCTTCCAATTGAGCAGTGTCTAGGGGTGGGTAGAGACTAGCAGGGGACTTTTGTCAGAGGCCTCGGCATAATTGTGATGATTAAGAGGTACAAGGCTGGCAATGTTGTCTTCCTTCAAGATCAAATCCTTGCACTTGTGGGAGTCCGGATTTTTTTTCTGAGCCAATTTGTTTGTGTTTTCCTAATTGCCTGAGAAGAACGTTTCTCACAGAAATCCAGCCTGTGGGGTTTGGTGCAAGTCTACAGCCTGAGGTTCCTAGTTTGGAGAGGCATCAAGAAGTCTTGTCTTTGAATACTAGGCTGATGGTAGGGCAGCAGTGGGGTCAATCCTCAGAGGTAGGGTAGCAGAATAACTTCTGGACCCCAGCCTCCCTGACAATTGACTGGGGGGCCACCTGACTGGTAAGTAGAAGTGGCGTATGTCAGTGAATGGCTAAGGTACTGGGAGCTGGCGGGTCCTCCCTCTCTTGTCCTTTTAACCTTTGACACTGTGACATTGGAAACAAATATTCTAGACAGAAGGAGGCAGCCTGACCTATTCCTGTAGTATTATATTTTTCAAAACCTTGAATAAGGGTACTTAAACACTTTAACCTCCCTTCTAGCCCACCACCCACCAGAGGTAGTGGAAAGGAAAGGTTAGGGCAAAAGAGGATGTGGACCTGTTTAGAAATAGTTCTTTGGGGACAAATCCAATTTGCATTGTCAAGAAATCAGCAATTCAGTTCACACAAGTCAGCAGCAGTAGCTTGATCCACTCGCGAACACCATTCACAAGTCAGCAACGGCAGTTTGACCCAGAAGAAACTGTGAGGCTCTGCCAATTGGCCCAAGTCCACAGAGGTGGCAAGAGGGCACCAGAACTCCACCAGACGTTCTTTGGTGTTTTTCTCTCTAGGCTAGGTTGATCCATGACAGGCTTCAAACTGGCAGTTAAGGAGACTAGGCCTAAATCTCTGTTTCTAAGAACTATGCAATTCCAGGCAAGTCCAGGCCTCAGAAGCTGCCCAACCACCTGACCCGGGGCAAGGACAATGGGGTCAGCAGCAGTTTCCGGACTTCCTCAGCTACTTCCTCAGCCAGCAACTTCTAGACCTCCCAGCAAGTTTCCAGCCTCTACATCCCAGTAATGGAATGTCTGTAGAGATGGACCCAACAAATTAACAGAGAGGTCACCTATCCCAGAATTCCCTAACATGCTTTAAATCAGGCCTGTAAGCTCACTTGGTTGTCTCTCTATCTTGGTAATGGGGAGACCCTAGCATGCTGGACTTCTGCAGAATAAAACACTCTTTGCATTTTCATACCATTTGAGTCTGGGTGTCATTTTTCAGCGAATCGTGGACCCTTACAAAACAAGGATCAGCAAAGAAGTCAAGGTGAGGCAGTGCCACAGGTCATCAGTGAAGACCAGCATCAGCAAAGCCCAGTGAAGACCAGCAAAGAGCGGCAAGGTAAACCAATGCCACATGGAGTTGTTTACTGTCTGCTGGGTTATATTTATTTCCTTTCCAGATATCACATGCTCTTTCAAGCATCTGCTCTAACAAAACATCACATGCCCCCTTTCCAAGAAACATCCGGAAAAACACCACATTGTCTGTTCTCAGCAAAAAACATCCTCTCATAAGACAGTTTCCAGAAAAACATCACATGACACAACTGAGTCTCTAAAGAAACCAGAAATTTCCACTTCACACACCTGACCTTTTGTGAGAAATAAACTTATTGTGTTAAGACTAACATTTCCGGGTTTAGTTCTTGCACTTGACTGTAGACTGTCCCAATACATGGCTGTCACCAGTGCATGTCACCTATGCCAGAAAATGGCTGGCTCATCTGTTTTGAGAGACATTCTGGCAAAGCCAGTACAAAAGGAGAGTCTTCTCCATCAGTTCTGAGCCTTTCTCTTGAACCCTGAGTTGCAGGGTGTGCTCAAGCTTGGCTTCCTCTTGAGCTTCTCGAGAGTAGGCTTGCTAGGGTCATGTGTTCACTGCTTCACCAATCATTGAGCCCAGAGGATTGGGGTATTCTGATTGGCTAATCCAGGTGAGGGTTAGAGCTAGGGCTATGGTTAGGTGGGCCAAATGATTGGCAGTCTCAAACCGTGGGAAAAGAGAATTGTAAACAGATGAAAGCATCAAGTACAAGTTCTGTGTCTTAGGCTGGCATGAGCCCAGCTCTTACTGCTCTGGCACATCACAGAGTCCCAGGAAGGCTCCAGGCCCAGGCCTCTGGGAAATATTCTTGCCAAGGGTAGAGAACTCTGGGGTTATTAAGGTAGAATCAACTAGGGTTTGGAGGTGGATGGGGGTGGGTGGTTTAGTCTTCTTGCATTCTAGAACATGCTCTTGAAATACTCATCGGCATTGGATCCCAGTAGTCATGGCTGGGTCACTGGGACCTAGAATGGGGGCTCTGATGGCTTTTATTTCTTAGGGGAGGTGGGGGTTACCTGTGGCACTCAGCCTGGTGGGGACTGCTCCAGGGTCTGTGGGGAAGAGGGGGATGGAGTGGAGCAGCAGTTATGGTGTCCCTTCTGTGAGGAAGTGGAGAAGAACTCAGCAGGAACCTGACATCTACAGAGAAGCTTGGGGGTGATGATTCTGTCAAAGGCACGGGGCCTATGTTGAGGCTGTCTAAAGGACAAGATGAACAATGGGAAGTGGCACACAGCCCAGGAGAAGCCACAGGATGACTGCTCCTGGCCTATGGTTGGAGTCAACTTCAGCACTGACTTTCTCATCCACTGTTTATTACTGGGATATTTATTATGGGTCGTTATTGCACCAAGAAAATACCTCATGTACATGCTGCCCCACTTCAACCCTTGCCTGACTTTGTGATGCAGGAAGGGATTATTATTTGTGGATTTGAAGAGATGGACTCCGAGAACTCAAGTCACCTACCCAAGGTCTTACAGCTCGAACTGGTGGAGCCAGGAATTGAATCCAAGTCTGTCTGGTTCCAAAGCACTTCCTTGACCTTATGTAGACTCTCTACCCTGTCTGGGTGCCCCTTGGCCCTGCCCTCAGCTCTTCAGTCATACAGTTTTCCTTTCCATACTCTGGTTGTTTCCTAGACTTCTTTGGCCTAGGGCCTTGACACATACCAATCATTAGGCCCACAATGCTCAATCTCTCCTCAGTTTGTAGATCCTAGCTTAATACTACCTCTCTGACTTCTAGTCAGAGCCCCGGCTGGGACTTCTCAGAACATCCCCTCTGCCCTGTCAATTGGGATTCCTCTCATTTATTTGCAGTAATTTGTGTCAGTTGACAGCTAGGAGAGCAGAGAACAGAGAATGGTATTCTAAGCTGTATCCTCCTTGTAGGGGCAGGAAGTATTGTATACTTATGTTCACTTAGCCCAGGCTACTCTTATCCTTTCTGACTCTGAGATCTTCACTTCTTGTGGTCTCCACACCTTAGCTTATTGTCTATTGCATAGGCTCCATGGTTCCATATGGGTAGGACATCTGTCCTCCACCCAGGCCTTGTCCCTGCTAGGGGGAGACTGGGGTAGGCCCCTGGAGGGATTTGGAAAGGCCAGTCTGGGACTGGATTTGTCTTTAGGGCATTCATGACCTGGGGACAGAGATGCCTTGGCCTTGTGAAATGTTGTGTGCTGCTGACATTTGTACCATGAAGATCTGTGTCACACAGATGCTAACACGAAGTCAGCTTTTAAACTGGACACCGTTCTTGACATTTCTACCCAGATGCCTGAGCCAGGAAGAGCTTCCCCTCCTGTTGTGCATCTCCAAACAGACTCCAGAGCAATAGAACATGGCTTACAGGCCCGCGGCGGCTTGCTCGTAATTCTAATAACTGTCCTGAATTAGATCACTTCACTTTCACCTTATCTCCTCTCTCATTCATCTTCTGGTCAGGTCATTAGGAGCTGTGTGAGTCTTCCCCAAACCTTGGCATTCTATTATTTATATATTAGACACATTCTTCTACGGAGACCCTGCAACACAGTGACATAGTCAGCAAGGAAGGGCTTTCTTTCAGAGGACAGCTAGACAAGCTCTTTCCTTTATCCACAGACCCATTTAACCCACTGGTATTTAAAATTTTCTAACTCGTGGCTCATCAATTTGAGGTGGGGTGCTTGTTGCTGCATATCTGAGCTCCATGCCTGGAACCCACAGGATTAGAAAGCTGTGACACACACACACACACACACACACACACACACACACACACACACACACACAGAGAGAGAGAGAGAGAGAGAGAGAGAGAGAGAGAGAGTGTCAGACAGTCAGACAGAGACAGACAGACAGACACACACACACAGAGACAAAATAAATGAATAAATCTAATTTTTAAAATTCCAACACAAGACATGGCTAAAGAGCTTCTTTCTAGGGCCGAGGAAACTTGAGACAGGGCTGTGGATATGGGCCAATGGCTATGACTGAGCAAGAGAGTTGGGAGAGGCAGCGTGGATTGTCCAGCATGTGGTGGCTCTAAGAAGAGCTTTGCACACTGATATGTTTATATGTCCATTTGATGGTAAGAGGTGCTTAATGTGGCCACATCAACACAGAATAAAGGGCTGGACACTCCCCTTATTTTTAATCTGTGTGTGTACGAGTGTGGAGGTCAGAGGTGGGTGTCGGGAGTCTTCCTCAGTCTTTACTCATCTTATTCTTTCTTTGAGACAGGGTCTGTCACTGAACCTGGGGCTCTTAAATGCAGTGAGGTAGGCTGACCAGTGAGCTCCAGGTGTCAGTGTCTCTGTTGTCTCAGTGCTGGGGTAACAGATGTCCCAGCTCCATACTTGGCTTTTTTTACGTGGGGATGGAGTATTCACACTCCGGTCTTCAGGCTTGCATGACCAGCATTTACTGACTGAGTCTTTCCACCAGCCTGGAGTCACTCTTCCGAGGTGAATTGTATCTTTTCTATTTGGTTGTTTTTCCTGAACTAAAGAAATACTTATGGGGGAAAAAAAATTCTCAGTCCTTACAGACCTGTGTAGTTTAGAGAGTAGACGTTCCTTAGAACCTGGCTCCTTGTGGAGACCATAGTGCTATGAATGGTATCCTAGACTGTTTTCTTACACATATGCAAACCTAAGTAAGAATATATGATTATTCCACAGTTATGATTTAAAATGTTGCAACCCTAAGACCGCCTGGATCCTCCCATCCTTTTCATGCCATTCAATTTCGCCAAGCTCATGGGGTGGGGTTAACAATTGGTCGAGGATGCCTACCACCCACTGTGTTGCTAACAAAGGAGATGAAATATTAATGCCCTTCACTTTAGTCCATGTTAAAATGGCTTTTGTCCAGGAGCCGAGGTAAAAATGCCTGCCTGTTAAGGCTCAAATTCTGTGGCTACTCACTCCTTGCTTAAATTTTTTTCATTACATTTATTTGTGTGCATGTGTACATGTGTGTGTGTTTGCGTGTGTGTGTGTGTGTGTGTGTGTGTGTGTGTGTTTGTGTGTGTGTGTGTGTGCATGCCTGTGCCTGTGTTAGTGTGTGTGTGCCTGAGTGCCATAGCGTATGTGTGAAAATCAGAAGACAACTTTATGGAGTTGGTTTTCTCCTGCCACTGTGTGGCTCCCAGGGATGGAGCTCAGGCTTGTCTGACTTGGTGGCAAGTGTGTATCTGTTGAGCCACCTCACTGGTCCCCACTCCTTGCCTTTGTGCTCCATGTAACCTCATGGAACGTTCAGTCCCAAAGGCCACCAGTGTCAAGCATCATCTCTTCCAGAGAAGTTCCTTATATTGTCTCCTCCTAGGGTCTTTCCTAATCGGCTTCTAGAACCCAAGACAATGCAGAGCAGAAGGAGGCGAGGTACCTCCACACTCCAGCACGATTTTCTACTTTCTTAAGTCCCAAACGTCCTCTTAGAGACACCACCTTCCTGAACAATCTCACAAAAAGCTTTGTTTCCCATGAACTTCCAAGCTGTGTTTCTAGGTGTTCTTTGTAATATCTGAGGTTAAGATCAGTGATTCTGAGTTTTGCCTGCAAGGACTGGGGTCTTCACCACCGAGTTTAGGTTCATAGCTAACTTAACACATTGGATGGCATAACATTGGATGAGCTGACTGCTCAGTCTGTTCTTCAGGAACCAAAAATAGTAACGACAATAACCAGGTTAGACAACGTTCAGGAGAGCGGTGTGGACAGAGTCTGGTGATGGTGGTGGCCCAGTCTCTTCTAGTAACTCACTGCTCAAATGAGAAACCTTCACCGTCCACAGTGTACAGACTGGACTACAAGTAAACAGTTCTGAGTGGCCACAAGAACTCAACACTACCTCTGACATGCATTTGGGAAGGTAATTACCTTCACCGAGCCTCAGTTTCCTTGCTGAGGAAGGTAACATGCCCTGTGATTACCTTAGAGCTCTTGTGAGAGTCAAGATGCTAAGATGACAGGTGTCCACAGCATAGGTTTGCCTTTTGGAATTGTCTGGAATCCCGATATGCTGTTATTTGTGGGTTGGTAAGACGGATGCTCTGCCTCCCAAACAGAGATAGAAGAGGGTCAGGTACCATTTGCATAGAGGCTCATTGTCCATGCTCAGCAAGTCAGGAACCTTTGCCCTGTGCAATGGTTCTTGATACACAGAGTAGGGGCAGATTAGAATTCATCCTGGTCGTCCGGGGTCAGAGGTGGTTCAATTGGCAAAGTACTTGCTTTGTAAATGGGGAGATCTGAATTCCCAGAACCCATGTAAAAGTGCCAGGTATGGTGGTGTGCACTGTAGTCCCAGTGCACAGTCAACGACAGACTCTGTTTTAAAGAAAGTAGGCAGCCTCCTGCTGATAATACCGGAAGTCGTGCGTTGGCCTCCACACACATGCACACAGGTGCATGCACACATACACATGTAAAACCTAAATTAAACAGCAAACAGAATTTGAAGTGGCCACAGAACATGCATGGAGAGGTAGTGTTCTGCCCAAACTCCTCCAGACCAGGTACTACTTTTTTGTGAATCTTCTTGACTTTAGGCTAGGAACTGTCAGTCTACACGTGCCGCTGAAGTCATCTATACTTGGTTTCAGTCATCTGAGGAATGAGCAGATGCAGAGTCCTTTGTGAGGCATGCAGCAATCTTCCTGTGTGATGAGCTATGGAAACACCTTCCCTACAGAAGCCAGCCTTGCACTGAGACTTGCTGTAGCATTCAAGCTGCATGGGACCCAGAAGTCCCAGCTACAGTTTGCAGCACAATCTCTACAGGGCACAAAGACAATGTCTTTTCCTAGAAAGTGTGCTCAGGTGTGTCCATTACTATCCTCATTGCTTATCCTAGAATACCAATGACAAAATCAACACAAGGAAGGAGGGAAGGAAGGAAGGAAGGAAGGAAGGAAGGAAGGAAGGAAGGAAGGAAGGAAGAACATCTTTCGGTTCATGCTTTGAGGCTACAGATCACCATGGCAAGGAAGGCACGGTTGCAGGAGTGTGAGGCAGCTAGCTGGTCACACTGCATCTGTTGTCAGGAAGCAGGGAGAGATGAATATTGCCACTCAGCTCACTTCTCAGCTCACTTGCCCTTTTCACTCACTCTGGGACCCCAGCCCAGGGACTGGTGCCATCCACATTCAGGGTAAATGTCACCTCTGTCAAACCTTTGTGGAAATAACTCAGAGACACCTTCTAGCTGTTTCTGATATGCAATCAACTGAACAGCAAAGATTGACCATCGCACCTCAAATCCCTCCATGCTAGTTAGCTTGGTTATGGAAACTGCTCCACGGAGAAGGTTGTTCATTGCCACAGCCCTGGCTGCCTAAAAGGAAGAGGGCCAATGGTTGACTTAACCTAGCTGTCTTAGTTAGGGTTTTACTGCTGTGAACAGACACCATTGAACACGGCAACTCAGAGAAAGAACAGCATTTACTTGGGACTGGCTTACAGATTCAAAGGCTCAGTCTGTTTTCATCAAGTGGGAGCGTGGCAGCATCCAGGCATGGTTCAGGAGGAGCTGAGAGTTCTACATCTTCATCTGAAGGCTGCTAGTGGAAGACTGACTTCCAGGCAGCTAGGGTGAGGGTATTAAGCCCACGCCCATAGTGACCCACCTACGCCAAGAAGGCCGTACCTTCTAATAGTGCCACTCCCCGGGCCAAGCATGTACAAACCATCACACTAACTAAGTTGCAGGAGGGGATATTATCTATCTGCCAAAAGTGTGTTGGGGCTGAGGGTTTGATAGCATAAAGAAGTGTTTAAAGTCTAATTCACGTAACTGTGTAAAGAAGTAAGAAAATTGACTTAGTTTATACTATTGTGTGGTGATGGGTTTTCAACAAAACATGGATTTCCCTTTCTTCTTCTATATAATACTTGATTTAATCAAGATGGATTATGCTTAGAGGAACTCCTCATCAAAATTATTATATAGGCAAATTGAATGGCAGGACAGTGGGGATTTTTCAGGCCAACCCAAAGGCTTGAACTAGTTCAGAGTTACTGTCCCACTTCATGGTGGCTGCCAAAGTGAACAGGTGTGAGTGATGTTTGCTGAGACCTACTGTCTTCACTTCCATAGTTTCTGTTCTGGAACAGTAGGGATGGAGGGCTGGCGCCACACTGAGCCTGGGCTTGTGGCGAGGATTGGCTAGAGTAGAAAAGTTGTTTGGGTGTTTCCGTTTGCTCTGGAGGCAGGATAAACACACAGCAAGGGTCTAGAAGGACTATGCCTGGCAGCCGGAAGCTGTTGCAGTCCTTGCTTAGCTGTCAGTCAGGCTTTGAGTTTGTTTTCTTAGCAAATCTGGTGAATGTTGGTCAGGCACCAGTGAGCCCTAGCAATGCAGGAGTGGGGCAGACAGAGGAAAGCTCGCAGTTGTCTGGGGAGGTGAGGTCTGTCTTAGAATTTCTGGTGATTCTTCTTCCTTCCTAATGCTTCCCTCCCCCATCCACACTCCTCAGTGCTCCCATCAAACCCAGGGCTGTGAGAATCCTGGGCAACCACTCTCCCTCTGAGCTGTACCTCAGGCTCTTTTCTCATGCAGAGTCTTTTCCTCTCCCACCTCACCTCCTTCCCATTTTCCTTGGATATTCCCACACACTGTCTGGCTCCTCTTCCTACCCCACAACATTCCCACTGGATGGACCTAAAGTCTACACATAGACTCCATTTCCCCAGTGCTGGAATTGCAGGCATGTGTCTCCACACCTGATTTATGTGTGTGGTAGGGATTGAACCTGGGTCCTCTGCAAGAGCAGCCAGTGCTCTCTGAAACGCTGAGTGTAAATGGATACCCATGATGCACTAGGCTTGATGCCAAGAAAATGAAGGAAAACGGAAGTCGTGTGGTGTGGGGTCTGACCTGGTGGAGCTTCAAGCTTTGTGGTGGAGGGGGATGGTCACTAATGAAGTCTGCAGATCATATAAATGGTCTGCAGACTGAGAGCACAGGTTCTCTCAGAGAGTACAGCCAGGGCTCCTCTTTCAGGATGTGAGGCAGCTGCAGGCTCTCGATCCTACTGGGTGCTCTCCTGTTACCCAAGGGAGGTTGACTGACCAGGCTTGAAAGTCACTGGGGATTGACCCCTCTCCCCCAGTAGATTGGCAGCCTGCAGAGCCAGGAACTGAAGCGGTGGGCTTCTCATCACTGGTCATAAGAATGGGACCTGAGTTTGCTTCTGACTCTGAGTGAAGAGATTACATTTTGAACTTTCTGAAAGATAGTTAAGATTTCTATCTAGCTGCTGTAAGGGTCCATCTAAATGAACCTGTCAGCCATCTAGATAGAGACACTCTGCTGCCTATTCTAGGGATTTTAGCAATAGTGTAAAGCCTGCCTAAAGTGTAGACCACCACAACGGTCTCTGGTCTCTTTGGTGGCTGCCTGCGCTCACTCCTTGAGAGAGTGATTTCTCCCCTGTGGTACTCTGTCTCAGTTTGGTGGAGAGCATAGGACCAGGGAGCTGAGTGGAGTCCAGAGTGAGATCTCAGTGATGGTGCCACCATGAGGTCATTTGTTCCTCCTGCCCTCCCCCCCCCCCCCCCCCCCCCCGTCTGTGTCAGGCCGACTTGTTGGTATTTGGTTGTGACACCACCCTCCATTACTGCTAGACACCTCCAGGGTGATTCCGAGGGGTGCCTGGTCATCTTCCTGAGTCACTCTCCTCATCTTTTCTGTAAACTCTCATCATCACATCTGTGCCATGTGACCTTCCACAATGGCTGATTCAGATTTTCCTTGGCATTTAAAAGCCAATAGACCCTAGTGTAGACTGCTGTAATGCAGGTGGGGGCTTGGGAACAAGAGTCGTCATTTTTTCTACTTGATGAACTGCAAAGCAAATGTATGGATATCAGAAAAGAGAGGGGAGCAGGTCCTTCCTGGAGAGAGGCCTCCTGATGGTTTTGACCTTGAATCCTGAGGAATAGTTCCAAATACTTCTGAGGAATGTCCTTTTGCTGCCCCAGCTTAGCTTATGTGGAAGGGAAAGAGGAGAAAGAGGAGGAGGAGAAAGAGGAAGAGGAAAGGAAAGAGGAAGAGGAGGGAGAGGAGGAGGAGGGAGAGGAGGAAGAGGAGCCCATCGGGCATTGAAACGTTTTACTAGTTGTTTTGGCATCCTGTGCACCCCAGGTCTCCTCTAAAATGGAATTGCCCAGAAATCTGTCAATGAGTCCATTAGTAATTGTTGTTGTTGTTTGATCCTAATGGTGGGTTGGTACCTGTGTGTATATCTCCCATTACTAGGGTGACCCTTTTAGAGGACTGATTCACTCTGTAGTGAATGGTTTTGTTCTAAACCCTTGCAAGGTCATGGGCCCTGTTAAAGCATTGTTTGATAGTATATTTTTCTGTCGCCCATCTTTAAAAACTTGTTTATAATGAGTGTATTTGTGTGTGTGTGTGTGTGTGTGTGTGTGTGCGTGCGTGTGGAGGATACAGGATAACTACAGGAATCATCTTCAGTAATGTGTCTTTGAGGCAAGGTCTCTCGTTGGCCTGAAGCTCAGCACTTAGGATAGACTGACGAGCCAGTAAGCTCCAGGGATCACCCTGTCTCAACTTCTTCAGTACCAGGATTGTAGTGTAGACTACCATGTACAACTTTTTAACTAGGGCCTTTGAACATTAAACTAGTCCTCGTGCACTTTATCAGCTGAGTCACCTCCCTGCCCCCAGCCCTACTTCTAACTGTTTAAAATCAAATTCCCAGTCAGGTGTGGGGGTGCACACTTTCCATCCCAGCCCACGGGAGGTAGAGGCAGGAAGATCTATGTGAGTTCAAGGTCTACATGATGGATCCCAGGCCAGCCAGGGCTACATAGTAAGACTGTATCCAAAAACCAAAACGTTTCCTGGGACTGGAGAGATGGCTCAGTGGTCAAGAGCAGATGCTGTTCTTGCAGAGGAACTGAGTTTGAATTCTAGCATGTTTTTCAGGTGGCTCACAACTGCTTGTAACTCGAGCTTGGGAAGCAGGGGGAGTTGTGTGCCTGACTCCTCTTCACTTGGCGGGCATTGGCACTCAGATGTGGGTACTCACTGTGCTGGCTAGTTTGATGTCAACTTGACACTAGCTAAAGTCATCAGAGAGGAGGGACCTCAATTGAGAAAATGACTCCGTAAGACCAGGCTGTAGGCAAACCTATAAAACATTTTTTTTTAGTGATCTCTGGGGAGGGCCCAGCCCATTTTGGGTAGGGCTGGTGGTCCTAGGTTTTATAAGAAAGCAGGCTGAGCAAGTTATGTGGAGCTAGCCAGCAAGCAGCACTCCTCCATGGACTCCTCACCAGCTCCTGCCTCCAGGTTCCTGCCTGTTTGAATTTCTGCCCTGACTACCTCCAATAAAGCATAAGCAAATTAACCCTTTCCTCCCCAAGTTGCTTTGGTCACGGTGTTTCATCACGGCAATAGTGACCTTAACTAAGACACCTGTATGCAGCCCACCATACACACAATTAAAAACAATAATAAAGTAAATCGTTAAAAAGCAATCAAAATCACAATGAATTTTTCTTTCCAATTGGATTTTTTTTCCCCCACAGAACTTCTTGATTAAAATCAGCGCCACTGGCTTTTGGGCTTTCCTGCTCTTCCGGGTTAATCTTTACTAATCGGTGGTGAGATAAGTTCCCTAAGGGTCGGACATCTTTTCACAATTCTTAGACAAATAAATGAAAAAATTAAGGTGGCCTCGTGACTTCTGCCATGCGACTGGCGTAGCTTTCACCTTCTCGCATCCACGAATACAAACTGTGACACAAAGGTCGCTGAGATCCCTGGACTTATTTACATGCAGTAGTGGCGTCGTTGACACTGTCACAGGGTTAACCCAGATATTTCATGGTTTGGAGAGTTTTTGACTAATGAGAGGAATGAAGCATTGTATTTAGGAAAAGATTAAGGTCACTGGCCCTCATCTGAGCTGATTGGTATCTTGAAATGAGATGTTAATTGTGAAATTGATCGGCAGATTTCCATTTAATTTTTAACCCCCCCCAAATAGTTTATGTTTATAATTAAAACAATAGAAATGGGAAATGTCCAGTCCAGTCCAGTCATTGTAGCCTCCCTCTGTTCTCAAGCCATAGAACCAGAGTATGGTGCCTCAGTGCATGTAAGTCACAAATCCTTTTACTTTGCCTCTGAGGTAGAGGGAAGAGGAAAGAGAGATTGCTTAGAGTCTAGTTATGCTGACATCCTATGCAGGCCTGTGCTGGAAGGGCTAAAGACATAGAGGTGGGTTGGAAAGTTGGATCCCAGCTTGAGTTCTGGTAGGGAGGATTCTGAGCATACAGATGCTCTCCTCAAACTCTATTCACAAAGGAGAGGTATGATAGGATGTTTTCCCGTGGTGGATTGGCCTGACTGTCTTATGGGAATCATATTAGACCAGAGTTGAGTAGGTAGGAGATCTTATGAGAACAATGGGGAAGGGGTGGCCTTGGAAGTAGAGTGGAAAGAATTAGCTGATAGATAGGCCATAGTGGATAGAGGACAGAGATGGGGAGACAGTTCTACCACATGAGCTGATAATGGCATTGAGCCACGCTGCAGGTGGGAAAGCTGGAAAGCAGGCCAGTAGCTCTTTTCTGAATGCCTTGACTGGGAGACGTATCCACCTGTGCTGACAGGTTGCTGGGTACCTGGTTTCCTGAGGATGCTGTGGCATTTGGTCCTTCATTAAGGATGATAGAATCATCTAATTTGAAGGGAGTACCAGGAAAGTGATTTTCATGACAGTTTAGAATGGCAGAATTGCCTTGGCCAGCTGCCACCCTAGAGAGCATGGAGGAAGGGTGTTCAATAAAATGAATGAAAACTTCTCAGTGCGATGGTTGAAAGGGAGAAGCATAGACTTGGCAGCAGTCTTTTGTGAATGGAGAGTCTGGGGAGAGCATCTCTAGAAGGGATGGGCAGAAGAGAATGACTCAATGTGTGTTTGAGCTACCTCCGTAGCAAGTTCTGAACTGGGTTTTCAGTGAGAAACCATCACAACCCCTGGGTCACCTGGCTTGGTACCCAACTTCTCTGTACTCATGTGTTGAAAGTTTTTTTTTTTTTCTTCCCAAAACTTTCCCATTATTATGTGGTCCCCTCCCACTCCCCACCTTTGTTTTGAGCAAAGAGCTATCAAGCTGCAGCTTTAAAATGTCTGGGAAACTTAAGAGAGTTCAACCACATGAATTGAAATAATTGCAGCCAAAAGCAAAGGTGCTTTTCTGTAGGTATAGGTTTTATCTTGCATGAGTGGGCCTTGCCAGCTGTGATGCTTAAAACCTGGAGTCAAGCTTCTGTGCCTGTATCCCTGGTGAGAAACTTGGGGTATTCAGTAATCTTGCTTGTGTCTCCAATGGAGATGGAGTAAAGAAAACTGGAGTGCCTGAGAGTGAAATGTTCTCCACACCCTAGAAAGATCTGTGGGCTGTCTTCTTTGTCTACATCCTGGGAATGCCTTTGGCAAAGGGGACACACATACCTGACAAACGTATTTATATTGGCTTAGGTTTAGGGGAATTCCATTCGATTGGTTTTACCCTAGGTGGGTATTGCCCAACTAGGATCAGCAGAATAGTAAGTACTCAGAATCTTGGCTGAGTTCCTTATCTTCCTGGCTACCTTGCCCGTACATGATCAAAGCACATGAACAGCATCACCAATGCCCATACACAGCAACAGCCCCCACAAACAGCTTTCAGTTTTCTTTTCTTTTCTTTTCTTTTTTTGTTTGTTTTTGTTTTTCAAGACAGGGTTTCTCTGTGTTGCCCTGACTGTCTTGGAACTCACTCTGTAAACCAGGCTGGCCTTGAACTCAGAAATCTGCCTGCCTCTGCCTCCCGAGTGCTGGGATTAAAGGCGTGCGCCACCACTGCCCGGCGCCCTCAGTTTTCTTAAAGGAGCTCTCTTTAGGAAGCTTAGCAGTTTGGGGTGGAAAGTCTTTGTGCAGAAACCCCAAATATGGCATTTTCCATCTGTTAATACCAAGTGTTTGCAGCCATAGGACACTGGGGAAAGAAAGAAAGCTTATACATAATAGCACTTTCTGATGAAGGAGCCTAAGTGAGACACACTCATCAAAGCCAGGACTGACCTGGGTGTTGCAGGGCTCCTGAGGAAGTAGTACTGACTCTCCCATGTGATGGTGGAGTCTATAGGCCGAAAGAGACTCTGTAGATCCTGGGCCACTTTCGGGAGACCAGGGAGTGTCTAAGCTTACCAGGGAACTTTCCCACGGTGAAGGATGCTGAGTTTGGATGTGTGATGCTACCTGGGAGAGAGAGAGGGGAAAGGGACAGGGTGCCAGCATCTTGCACAACAGTTTAGAGGCAAAAAGAGCCTCTTTTCCCTCTGTTGGTTCAGCATGGAGCTTAGTGGGGCACATCAAGCATGTATTACATTGTATGAGCATCTAGCCAGGTACCTTAGGAGATTTAGAAGCTTATATGTTGGCATCAAAGGGAAAGGTTTAGTTGTTTAGATAATAATGGCTCTTATAGGCTCATATGTTTGAATACTTAGTTTCCAGTTATTGGAACAGTTTGGGAAGGATTAAGAGGTATGGCCTTGTAGGAGGTGTGCCACTGGGGGCAAACTTGGAGGTTTCAGTAGACTCAGTACCATTCCTAGCATCTCTCTTTGCCTGCTACTAGTGGATTAACTGTGAGCTCTCAGCCACTGCTCCAGCTGCCTGCTCTCAAGCTCTCTGTCATGATGGTCATGGACTCTAATTTTTTGAATCCTTAAGCCCCTTGATCATAGTGTCTTGTCCCAGTAATAGAAACATGACTAAGACAGAGAGATGTGAGGATGCAGGCAATTTAGGAGGAAGAGTAAGTAGGCTTTGGGGGTGATGAATGAATCCAGAGAACAGAGATTGGTCCCACTCTCGTCTCCCTTCTTGTGGATGACAGCAATCTGGTGAAGGGACTCCCCAAACCCAGTGTCTTCGGGAGGATCAGCCTTGCAGATTAGATAGGAGATAGCTAGAGGAAGCTCTTGTGTCCCACACTGTACTCTCTGGCTCTCCAGGACTGATCTTTGGTACCATTTTCTGAGTCCTAGCCCCAGTGTAAGTCTTACTCTCTCTCTGGACACAGTGTGAGAGGACAAGAAGTAGACACGTGTTTCACATTGCCTAGTTCCTTTTCTAGCATGCTCTGTGATAGGAGCCTCAGGGATCCCAGTTCTGACGGAGGGGTTAGTGAAGAGGTGGCACTGGGGATGGAAAACAGGCTTGAGGTCCCATAGAGTGGAGCTAAGACATTGGACCCTGGCTCTCAGCATGTAACCCTTAGCCTAGTTCTCTTCAGACAGTCTGGGAGGGTGGGCTTGCTCAACAATGCCGTCTGCTTTGGCTCACCAGCTTCTTGCTAGAGTATTTATTCCTTACCTCCCTCACTTCAGGTGGGGAGCTGAGAGAGCTGCTAGGCTGGCTGGCTGGAGACACAGGTCTGCATTAAAGGATGATCCAGAAAGATTAAGTGTTGAACTACCCAGTGCTTCTGTGGGAGGAGCTCACAGGCATGTCTACCTCCATTTCTTCCTTTCTTCCTGTCATAGTCTCTGTCATAGTCCCTGTCATAGTTCATGTGCCCACAGGCTGTAGGGTTTACAGTTCCTCTGTTAGCCACGGGGAGACCCCCAGCTTAGAGCAGGCATGCCTGGTCTCTATGGGGGCTCAAAAGGTGACACCCCGAAGTGGAGGCCTCAGAAGCAAAGCTTCTCTCCGGCTCTCCCATCTCTCACCCTTCTCCTCGCCTGAAGCAAGCAAAGAAACTGTAATTGCTGCCCCTGAGGTGAGCGGCATTCTTGAAGAATGGTAGAGCCTCTCTTAGCTCTCAGTGAGCTAACTCAGAGAGCTAGGGGGCCTGAGGGTAAATGGTCCCCAAAGCCACTTTGAGCCATTGTCTTCTGCCCAGGAAAAGTAAGAAACCTCCCACAAGGTATGAGCAGAGTGAATGGAGGTTTATTAAGAGAGGAAAACTCTGGGGAGTTGAAGGGGTTTTAAGGTAGGAATATATCTACACTAACATGCCCTGTGGCCTTTTGTGGGTGTTGTGTTGGGAACTGGATGAAGATTGGAGCTACCTTTATTGGGAATGGCCATTTTTAAAGCCCATTCTGGCATTAGCCAATAAGGTATCCATCCACCTGTACTCTGCATGTTCCCCAGGCCCTACTAAGAGATCATCTTAGTTACTTGTCCAGCCAGGGGCCTGGTCAAATGTGACCAGCTCATGACCCACCATGAGCCCTGCCCATTCATTGTCTAAGGATAGCTGACTAACTCCTGTCTTAATAGGAGCCAGAATCACTTTCCCCAAAGACAGTCACAAACTCTAAAACTATACGCTAATTTTCTCCTACTTTTCTGTGTAGGAGCTGGGCCACAAAGGAATTAGGATTCTCATTGCAAAGCCCTGCCATGCATTTTGGAAGAAGAAATGTCACAAGGGGGACTGGAGAGATAGCTCAGTGGCTAAGAGCATTTATTGCTCTTGCAAAGGACCCAAGTTAGGCCCCAGCACCCACATGGTGGCTCACAACTGTCTATAACTCCTGTTTCAGGAGATCCAATCCCTCTTCTGGCCTTTTCAGGAACTGCACATATGTGGTGTACATACATATATTCTGAGAAACACTCATATACATAAAGATAAATGAATCATAAAATTAAAAAAAAAAAAAAAAAAAAACCAAATAACCCAAAACAAAATACTACATCTGAGGAGCCAAGAAGAGTCTGGACAGACAGCACCCCTCTTTTAATAACACCCCCTTTGTCCAATCACATCCCTACCATGTTCATTGACCTGAAGCACTCACCCCGGCTCTTTGAACCTTGTCTTCAATCTGAAGGGTCCTGTGTCATATACAAACTCTGATGAAATAAATTCATGTTGATGCAAAACACAGCTCTCACCTCAAAA
Source organism: Arvicanthis niloticus (assembly GCF_011762505.2). Taxonomy (NCBI): domain Eukaryota; kingdom Metazoa; phylum Chordata; class Mammalia; order Rodentia; family Muridae; genus Arvicanthis; species Arvicanthis niloticus. Next base: position 30,430,193 of record NC_047662.1, on the reverse strand, counting down.
AGGAATCAAAGATAGTTTATTTTTTTTTAGTCAAACATGAGTGACTGTAGCTAAAGTACGTGTTCTCCTGTGGAAGTGGTTCCACGGCATGTGATTAGTTACAGAACAAAGGTCATAAATCAAATACATCAGTGGGGACCACAGGGAGGAGGCTTGCAGCAAAGCAGGTAAAGCTCTGTGGTCGGTTTTAGATGCTGATGGCATCCTCAGCTTTGGTGAAAGCTAGTGGCCATGGCTCAGACGCATCTTAAAGGTTTTGACAGTTACAGGCACAGAAGTGGAAAATGAATGGTTTTTCAAAGCAACTAAAAATAGCCCAAAGTAACTCGGCTTTTGATCTGCAGCATTCAGACCCTCATAATCTTGATCTTCTAATCGGTTATTGGAGAATCGTCAGCACACGTGTGGTTTTTTGGGCCTTCAGTTCATATTTTTACACTTTTCTGCTGTAACTTGGTGTGCTGGTTAGGTGGGGTTTTTGTTTGTTTTTGTCAACTTGATATAAGCTAGGGTCATCTCGGGAAAGAGAACCTCAGTTGAGAAAAGGCCTCCATCATATAGGCCTGTAGACAAGTCCATGGGTGTTGTGTGTGTGTGTGTTGGGGGGGGGTTCTTGATTAATACTGAATGTGGGGGGCCACCCCACAGTGGGAGTGCTTTTTGGATAGATGGTCCTGAGTTACATAAGAAAGCAGGCTGGGCAAGCTGTGGAGATGGAGCCAATAAGCACCCCACAAACACCCTCACACCCCATCCCTGGCTTCTGTTTTAGATCCTGCCTCCAGGTTCCTGTCTTGAGTTCCTTCCGGACTTCCCTCAGGGATGGAGTTTGACCTGAGAGCTGTTAGATGAAATTAACAGCTGTCTTGTTTATCACAGCAGGAGAAAGTAAACCAGACCACCTTTCTTTCCTTCCCTCCCTCCTTCCTTTCCTGCTTCTTTCCTTTCCTTCCTTCTTTCTTTTTTTTTCTTTTTTGTGTGTTTATTTGTTTGTTTGTTTGTTTTGGAAGAGTGGAGACAGTATCTCACTATGTGGCCTTAACTGGCCTGGAACTCACTATGTAGATCAGGCCTTGAGCTCAGAGAGATCCACTTGCCTCCTGAGTGTCCCTTTTATTATAGGAAAGTATCCATCTTCTTCATGAAGGTGTAGGAAAGGGCTTGCCATTGCTTCTACTTCTACACACACATCAAGTTCACAGAGGAGCCTGAACTTGAACCCAGGGCTCCACACTGGAGACTCTTGGTAACCTGGTTATGGATTAAGGTTAGGAGAAATTATCTTCTCTGTCCCAGTGAGGGTTCCTATTTCCACTTGAAAGTTATTCTGGTGTCAGTGGTTGGCTCACATTCCTCTCCCACTGAAGCATTTAGGAAAAATCATGTCATTCGCCCACTGCCTCCCCACCCCCCGGGGCAAATAGCTGAACAGCTTCCTTACAGCTGTCCAGTGCCCTGTGCTCAATGGAAAAGGGGGAGGTTTACAAATCATCTAGCTACTCTGTGTGTGTGTGTGTGTGTGTGTGTGTGTGTGTGTGTGTGTGTGTGTGTGTGTTGGCAGTAGTTGGGAATGTGGAGGAGAGCAGAGAGACCCTCAGGCTCCATGCCCAGTCCTTGAGATTTCCCAGGAGAGAAACCAGCCTTCAGGCAGCAAGCCAGGAATCTCCCTCATTGCTCCAGCAAATGGGACCTGGAGGAGCCGTCCTCGTCCTCACTGCTGATGGGTAGCAGGAGGGTGAGGATAAAGGGCACATTGTGGTCCCCCCCAGGACCCTTACAGCATCCAGAAGGAAACCCGAATATTTGTCCCATTTCCTGTGGGCCATTTGGACATATTTTCTCAGTCCAGAGAAAAGCTGCGGTGTAAACTAAGGATCTGTTCTAGGGGGCCCGTTGGCTCCTTGGAGTCTGTAATTGGGGTATTGAAAGGATACAGAAAAAAAGGCCCACAGAAGAGTGGGTGATCTTTTATACTTAAAGTTCCCCCCTCTATAAAAGCGACGTATTACAAACCTCTTTCTCCTCTCGAACATTTCTTGCTAAGTGCATTCTGATGCCACATTGAAACGCAAAATAGCTGGAATCAAGCAGGCTCCGAAGGCTATTTATATGCTAATCTCTATTTCCCAAGCCGAAGCAGGAACCTCGAGCTCGGAGCTGCTTCTAATGATGGCTCAGCTTTAACCTCTCTGGAAGAAAGAAAAGTATTTTCCTTAAGAAAACAACTCAGTTTCTTTAAGATGAAATGTAATTATCTATTATCAGATGTCCCTTAAAATGCAAGGCCTATTAAGGCTGCTAAAAATATTGAAGCCCTAATTTCACCATAATAGCATTTTAATTTCAGCAAATCACGCTGCTATTGTTACAGGACATTTTGTGGTAGGGATGTGGTAAGAGGTCCATCTTAGCTTTTTTTCCTAACATTTTCTCTTCTCTGAGAAGTACAATTAAATCATTGCAATCATCTAACCTTGCTCGACACAAAATTTTACTTATGAAGTGAGAAAACAATGGCCATTAGCATTTAAAAGAATTTGTTTTAAAAGTAGCTAAAGTTTAATTGCTTTAAATATTCTTGTTGGAGTGTGCAGTCGCTGTTGGTTCAACGTTTGTATTAAAGAGAGACGGCGTTTAATTGATTGCTGAATTTCATTGAAAAATATTTACTTTCTTCTTGGGCAAAGTACAAAAGAGGTGTCTTGACAGACCCCCCAGGAATGGTTTGAGGAGAAAGGGAATGCTCTGAGGGTTAAGTTGCTGGCCAGGTGACCCACCTCTGCACTGGGATTTTTTTCTCCTGTGTGTGTGTGTGTGTTTGTGTTTTCTTGGGACCCTATGAGTAAGAGCTGGAGAATGTGATGTTGGGTCCCCTAGCCTGTCTACTAAGTGGGCTCACCTTTTCAACCAGGAGGGCTGAGTGGCAGGTCAGTGGAAGCAGACACTCTGACCAACTTAGATAAACTCACCCTTTCCCTCCTCTGATTGGACATTTTGGGCCACCTTCAAGGGACTGAGTCACTGTGAAGTCTCATGGGTTTTAATAAGAATTTCTAGTTCAGGGCTAAGAAGGTGGGGTAGTAAGGATGGAGTAGGCAGGCAGGCTTTGGCTGGCAGAGGAAGAGGTCATGAACATTGAACACGGAGAATGTCATGGGCCCCAGAGGCCACCGACTAGGTTTTGTGAAGGTTTTGAATCAGTATTATTTGAAGAAGGAGCGTCACGCATCTTAGCCACTTCTTCCTGGTTCTCATTTAATCCTCACAATGCCGTAATGGCAGAGGCTGTTATCCCTGTTTTCCAAATGTGGAAACTGAGGCTGGCAGGGCTTCATTTGTTGCAGCTTAGTCATCCAGTGGGAGCCGTCCGGTGACGTCATCGATGCACTACTGTCCACGTCTGCCAGGGTCTGCCTGGAGTCCCTTCCTTAATTCCTTGTGGCCTCCGAGATGGTTCAATTAGGCTGCTTCCCTGGCACCTGTGGTTTGGGTCTGTCTGGACCCTCAGACACACGGAATCTGAATAGTTTAACCCAATTCTATCCCTTGTTGGCTCCTAGTTTCCTTCCTGTAAAATGAAGACCTTGGATGACCTAGTCCTTAAGAACTCTTCTTGGTTTGAATTTTTGTGGACTGAGTGCTAGTCTCCACAAGAAATCAGTGACCACTGTGAACTAGACCCGAGTGGCGTTTTACGGGAACACGGGGTCTGGTCTCCCTGATAAATGCCTGCACAGCCAGGTTCCCTGTGGCTGCCCATTTCCCTGCCTGTGTCGCTCAGCTTAGGGTGGATCAGGTCACTCTGTGTCAGGCCAATCTGAGACTTTTTCCTCTGCTTCTTTTTCTGTCTCCAAGTGTTAATTCTTCTGGGAGAATGCCACCCCTTTTGCAGCCTGTGATTCCCACGGTTCTTGAGACTATCTCTCCTATGGCATCTTCTGCAGCAGAGGAGAAACAGCCTAGGTTAAATTCCTTGTTCTGCTGCTGAGCTTCGTCTGATCTCGGGAGCCTGCTCCCATATCCACATGGAGGAAATAACAGTGTCCATCCAATTCCTCTGGTTGTGTAAGAACCGAATGAGATTTGCATAGAGTTCTCAGAACCATACCTGGTGTAAGTATCACTTGCCAATGGATTAAAGGCACTAGCTTATTCATAGACATGTGTTCCACCAGCCACGGTGTTCTGCCAGGTCTGACACCACAAGACACCACACCTTTATATCTCCATGGCCGGCACAGTGGCTACCACATCATGGGAAACACTATATAGCTTCCAAGAGCAGGTGTCCAAACCCATGTTTTGCTACTTACTGGCTGTGTGACCCTGGGTAGGTTCCCTGGCCTCTCTGGCTTCCAGTTTCTGTCATTGTTAATGGATATAATTACAAGACCACTTTTCCACGATGGCAGACAGTTACACTGCTACAGTGAAGTCCTGGCCCAGTGGCAGTTTTTTGGAGCGCAGCCCACGAAACCTTTGAGGTTAACAAGTTCTCATTAATAACTGACATCTGCATCCCATTTTCCGATGCCTATCTCCTTTCGTCCTCACAGCAGCTCTGGGAGGGGCCTCTTATCTTCTGTTTCTCTGAGATTTTACAGCTGGTAAGAGACAGGTTGCCCAACCTCACGTGAAATCCCCCTGTCTCAATGACACCTCCTCATCTCATGACGCCAGATGGACCGGGAAAGCTTCTCAAATAGACCAAGCAGTTTTCCATAAAAGTAAGGTGGAGCGGGGACTTGCTTGCAGCATGTGATGTGGTCCAGCTAAATGATTTCATCACGGCAGCTCCTGAAATGACACCTCCAGCTTGAAGCTTTTTAGACTCTTCAGGGACAGTTATAAATCTGATTATATCTGAAATAGCAGATTTCAAGTTGAAGTCCCCTTTGTCCACTCTGGAATTCAAATTTATTTCTAAGAGACCAGTGCAATTTTCTTATCTTTGTTACAAATTACTACAGTCTGGGTTAATCTCACACAGCAATAAAGCTGTTTGCCTAGGAAGCTTCTCGCAGTGTCAGAGCTGATGAATGGCTCCCTCTGGCTATAATAATTCAGTCTAGAACACTGGAGAAACACACACACACACACACACACACACACACACACACACACCCCTTGCGTGTATTTGGCAGCTTAGATGGGAGGGTCAGAGATGCTCACTGAGAGAGGTCACTGGAACTTTTGAACCTGGGAATGCTAAGGTACCCAGGAAGGAAGAGCAAGTTCTGTAGAAAAAGTGGTCCCACCTGGAGTTTTCTGAGGGGAGCTGTGGTTCGGGTGACTAAGAGAAGCCGGAACAGTCAGAGGGTACGGCCTGAGTGGCCTTAATGAGCAGTGGGGTGAGTAGGTTGGTGTCAGAGTTAGAGAAGAATCAGCTGTATGGAAGGGGCAGAGGACTTGTCTGTGATTCACTGAACAGTTACTGTAGCTTAAAAACTGTAATATGTGCCACTGATTAGAAAAGGCACTATTGAGTTAATAAGAACCCTTCTTGGAGGACTGAGGAATTGGAACGCAACCCACTTCACTGTGCACTCAAAGACTCAATATTGTGGTCCTGGAAGGCATTCTCCAGAGATGAAATTCGAGGGGAGGAGAGGGGATGAGAGGGAACGGGAGGGAAGGGAAGGGAATGGGAGAAGAGCATTTCAGTAGTTGGAGATGTTGGTAAGAAAGAATATTCATTCAGGCAGAGAATAGCACGTGCACAGGTCCTGGGGCAGGGAAGCTTGCTCATCAAACTGAAGGAGTGCACACACAGTGGCTAACCTTGGTTGTCAGCTGGGCAAACCTGGGAAGAGGGTAGCTCAATGGGGGCCATTGTCTCTATCAAATTGGCCTTTAGGCATGTCTATGAAGGTATTTTCTTGATTGCTAATTCATGTGGAGGACCCAGCTTCCCGTGAGCAGTGTCATCCCTGTGTTCTATGAGAAAGGTAGCCGGGCAAGCCAGGAGTAACAAGCCAGAAAGTTCCTGTTGGTGGGTTTGCTTCTGTACCTGCTGGAGGTCCCTCTCTGACTCACCTTAATGATGGGGAAGTATAAAGCAAATAAACCTTTCCTCCCCAGATTTTGGTAATGGCGTTTATCCCAGCTACTGCAAGCAAAATAGGATGGCTAGAGGAAGTGGTTGCTGGGAGACGCAGTGTGGAGTTCTGGTGGGAGCATCTCATGACGGACCTCGAGAACAGGCTGTGGGATTTAAATGGTATTCTGAGAGCAATGAGGAGTTACTGAAGGGTTCTAAGGAGCAGGCAACACACTTTGTATTTAGCATCTTTCGGTGCTCATCTCCCTAGACAATGCCAGAATCTATGGGGCCTTGCCGAGCTCACCAAGGGCTTCTGTCCCTTCTGGTTCCCAGTTGGAAACCTCCTGTTCCTCCCCTCCCATACTCTGCTTTTGCATTCTGAGCATTCTCTACCATCCTTCCTGTTTCTAAGCTTCTGCTGTGAATACAAACAGGCACGAAATACCCTTTCCTGCCTACTGCCTACGAACTTCAATTGTCCTTTAGCTCCAAAGCCCTTAAAGGAACAGGAGTCCTGGGTCGATTTCCAGGTTCCCTCTAAATGCCAGAGGTATTATTGGAATTGCTTTTGTTTGTTGGTTGGTTGGTTGGTTTTCATTGAGACAGGGTCTCTCTCTCTCTCTCTCTCTCTCTCTTTCTCTCTCTCTCTCTCTCTCTCTCTCTCTCTCTCTCTCTCTCTCTCTCTAGCTCTGGCTATGCTGGAACTCACCATGTAGACCAGGCTGGAAATGAATTTATAGAAATCCTTCTGCCTCTGCCTCCTGAATGGTGGCATTAAAGGTGTGGACCACACCTAGCTCTGAATTTCTTTTTAACTGATACAATCTTTTACTGTGAAATGGATTGAACAACAAGGAAACCAATGGCAAAATTCATTCATCTATTCATCCTCTGTCCATCCATCCATCCATCCATCCATCCATCCATCCACCCACCCATCCATCCATCCATTCATCCATCCATCCACCCATCCATCCATCCATCCATCCACCCGTCCATCCGTCCATCCATCCATTCATCCATCCATCCACCCACCCATCCATCCATTTCTCCATCTCTTCACCCTTCCTTTTTTCCCTTCCCTGTCCCTCCCCCTGGCTACTATGAGCAAGGAGTTTATGCTGACATTTCTTTATAAATGCCCTATTTTGAGAATAATCTAACATATTCTTATTTCTCTACTAGGCTGCCTGTTGTCAAGCATTCAAACCACCCTACTATAATGTTAAAAAGCCTGGATCCTGGAGTCAGACTTCTTGGTTCATGGCTTGACTTCATCATTTATCAGTTACTGCATATCTGGTCAAACAAATTAGACTCTGGCGATGGCACTTACTTTATCTTTAAAATGAGGCTCACATTACACTTACCCCAAAGACTGGCTGTAGAGATTAAGTAAGTCTCTATGTCTTAGTTTGGGTTTTATTGCTGTAAAGAGACACCATGACCAAGGCAACTCTCATAAAGGATAACATTTAATTGGGTCTGGCTTAGAGTTCAGAGGTTCAGTCCATTGTCATCATGGCCGGAAGCATGGTGGCATGCAGGTAAAGCATGGTGCTGGAGAGGAGCTGAGAGCTCCACATCTGGTTCAGCAGGCAGCAGGAAGAGAGCACACTAGCCCTGGCTTGAGCATTTGAGACTCCAAAGCCCACCCCCAGAGATATTCTTTCTCCAACACGGACCTCCACACCTCCTAATAGTGCTACTCTCTATGTCCAAGCATTTAAACACATGAATCTCTGGGGTCATTCTTATTCAAACCACCACACTATGCAGGTCAGTATGTAGCACAGACCTTAGTGCTTAGGAAGCACCTCGTTAATTATATCATGGGTGCTTTAGGACCACTGTAGACAGCTGGCATAGCTGGGTAAATACCGTGCTCAAATGTGAGTGACCACGTATATATCCCATGACTACCATGGACTTACTAGGTGTTTCCATATAGAGTTTGAATATAGGTTTTGTTTTTTCTCCCTGGGGCCCCTCAAAACATTACCGCTTTCTTTCTTTTTTCAAATGTGTGGGGGTATGTGAGTATAGTGTATGCTCACACACATGTGTATATGTGTGTGTGTGTCCACATTCCTGTGCATGTGTGTGCAGAAAACAGAGAAGATGTTTGGTATCCTGCTGTGCCACTCTTTGATTTATTCTTTTAGACAGTGTCTCTAACTGAATCTGGAGCTAAACTGACTTCCAACAAGCTCAACCCATCCTCTGGTCTTTGCCCCACCCTCCCTTATGGCAATGCAGAGATATGCAGCTTTTTAAATGGCTACTGGAGATTTAAACTCCAGTCCGTATGCTTGTGAAACAAGTGCTTTTACCCGTGGGTCATCTCTCAGGTTCTTGTTGCTTGGATTTTAGCGCTTATCTCTACATGTGCCTTTCCCACAATGCTCTGTGTGTCCTCCATTGTCAGCTGTACTTGGTACAGCACCCCAACTCCCACCCCTACCTAAGGTCCTGCAGAGTGTACCTCCTTGCTCCACCTTGCCCCGAGTTTTATTGTAACATGCTAGTTGTTTTGTTTTTCCTTATTTATTACTGTGAGACAGAGACAGCCTCATGGTTAATTCACTCTTCATCCCATGCGACCGACCGGACCCTTGGTGCTTTGCAGTGAGCTACAGCCAGAGACAGGTGGTGCTAATCACATACCAGGAAGTAATCCTAAAGCCAGCCCTGCAGGCAGGTGACATCATCATCACTATTACACAGTCAAGAGGAAGATGGAATGGACTGAGCACTGTCTCTTTCCTAGGACTCTTCTTGCTGCCCCAACCCCATGTGTATGTATATGTGTGTAAATATTATATATGTATATATAAATTAGGACCACATAAGAGATATCTGTTTTTTTGCTAATCTGACTGAAAAGAAATAATTCCAAATACTGGAGAAGAAAATCATAGTTGTACTGATGTTTGTTGCAGTTTTCCTTACAATGATAACATACTCATCAATAGACAGACTACCTAGGGAAACTGCCCACAACTCTCTAGAGGATTAGTCACTGAAATGACATTCACTTAGATTATGTATGGTACCCCCAAATGCTTAGGCAGTGAGTGGTATTAGGCTGACAAATATATATTGTATTGAGTATTGAGTTCACTATATATATATGTATATATATGTATATATATACACACACATACATATATACATGTATGTGTATATGTGTGTGTATATGTGTGTGTATGTATATATGTATGTACATATATATATATATATATATATATATATATATATATATAGTGAGTTCACAATGATTATGGTGGAGTAAAGGCTAAAGCTTAGGAGAAAGGAAACGTTCCACGAATGTTAATAGAAATGTCAGGGTGAATGAATTATGGCTTATTTTTGTTTCTTCTTTTATTTTTTTTCTATCCCCCAAATTTTCTGAAACACGGTGATATTATTTTTTATGATGAAAATGATGTATTTCTTAAAAGCTGATAAATAATTCTCTAGCTGAACCTTATTAACAGGCAGAGGTGACCTTGTCTGAGGAATGTTTTCCAGCCTTGAAGTAATGCGGGGAAGGCAGGGCCAAGTGTGGCTCAGGTTCTGAGTTCATGGGACACCTGGTGAAAAACTGCCACTGTCACCCGACCCCGGGGCCCCTGCACCAGGGTCACAGAAGCAGCGCAGACCTCTTTTTCTGTCTGAAGCATCCTGTTCTGTGTGTGGCTGTCTTCCAAAAGCTTGGTTGTCTAAAACCTGGATGAAGAAACCTTCATCTTTATTTCTTTACTTATTTTTTAAAACAATCGTCAGGCCGAGGATTAGCATCAGGGCTTTGCCCCTGCTAGGCAAGCGCTGTCCTGCTGAGGGAGAAGTTTTAATTTAAAACAATCAACCAAAAGAGGAAGCAGAGCCCACTGAGGAGCTGTCCCAGGTTGGAAGCACTTTGCTGTCAGCCTAGAGGGTTGAATGACTTCAGGGACTTTTGGGACTGTGGTATTTTTTAGCCCTTAGGTAGGTCCAGACGCCCCCCCCACCCCCCTCCAGATTGCAGGGCTCTTTTAATGCCAGCAGTCAGGAAGCAGAGGCAGGTGGATCTCTGTGAGTTTGAGGTCAGCCTGGTCTATGCATACATAGTGTGTTCTAGGACAGCCAGAGCTACACCGTGAGACTCTGTCTAAAAGAAAAGAAAACATAAGAAAAGAGAAAGAAAGAAAGAAAGAAAGAAAGAAAGAAAGAAAGAAAGAAAGAAAGAGTGGTGACAGGTTATGAAAGCTGCTTCCTTTAGTTTCTGTTGTTAATACTTTCCCCAGTGGGGATGGGGGCAGGGCCTCTCCTCTGATTTCAAGAAACAAGCTGGGAGTGCCTAAATGGCAGCCCTTGGGTTTTTAATCTGTGTGACTAGCCTTCCCTTTGCACCCAGTTGGAAGTGGGGAGAATTTTTGTTTTTCTTTAAGAATGTTACAAAGGAAAAAAAGAAAAAGAAGCAATGCTAGAAGACATGGAGTAACCCAAAGACTTCCTGCATCCTTTAAATGTCTGAAACTCAGACCTTGTCCCTGTTGGAATTCTCTTTCTCAAATCTCACTGGGTTACACAGGGCTTCACTGTTATATGGACACTCCCAGCCCTCTAGCTTGTCTTCTTGTGAAGAAATGCTCCTCTTCCTCCTCTTCCTCCTCCCCTTCCTCTTTCTCTTTCCCTTCCTTTTTCCCTTCTTCCTCCTCTTCTTCCTCCCCTTCCTCTTTCTCTTCCCCTTCCTTCTCCCCCTCCTCCTCTTTTCCCTTCACCTCTCCTTCCTTCTCCTCTTCCTTTTTCTTTCTTTCTTCTTTCTTTTCTTCCTCCTTTTTTTTTTTTTTTTGACAGAATATCAAACTATAGCCAAGGCTGGTCCTGAACCTACAATCCTCCTGCCTCAGTCTCTCAAGTACTGAGTTTACATCCGTGAGCCTATACCTGATGTTGAAGACACTTTCTAGTTTTCTATCATCTGTGCCTGACATGCACTGAAGACCACAGCTCACCCCACAGGAGGCACTGTCGCTCAAGGGCCCCAGAGCCTGCTCTAATCTAAAATAGCATTACTGCTCCTTTCAAGGCAACACCATCATGGCCGTCCATCTTACAAGAGAAAAAGGAGGCCTAGAGTGTTTAAATGGCTTGGGCAGGATCACGTTGCTAGTATGAGGCAGAGCAAGTAAGTATTCTAACTAGCCCCTGTGACCATGATGCACTGTTGTTACCAGTATGTTGTGAGAAGGGAACATTTGCACCTGCTGTCCATGAAGAAGTAAGACTCATGTGCTCCTCCAGTGTGTGAGGCAGACACAGTGCGGCCTCATACAACAACAGCAGAGGGATTACAGCTTGTGCTTGCATTTAGGGTTAAATTTCACCCCACACTTGACCTGATTTCTTGAAAATAACCTTGGGCAAGCCATTGGATGCTTCCTAAATTCTGGTTGGTTTGTTCGTCTTTCCCTGTAAGAATAGGAAAATAGAATAGGCTACGATGGTATTTAAGTCTGCTGCTATGAACACAGTCCCCAGACCAATACCTCGCACATAATAAATAATAAATAAATACAAGTTGACAGTGACCTCCATAATGGCAGACAGGAGGCATTGGGGTGGGGTGGGTGGAGGGAGATGGAGCAGTCTCATATACTACAGGTTAGTCTTGGATTTTCCCTGTAGCAGAGGATGGTTTTGAACTTTTAATCTTTTCCTGTTTCTCCTTCCCAAGTGCTGGGATGGATCATAGACCTGTGCCACCACATCTGCTGGGAGAAAGTTCTCCCTCTTATTTGTTACTGTGTGTCTACCACTGGGTTAGTACCTGACACATGCTCAATACACTTTACATGAATGAGTGGTGGAGGTTCTGACCCAAGTTGAGGCCACAGTGTCTCAGATGCAGTTCCCTCTGTGCTGAGTCCTCATGAAGGGCAGGATGGACCCCATCTCTCTGGCAAGTGGTGGATAGATATGGCCAGCTCATAGTTACCATGTTCTGAATCACCTGATCTAGAGCCAAGGGTTAGGGGTGGTCAAGATAGCACCCCAAGGCTGCTTCTAACTTCAATTTTATCACTGTGAGCTAAGTTCTCTCTGGTCTAATTGGAGTTGCTTGTCAAAATTTATTGGCTGGAGTCAAAGGAGAGATCCTACCAAATTAGGATTGCACGGGCTGGAGAGACCACTGGGACTTGGGGCACCCTATGGCCCCACAGGGGCTTCCTACCCCCACCTCTTCCTAATAGGAGGCCCCAAGTAGTTAGAATTCAATTAGGCGCTGCTGAAGGCAGTCTTTCAGGCAGAGCCAGGGCAGGCCCATGTCTGGGCTGAACAGAACAACCGATTTAAGCTAAATCAACGCCTACTTAAGTGAGCCGTAATAAGCATTCTGGGGGCAACGCCAGCCTGGGGGCGTCATTTATCACTGGGTAATAGAAAGCCGTAATGAATAATAACTTGGGCCCAGCAGCCAGTGCATGCATACATTACAGGTTCGAGCTGCTGCTGTCCACTGAGCCGGGAGGGTGGGTCTGAGGCCAGGGTGGTGAGGTTTGCATATTGAATTCTGCCGCTGTGCAGGAAGGCCTTTGTTGTACAGGAAAGCCATTAATCTAACACCCGCTTTGCCAGTCTGTGCTTGGTGTGGGGAACACACGGTCTATTTGCTTGTATTGTGCCGAGAGGAAGCAAGATGCCCCTGAGGAGAAAACCTGTTCTGGAGGGATGCTGGTGTTGGCCTCTGCCGTGGCCCGTCTATGAGAACATAAGTCAAGTCCACTTCTTTCGGAGGCCTGCTTCCAGGCTGCATGTTTATGTTCTCAAGGTGCCCCATTGTCAGCAGTGGCCAGAGCTCTGTTCAGGGCAGTGGGAGGATTTGGGGTAACAGGGGCCGGGCGCACGAAGTTCCTGCCTCTGTGTAGTCCCATCTGCTATCTGATTCTGATTTTGAAATGGATGTTAAATATCTGTTCAGTTTTATAGGAACCAAGAATTTTGTAGAAAACAATTAGGGTTAAGTGACTTACGCATGTAACAAAGAGAGGGCATTACATTCGTGCCTATAAACCCTGAATTCCACTTGTGCACCTGCATGTGTGTGTGTGTGTGTGTGTGAGTGTGTGCATGAGCATGCACATACAGGATTCATATCTCTGTGCATGTGTGTGTGTGTGTGTGTCTGTGTGAGAGAAATGTACATGTTTGTGTACATGTGTGCAGAGGTCAGAGGTCAACACTGAGTGCCTTCCTCTATTGCTCTTGTCCTGGTTTGGTTTTTATTTCGATGATGGCACCAAGAATAGAATCCTCTCAAGGATTAAGAAAGGACTTAATTGGTTTACGGTTCTAGGTAGCAATCTATCACTGAGGGTAGTTGGGGTGGAAACTTGAACAGGAGGCTGGAATACAGACCATGGAGAAATGCTGTTTACTGGACTGCTCTCCATGGCTTGCTCAGGCTGCTTTTTTTATACAGCCCAAGACCACTTGCCTGGGGGTAGCACCAGCCCCAGTGGGCTGGACCTTCCCATAACAACCATTAATCAAGAAAATGCCCCAAACTTGCTGATAGGCCCATCTGATGGAGGCGTTCTCTCAGTTGAGGGTCCCTCTCTCCAGATGAGCCTAGCTTGTGTCAAGTTGCAAACAAAACAAAACAAAACAAAACTAACCAGCTCAGCTTTCCTCATTTTTTGGAGGGGGGGCGGATAGGGTTGTTGCAGTAAATATTAATTGGGGTTTTCTACCCAACCTTGATCATTTAATTCCCAAATAAAAATCATAAAACCTTTATATTTATAAAAAGCCTTAAAGCACTAGAGCTGAGCAGATATCACCGCTCTCTGCTATTCAGTCTACTTTCCCGTTGATAATCTCAAGATACCGATATCACTTGCCACATTCTGCCTGGGCCACTCCTACTCCAACAGGTCAGCAGCCCTCATGGCCATGGGCTCACAATCCACCTAACTCACATCGACTCCTTCCTTCTCTTTCTCTCCCCTCTCCTCGGGGTCTCTGCCTCAGACCCCAAGGCCCAGTATTGAAGCCCCGCCTACCCAGCTACAGACCGCAGGCATCTTTAATCAAGTGTTCCACAACGGAAGCTGGCATACGTGAGAATTCACTCATCTTGAGGCAACTAGACCTAGCGATACAGAATTTAGCATTTCAATATATAGCAACAGGTCAAACCTCAACACGGGGTCTCTTACTGAACCCAGAACACGTGTATTTGGCTACACTGCCTGGCCAATGAGCTTCAAGGATCCACTTGCCTCTGATCCCCCCAGGGCAGGGGCTGCAGACAGTTTCCACAATGCCTGGCTTTTCCGTGGTTGCTGGAAGTTGAGTCAGATTCTCACAATTGTGTGTCAAGCCTTTGACCAACAACTGATCCATTTCTGTAACCCTGAGTTCTTTACTTTCGGTCGCCTTCCTTCTTAGGAAGCAGAGCCCTGATGGCCTCTTTCTTCCTCTGCTCCTGTTTGTTTGGGGCTCTGATCCTGATTCCTCTTTTTATCATGTGCCTTCCGTATAGTGGCTTCTCTCAGTCCGCCTTGGGAGGAACCATTGGGAGGATAAAATGTCACTCTGTCCTGACCCGACATCCTTCTCTTTGGCTTAGTGGGCAACAGGCCACTGGCATATGAGAAAAGTGTCTTCCTGGCTCCACCTTCACCGTGGGCTCACTTCCTGACTTCTCTCGTGTTGGTGGAGTATTTCATTTTGTGGTAATCTTCTTCTGCTACCCAAAAGCCTCTGGGATTTCCTTCCACACAGATCCTGGCTCTGTGGAGTGGCTCTAAGTTCAACATTCACCTATTTTCTTGCCTTGCTCCTTCATGGCTGTATGTGTCTGTGTGGCTTCTCTTTTGTTTCCCTAAAGTCTTTACTGAAGTGGGAGAGGTTGCCTTCTTCTGTGCTCATGAATGAATTCATTCTGTGGACCTTTGTGCGCACTAGCTGGTTGCTAGGAGTTCATAGGGGACCTAGACCTATCTTCCCAGAGCAGACAGATGCCTTCCTCATGGCTGTGCTTGCTTGCTCAACTTTGCATTTCAACCTCAGGACTGCAGTTTCTTGAGTTTGTTGTCTGTGGGGAATCTGCTGCCCCTGCTTTATTTTTTGGCTCTTGGTCAGCAATGTGCTTCCTGGGGACCCACGAGGTTATGGGCTGCTTGAGAGTCATGAGCCATGCTGGGTCAGAGATACCTTCTGGTGTCAGGTACTGTCCCTCAGATCAAGAGGGGGCCTGGATACTGACTGGTGCCTTAAGATGGTACAGTCAGGTGCAGGGAAGTACCCACAGCAAGCGTTTCCCATCAAACACCGTAAATAAACAAAAGGCGTCAGCTCGCCTTAATCAACTAAAATTGATAAAACCAAACAATGTCACAAGAAATAGAAACAATGAACAGTGTCCTGGCTCTCATCTCCGTTCTGATGGCTCTGCCTTCACCCTCTCATCACCCCGTTGACTCTTTAATCCCCCTGCCAGCCCTTTTAATAAACCCTCTGAAGAGAAGACTTCTTTGGAATGAAATCGACCACATGGGTAGCAGAAGTGGGTCACTTGAAGGACCTGCTGTGAGGAGTGAGGTTGGCTGACAGCCTGGGAGTTGTGTAGCTTTGGAGCTGAGTGACAGTGAGCTGAGGCCTTATTCTCCTGGCCTGTGTCAACCAACCACTGAATACTGTGAGGTATCTTGCCCAGGTTGCTTCCTCTTGGGTAGAGGACTCTGTAAATGGCCTGTCTGCACCCCAGGGCTCCTTCTCAGCCTGGCCAAGACATTCTCAGAGCAGTGCAGAGCTGCAAAGTTCTTTCTGTCCTACCAACGCTGCCCCTTTTCCTGCGATGGATATCAGACAGGAACAACTGGTTCGGATTCTTCCTTGCCTATCCTGCTTCTTCTTCTCTCTGGCTGTCACAGGCTTTTCCCTATAACTAATTCACTTCCAACCCTGTCCATTGCGGAAGAACAGAGAAGCCAGGAGGCCCTGCTTTGTCTTGTTCTGTTCATCTTTCTTTCCTATGGTCTCATCACCATCTATGGTGTGGTGGTTTGAATATACTTGGCCCAGGGAGTGGCACTATTAGAGGGTATGGCCTTGTTGGAATAGATACAGCCTTGTTGGAGTAAATGTGGGCATAGGCAATGAGACCTTCCTCCTAACCATGTGGGAGCCATTCTTCTGGCAGCCTTCAGATGAAGATGTAGAACTCTCAGCTACTCCTGCACCATGCCTGCCTGGATGCTGCCATGCTCCTGCCTTGATGATAATGAACTGAACCTCTGAACCTGTAAGCCAGCCCCAATTAACTGTTGTCCTTATAAGAATTGCCTCAGTCATGGTATCTGTTCACAGCAGTAAAACTTTACCTAAGATATATCATGTCTCTCATCAGAACTGGAGTGATGGCCCACACAGTTGGGAATCACTGGACCTCAAGAGGTATGTATCCTCAACCACACTTCATCACTTCATCTGTAGCTTCTGGGAGGCTCCGGCTCAAAGTTCTTGTATCCCTTGGGTGTTCTACCCTGGCTTCACATTTCTATCTCAAATGTTTAGGGGAAGCACCTGTATCTAACTTGGAAGGAGGTACTGACTACTCTCCCTTAGTCAGTGTGCTGGCTAGTCTATGTCTACAAGCTGAAGTAGTTAGAGAGGAAGGAACGTCAACTGAGAAAATGCCTCCATGAGACTGGGCTTCAGGCAAGCCTGTAGGGCATTTTGTTAATTAGTGATTGGTGGGGGAAGAGCCCAGCCCATTGTAGATAGAGCCATCCCTGGGCTGGTGGTCTTGGTTTCTTAAAGAAAGCAGGCTGAGCAAGCCATGGAGAGCCAGCCAGTAAGCAGCACTCTTCCATGGCCTCTGTAACAGCTCCTGCCTCCAGGTTTCTGCCCTGTTTGAGTTTCTGTCTGTCTTCCCTCAGCAGACTGTGTTATGTAATCCAAACAACCCCTTTCCTCCCCTAATTGTTTTGGTCATGATGTTACATCATAGCAATAGAAACCCTAAGACAGTCAAGGTCTTAGGATATGATGTACCCAGGATGGTGATTGTGGTGAGTGAGAGCTATGTGAGGGGCCAACTAACTGAAATTAGTAAGCAGAGTATCCTTGTTGATTTGCTTTCCTCTTCCTCCTCTTCCTCCTCTTCTTCCTCCTCCTCTTCCTAATCTTCTTCCTCATCCTCTTTCTCATCTTCTTTCTCATCCTCTTCCTCCTCTTTCTCATCTCCTTCCTCCTCTTCTTCCTGTCCTCCTCTTCCTTGTCCTCCTCATCTTCCTCCTCCTCTTCCTCCTCATCTTCCTCCTCTTCCTTGTCCTCCTTGTCTTCCTCCTCTTCCTCCTCTTCCTCATCTTATTCTTCCTCCTCCTCCTCTTCTGTCAACTTGAGACAAACTAAAGTCATTTGAGAAGAGGGAATCTCAGTTGAGAAAATGCCCTTACCAGGCTACCAGATTGACCTGTGGGCAAATCTGTGGGATAGTTTCATAATTAATGATTGATGTGGGTGGTCCCAGACCTGGGCAGGTGATCCTGATTTGTATAAGAAAGCAGGCTGAGAAAGCCACTAAGCCATATTCCTCCATTGTGTTTGCATCAGTTCCTGCCTCCCGGTTCCTGCCCTGCCTGAGTTCCTGCCCTCACTTCCCTTCATGGTAGAAGACTGTTACACCAAAGCAGGAGACACATTGCTGTTAAAGAGCTGCATTGTTATACATTGTTATTAAATCTCCATACAGTATAAGAATAACTTTCTGTTTCCCAACCCTAACATATCCTTCAAACTATCATTTTCCACCTCTGCTAAACTTAAAACCCCATGATGTATCCTCACCCCTTTGCCTTGTTAAACTCCTGAACGCCTATGATGATTCCCCTTCCACAGGATGCTTGTCTGCCCCACAGACAGCCTTGAGCCCTGATTCCTCCACTCCTCTGACCAGGTGCCAACAGCAATGACCTCAACAGCTGTCTTCTATCACCCCCTAACCCTTTCCCATAAAAGGGACCGCAAAAGCCAGGGAGGGGCTGCTCGCTGAAACCCCAACTTCCGGTCAGTTTCTAAATACAGCTCGTTTAAATCAGACAGCTGTGGAAATGGATTTTTCCCTCAGGTTTAACAACTATGACCAGATGTGGAAGCCAAATAAATTCTTTCCTCCCTAAGTTGCTTTTGGTCATGGTGTTTTGTCCCAGCAATAGAAACCCTCACTGAGACACAGACTATATGGCCCGGAAGGTCTGAGACCAGAAGGTAGAAACACTGAAGCTCCAAGTTGCTAGATCAGCGCTGACATCTCTGTCATCGCTCCCACTCTTGAGCAAAATTTTACCTTATCGATGGCTCCTTTGCTTGTTAAAAATGTCTGTCCCTGTGCTCAGGACAGGTATCTGTCTCCAGTGGGTTTTTCCCTCTTTCTGTAACTTCTTTCTTTCCTTTAAATAGTATAATCAGCATTTGTGCACTTGTGATGTGTATGTGGAACAGGAGTGCACTGTACACATGTGGAGGTCCGCTCTCTCTTCCCACCATTATGTGGATTCAGGAGAGCAGATGTGGATCACTAGGCCCCTGTGTCAAGTACCTTTTACCTGCCAAGTTGTCTGTCTATAAATTTGCTCATCTGATTTTGATATTAAGGTATACCCTATAGTGATTGGGTTGTATATTCTTTTGCATTTAAAAGTAGTGTGTGTGTGTGTGTGTGTGTGTGTGTGTGTGTGTGTGTGCGTGCACATGTGTATTACCTTTTCCTTTAATGCTTGTTGGGATTCATGGGGTGATGCTTCCGAGACAGATGTTTTTTCTTTGTAGGGAGATTTTTAGTTTCATGTATATTTCTTCCTGAGTAAGCTTTGCCAGCTAGAATCTCTCAGGCTGTTGGTCTCGTGTAGGTTATACAGCTTGTCAGCTTATATTGTCACACCATGCTTTCCTTTCAGGGACTGTAGGGTTTCTAGTGATGCTATTGAGGGAGCAGGTGGAGAGAGAGGGAAAGTTGGAAGTGCAGTGTGGCTATATACTCTCTAACACCCCCAGTGACATGCTTCCTCAGCCAGGCAGCTCCCCAAAACTTCTCCAGACACCACCAACCAAATAGGGATCATGTGTGTTCAAATGCCCAAACTTATAGGGACATTTCTCATTTGAACTATCACAGTGGATAAGGTAGAACCCTCTGCTTCTCTAATGATCATTCCTGCTAAGTCTTTGCTTTAAGCATTGATTTAACTACATTTCACACATTTTAAGGCACTGTGTTTTAATTTTTGTAAAGTACAGAATATCAGATGTGGGTTATTTAGAAGTATATTATTTAATTTCCAATATTTCATAATTTTGGGATAAATGTATCTTTCTATTTTCTATTTCTGGTTTAAATCTACTATGGCCAGCAAGCATATCTTCTGTTGTTAAATGTATGTGCTGTGTGAGCACTTTTACAAAAAAAATCTATTTATTACTAATATAACCTTTTCACTATCATGGGGTAGCTTTTATATCCTCTTGTCTTAAACCTATTTGTCCTTATATGTAAAGTGGATTTGTTGTAGGTACCAAATATATCCAGTTTGATTTCCTGCTTTTTAGAATTAGGCCACATGGGGGCTGATGAGATGGTTTAGCAGACTGCTGCCAAGCCTGACAACACGAGTTCAATCCCGAGGTCAACCAACTCCTGCAATTGTCCTCCGACTTCTGTGTACATGTGGCATCACAACATCCCCATACACCCAAGACAGACATTTACACACACACACACACACACACACACACACACACACACACACTCATGCACACTCACGCACGTGCACGCTCGCACCATTGAATAATTTAAAAAATTTAAATTTGGTCGTGTGGACTTTGCATTTTACAAAATTATCACTATGCTTACACTTACCACCTTGCTGTTTATTTTCTATTGTCCATCTGATCTTCATTCCTTATTCCTAAATGATTTTAAAAATTGATTTTATGCCAGGCAGTGGTGGCACATGCCTTTAATTCCAGCACTTGGGAGGCAGAGGCAGGCGGATCTTTGATTTTGAGGCTAGCCTGGTCTATAGATCGAGTTCCAGGACAGCCAGGACTACACAGAGAACCTGTGTCTCAATAAACCACACCAAAACCAAACTAAAACTGACTTTATGTTGTCTTCCACATTGACTTATGTGTTAGCTGGTTCTCCAACACTGTCATAAAACACGTGGAGAGGGATAATACATTTTGGCTTGTGGTTTTGGAGATTACAGTTCATAATTGGTTAGTCTCACTGCTGTTGGGTCTGTGGTGGAAGTGTACTATGGAATGAAGCTGCCCAGCTCATGGTGGGCCGGGGAACGGACAGAGAGAAGAGGGTGAGGGTGAGTGTGGGGACCTAACTCCCTTCAACCAGGCTCCAGTTCACAAAGGTTGCACCTCCTGCCAATAACACTGCGTGCTGGAGACAAGCCTTTAGCAGGTAGGCTTTTGGTAAACAAACCATGATCCTCGGTTCTTTTTGTTTTAATTTTGTCATTAACCTGTGCATTAAAGGTGTATATTTGCTTTAGGAAGTCAGTCTTCAAATCATATTCTATCAATCTGTGTCACGTGATGCTCATATGATGCTCTAGAGTAATGCTTTGCATTTCTTCCACGTCTTTGCTGTTGTTTTGCCAGAATTGACTTGTACATATACTGTCAACTGTAGCGGGAAAATTTCCCTGCAAGTTGTGAGGAGCTAAGGCAGGAGGAGTAAGGAGAGGAAGAGAAGGAAGAGGAGGAGCTAGGGAGAGAGGTAGGCACATGGATGACCACCCATGTACCTAGAGAAGTCCTGGGTAACAACTTATATCTAGGTTAGTTAATTGGGAAACACCTCCTATTGTGTGGGCATCTTGCTATTGAGCATTACCAAACACATAAAGCCTTTGGATAATCTAAGCATTAGAGTCTCATTTCTACTGGACCCCCATGGATGGCTCAGCTCAACCTTGTGGAGATGTCGTGGAAGATTGGCAGAGCCATCTCCCACGCTGGAGTCTCGTGGGTGCCAGGGCAGGTGTTTCTGGCTGGCCGTTCTTAGATGTGGTGCGCATGTAGCCTCTGGCCATGGAACATGGTGGCAGCCCAAGAAAACACTGATTTAAATATCTCACAAAATAGTCAACCACATATGATCACTGTTTAAAGATTTATTTATTTATTTATTTATTTAATGCATGTGAGTACACTGTAGCTGTCTTCAGACACCCCAAAAGAGGGCATTGGATCCCATTACAGATGGTTGTGAGCCACCATGTGGGTGTTGGGAATTGAACTCAGGACCTCTGGAAGATCAATCGGTGCTCTTAACCACTGAGCCATCTCTCCAGCTCCAACACAACATTTTTAAAAATCATAAACCATAACTTGTCTTCTAAAGAGATGCAAAATGAGGGGAGGCTTTCCACAAGCGTCATCTAGTTATGGCTTCTACCCTTTATGCTCTTCTGCTGACTAGATTCCCGTCTGAACCGTTCTTGCCACCTGAGAAACTTTGGAGTCCGTGTCTGCTGGCAATGGTTGTCTCTACTTTCATTTTAAAAACCATTTCACCTGTCGATCTGAACAGTGCCTTTCCTGGGTAAAGAATTCCTTGTTGACAATTTTTCTTTCTTTGCCCTGTAATAACATGCTGGTGTCTGTTTTCCTGTGTCTCACCTAGCTCCTCATATAAAATTTGCTGTCATTTTTTCAGCTTTATTTTTCTGCATGTCATGTGCCCAGCTGCCTTTAAGATTTCCTTTTTATTGTGAGTTTCAGGATTTTTATTGTGGTATACTTTGGAGCTGTTCTTTTTAATTTTATTAATTTGTTTGTTTGTTTGTTTGTTTAACCCTTGGGTTTATTTTACTTTATCGAGACAGGGTTTCACTATGTAGTCCTGAAACCCAGTGTGTAAAACAGGCTGGCCTCAAACTCACAGAGATCCTCCTGCCTCTGAAGGCTACATTAAAGGGATGAGCTACCATGCCCAGCTGTCCTTTAAACTTACTGAACTACATACATCGATAAGTTTAGTAATCACCAAATTCAGAAAAATTGTGTGTTTCTTTTTCATTTATGTCTTTCCCCTATCCTGGCCAGAAGTCATTGACAGGCTTTCTGCTCTTTGTCTCTTAGGGATTCCTTCCTTCCTTCCTTCCTTCCTTCCTTCCTTCCTTCCTTCCTTCCTTCCTGGCTACCTGCCCTCCCATCCCCTGCCCTTCCTCCCTCCTTTCCTCCTTCCCTCCCCCATTGATCCCCCTCCCCTTTCTTTCTAGAAGTGGTCATCTCTCTTTTGTTGTTCTGGCTGTCCTAGAACTCACTCTGTAACCAGGCTAGCCTCAAACTCATAGAGATCCACCTGCTTGCCAAGTGCTGGGATTAAAGGTGTGTGCCACCATGCCTGGCTTATTTTTATATTTTCACAGTCTTGATTTTTTTCCCCTTCTGTTGAGTCAAATACTTTCAATCCTAATCTATATTTTTCAGTTCACATGCTATGTTAGTCTCTCCTAGTCTCACTTGTGTTTTTCATGTATTTTATTTTCCTTCCTCTCGTGGCCATGTTTTTCTCTGCCTTATTGAAAACCAAGGATATATTTACAATAGCCAAACCACTGTTCTACCTGCTAATGCTGCTATCAGTAGATCTGTTTCTACTGGTTGCTTTATCCCCAATTATGGTATTTCAACACCTGTTAGTTTTTGCTTCAATGCTATATCCAATGCTGAATATCACTTATAGCTGCCGGATTTCATTTACTTATCTAAACAGCCCAGGACTTTGTGTGTGTGTGTGTGTGTGTGTGTGTGTGTTTGTATTCATAGTTACTTGGAATGAGATATCATGAGCACTTTTGAGCTTTCTCATGGAAGGCCCCAAAGCAACTTTTGGGCCGAGGTGTGACTCATCACCAGTACCGAGGCATTGGACTCCCTCTTGACTTCTCTACAAAAGACTCCATGTTTTGTGAGCTTTGTTTCCTGTCTTGGGCCCTGAGCCCTGTTCTGCCTGATTTCCTGGCGATCTTCCTCCATCGTAAGGGTGTTTCTTTGTTAAGCAGGTGCAGCGCTCAGGCACAGGCTGAGGTCTCCAGTGACCTACCGCACCCTTCCCTTGTCTCTCCTTTCTTATCCTGTCTTACAAACTCATGCTCTCTTGGCCTCCGGAATATCTGCCTCCAACTCACCAGCTCACCCAGACTCCCAGGTTATGTTTTAGTCCCCACTCCCTTTGTTGAAATCTCAGAATCAGATCATGGATTTTTCCTGGGACCACATGTCCTGCTTATTGTAAGGTGTGTGTCCTCAATGACTTAGGGCTGAAGCTTACGCATGGGTGTCTTGTTAGGAAGCACTACAAATGCCTTCCAACACCTCTCTCTCTTCTGCTTTACCAGCCATTCCATTTCCTTTCCTCTTTCTCCTTCCCCTAATCTACTTATGAACATTAGCATAATCTCTCCTGTGCTTCAGTCTGCTTCTCTTCACCATTCGTTCTCTGTTGGTTGATTCATCTGGCCTTGTACGAAGGTGCCCACCTGTCTTCTGCACAGTCTTAGGGCAGACCTCCAGACTCAGACAGCTGCCCCCCCCCTTTAAAAACCAATTTTTTTGTTATATTTTTAAAGATTTTTGTTTTGTTGTTTTGATATAGGGACTCACTATGTATCCTTAACTGGACTGGAACTCACTATGAAGTCAACCTGAATGAGCTTTCAGTCTCATCTCTTCAAAGTTTGCTCCCCTGCCTGGACACCAGCAGGGTCTCTCTCAGTTCTGAGGCCAAGAAGTCCCAAGATTAAGGTACCATATTTGGAGTCTAGTAAGGGTCTCTGTGTGTGTGTGTTTGTTTGTTTTGTCTCCAGATGAATGTTTTCTCACACTGCCAAAGGGACAAACTCTTTTGATTTCTTTTGTAATAAATGAATCCTATGAGGCTTCTCCCTAATCACCCTCAGGAGACAGTCTCCCCAATACCATCTTCATGGGAGCATGCATTTGCATGCATGGATTCTGAGGGGATACAGACACTCAAACCATAGCACTCATTCTTAAAGACTTGAAAACTTTGGAGACATCTTCATTCGTCGAGGCTTCTCCATCACCAAATCTATTAGTAACTCCCACAGGCAGTCATTCAAAGATGTCTTCCCTAGTGCCTGCCTTCTACCACCTCTGTGGTACTCACGTCTCACCTGGATACTGCACAAGTCTTTTGCATGGTCACATGTTTTTGGCCTCTTTTCTCCTCAACAGCCAAAGGGGTCTCTTTAAAATGACTTTATTTTTTCTCTCATGTGTATAGGTAGTGTGTGTGTGTGTGTGTGTGTGTGTGTGTGTGTATGAATTTGCAAATGTGGAAGTGCACATATGTGTGCATATGTGTGTACAGGCTCAAGGCTGACTTCAGGATACCTTTTTGAATTTTCTCTACTTTATTTGCTGAATACATTCTCTTAACTGAACAGAGAACGTGGCATATTGGCTATTCTGGCTAGGCAACTTTCTTTGGGATGTTGAATACTAAAATCACTGCAGGCCACCACACTTTTTTTTTTGTTGGGTTCTGGTCTTCCAAACTCTAGTTCCTATGCATGTCCTCAGTGCTTTACCCACTGAGCCATTGCTTCAGCTTCAAGATCTCTTAAACATTTCAATCCTGTTATGTCACTTCCTTGTTCAAAAACCCCCAATAGCTTCCTATCCCATTTAAACTAAAATCCAAGCATCCAGCTAAGCTTGGTAGCACATGCCTTTAATCCCAGCACTCAGAAAGAAGCAGGAGCAGGGGCAGGGGCAGGGGCAGGGGCAGGGGCAGGGGCAGGGGCAGGGGCAGGGGCAGGGGCAGGGGCAGGCTCTCTCTGTGAATTTGTGGCCTACCTGGTCTACTTAGTGAGACCTTATCTCCAAACAAACAAACAAACAAACAAGCAAAATCCAAGTGTCTTTCCATTACCTCGTAGATTCAACAACAGCATTGCCTGTCCATCTCTGTAAGCTCCCAACACCCCTCTCTTCTCTGCACATGCTGTAGGTCTACTAATTTTGGGATCCTGAACACAGTGGAGAAATTTTCACAGGTTTTTGTACATTTATTCTCTCTCTCTCTCTCTCTCTCTCTCTCTCTCTCTCTCTCTCTCTCTCTCCTCTCTCTGTCTCTCCCTCCCTCCTCTTCTTCCTCTTCCTCTTCCTCTTCCTCCTCCTCTTCCTCTTCCCCTCATTATCTGATCTTTGGTGTAAGGCTGGTTTTTCTTATCACTTAGATCTTACCATACTATATGTCCAGAGAACTTCCTGAGTACCTACAGAAAGAATCTCCTTACCTACGCTGACTTCATATGTCATTAATCCCTTTTATTTTCTTGATGACCCATGGTGTTCATTGACAGTATGATTGTCCATCTCTGTTTATGCCCATGCCCCTTTGCAGCACTGATGTGAGTTTGTAATACCTTTTATCAAAGAGGAGGCTGTTGGGCTAGAGAGATGGTTTGGTGGTTAAGAGCACTGGCTGCTCTTGCAGAGGACCTGAGTTTGGTTCCCAACACTATGTTGGGGTGTTCACAACCAGCTCCAGGGAATAGAACACTGTCTTCTGGCCTCTGGGAGTACTATATTCATGTGCACATAGACACACATACACACACAATTAAAACACAATATTAGAAAAAAAAGAATTGGAGGTTGTTTCCTTATCCTTTGCATGAGGGCTGTGCTGATGGCTTCCTCTACCCAATAGGCATTTTGGAGATCAATGCCAATTCTGAGCCTTATGGGCTTCCACTCATTCTCTTGGATCCAACATTTGCCTTGTGAAGAAGCCTGAGCCAGTATAGTATAGGGAAACTGAGATATTCCAGGTAATAGCTGCATTCCCTGGAATTGGAGCCACCTGGTTGATCACAAAGGAACTGAAACAAGACCAGTAGAACTTCTGAGTGCATTGGTGGGCTCATAACCAGGAATGAATGGACATCAGAAAACCTTCAGACATTATATGGCTGCTCGTGTAGCAAAGCCAACAGCCGTAACCTGTGTTACTACTTGAAAACCTACATGGGCTCACACAGAATTTCCTCTAGAGTCAGGAAATTTCTTCATCACTATACTGTTTAGATAAACCATTAGATCAAAATGATTGAACGGGCCAGGTGTGGTTGTGCATATGTGTAATCTTAGGACTTGGGAGACTGAAACAGGAGGATTGCCAGGACTTTGAGGCCAGCTTGGGCTATATAGCTTGAGAACCAAGCCTCCCAGAGCTATGCAGTAAGACTTTGTCTCAAAAACAAAAGCCAGAAAACAATTATATATTTTGAGAAAGACTATAAGGATTTTATTAAGATGAACATGAGTCGTGAGCACCAAGGTCTTCTCTGTATTATCTTAGGTTTTACCTGAGGGGTGGGTAAAAGATGGGGTGGAGATTTTGGTTCTTCCAGGAGAGTGAAAGTTAAACTCAACTCTCTGAGGAGGGGTGGCACCACAGGCACTTCCCTTGGAGTAGAGCAGGGGGACTCCCAGGCTGCAGAAGGAAAGTGGAGAACCCCCTCCCCCCACGACTTGTTACCAGATTCACCTCTTATTTGCCTAATGTATTCCTGGCCCCATCCTAAGGAGATGCCATTAGTGGCACAGCAGAAGCCAGACAAGCTTGGCAGGAGTATAAATTACCTAAAACTCCGAAATCAACCAACTAAAGGGAAAAGCAAGCACCGACCAACCAACCAGTCAAGCATACATGTCTGGGAGTTTTACCAACAGCAGGGATGAGCGTGGACAGATGGAGCCCTAATGAGCTGCTCCTTGAGCCAATTAGACATCTTGATAGTAGCAGAAAGCTTTCTGGTCATCTAGGAAGAGGTAAATAATTCAGAGATTAGAAAGCCCTGAAAAAATAGTATTTTAACCAAAAATATTAGTGTCTTTGTAGAACTGGCATGTGATACTGAAGCAGCTGTCACCTGCAACTTGTATCACAGTTATCACGGTCTTTCCCAGTTCCTAGGGCAGTTTCTGGGAGGTTCATAATCTGTGAGTGACTACAGGAGCAAACAACTGTGCTCTAGGATTTGGCTGTAGATACAGCCCCAGTGTAGGCAGCTACCCTTAGACATACATAAACACAAACACCTGCCACTCATGTTACACTCACACTCGAGCACGCACACACGTACACACCAGGCAGTCACCATTCTAATAGGAAGCAAGGGGACACCAGGTACCTCCTGGGTTTGCATCCCAGAGCTAAGGCACCAAGTCTGTCAAGGTGGTGGCTTGAACCTCCAGGTCTCCAGGCTGAGTCTTCTGTCAGAGGCTCCTGAGATGCCAGAAAGGTGGGGCCTGGCGTTGGAGGGGAGAACATGAGTGCTGAGCAGTCCCTGGTGCTTACTGTATACAGGCACCTCTTGCGTATTTCTTTGTATTTTTATAGATCATTATGTAGATAAGAAAGGTGTTATAGTGAAGAAGGTATGTAGTGTCCTGAATCTACACATCTAGAAAATGATCAGAGGCAAGGATTCAAATCCAGGTCTCTGTGTCACATTTCCCAAAGGCTGTGCCCGTGAATGTCTCCCCTGCCTTGCTGAGCCTCCAGCCCCACCCTCTACATCTCTGAGTCTGACTCATAGCATCTTTCTTCTTGTGACTAGATGATAGTCCATTTGTACCTGGACTCTTTCCAAATAGCTCATCCTTTTGCTGTGGTTCTTTATTTGTGCAGATCTGACAGGCTTAGCCAAGAAAGGGCTCTTCTCCCCTGTACCAGGTCAGCGTGAGGCTCTTTGTGAGTCTCATCGCTCATTCCCACCACCCTCATCACACACACACACCATTTCTCCAAAGGAGATATGCTTTAAGCTACACCCCGGCTCAAATAGCAGACCTATCCTAGGCCAGAGGACTGTATCATGCAGAGGCAAACCTCTGGAGTCAACACACATGCACTGTAAACTCTAGATACATGTATATAGGCATCCAAACACCATGTATACCGTATATCATATACATGTGAGATTGTTCACTCGCACATACAGTACATGACTCACATAAAAATACTCTGGCACTTAACTCCACACACACAGGCAAGCTACATATCACACATGAATAGGAATAGCACACCCAGGGCACATGAACATACTCATACCCTTATTCCCCCTTTCCTTCACTCCCACTCATATACCAACCCTCCACTTGCCCCATATCCGCTCCCTCACATAGTGATGAGGTTGCTGTCTTAAGATCTCTATCACTGTGAAGAGACACCATGTCTCCGACAACTCCCATAAAGACAAACATTTAATTCGAGCTGGCTGACAGTTTCAGAGCTTTAGTCCATTATCATCATGGTGGGAAGCATGGCAGCATGCAGGCAGACATGATGCTGGAGGAGCTGAGAGTCCTACATCTTGATCTACATGCAGCAGAAGGAGACATTAGGCATATGAGCATATAAAACCTCAAAGCTCAGCCACACAGTGAACATTTCCTCCAACACGGCCGCACCCCCTAATATGTCACTCCCTATGGGTCAAGCATTTAAACACTCAAGTCTATGGGGGCCATTCCTCATCAAACCACAATAGTGGTTATCAAGTTTGAGCAATAACCTCTTTGTAGTGTTACTCGTCCATGGCCAGTAAGCTCCCTGATGTGTATGGGAGTAAAGTGGGGAGAACCTTGGGCTGAGTTTAAAAAAGAAGAGTTAAGGGCCTTTTGAGGATTGGGCTGGAGAGCAACTAAAAACACAGTTGAAATGGAGAAAATACGGATGTGTCTTAATAGATGTGTGTGTGTGTACATGTGTAATTACATGTGAGTACATGTGTATGCATAAGAATATCCTAGGGTGTGCATCCTCAGGTACTGCCCATCATTGTTTTCTTTATGACAGTGTTTCTCGATGGCCTGAAACTTAGTAAATTTCCGCTAGGCCTGGCTGGTTGACCCGTTAGCCCCAGGGATCTACCTGTCTTTGGTCTATTTTTATTATAATGGTCAAACTTTGCAAGGCAACTGTTTTGCCAGCTGACTAAGCCATCACTTTGGTTCTCATAGATTTAAAAACAAAAAAACCATAAATAGCGAAGGGCAAGGGTGGAAGAGTTGATTTCTTAAACAACTCCCTGGTCTCCCTCCCCAGATCTCTTTGGCCTGGAGTGGGGCATAGGTATCTCTGACTGATAGAGGATTTCCAGAAACTGTGGTATAGTGAGGGTGGGATGTTCTGAGCTGGGACATGGGGCATGTGAGTAATGGGAAGAAAAGGATGGGCACCCCAGGGTGTGGTGTGTTGCAGGTATGTGTGTGGGTTTGCTTGTTTGATAGTTTACAGATTCTGTGACTGTGAGGTTTTTGGGTAAGGTAACCCAGGTGCTCCCAGAAAGAGGGGAACCCGAGGTCTACAGGCTGTTAAGTAGCAAAGAAGAGGATCTGGGAGTCACTAAACATGAACAGAGGGTCTGGAGAGGTGGGGCTTGGAAGTGGCAATTGCAGTTTCCTCTGGGGCCTTGGAGATGTTCCGGGCCAGAGCCTCCCATTAGTCGCACTATGTCTTCAGGCTTGGAGAGTGGGCAGGATTTATGAGTCCCGTGATAATGTCTTGTGCTTTTTACTGTTATTAGTGGAATATTAGCTCTGGACAGGACCTCAGAAGTCAGAGCACCTGCTCTCTACACCTCCTTTAGGACAAATAGTTGCATCTGTGATAAGTGTTTCACTGGTTTTCTTAGTCCCCTGGCAGAGGTGTTTGACACTATAGGCATACAGTTATCATTTATGGAACAAAACAGCTGACTTTAAATGGTTTCAGGGGTCACAGGAATGGTGTGCTCGTGCACAGAGAACTTTAGTATTTTTCTTAGGTCACAGTTTCAGTAGATTCTTAGACTAGAATCTGTTCATTTGACCACAACCAGGTGCCCTTTCCAGACTGTTTGTCAGAGTTGGTTATAAATGCCATCTTGACACAGCCTGCAGTCACTCAATAAAGGAGTGTCAACTGAAGGGTTTCCTAGATCAGATAGGCTTGTGGGAATGTCTGTTGGGGTATTGTTTTGATTATTAACTGTCGGAGGATCCAGTTCACTGTGAGAGGTATTCCCTGGATAGTGAGTGCTGGACTATGCTAGCTTAGCATAAGCCTATGAGCAAGCCAGCAAGCAGTTCCTCCATGGTTTCTGCTGCAATAAACCCTTCCCCCCCCCCCCCAAGTTGTTTTTGATCTGAGGGCTTTGTCACACCAGCAGATGAAATCCAGGCACAGTTGTTCCACAGACATATTGTTATTTTCAGTATTGCAGGTAGTTGGGCCTGGCTGGGCCTCAGAAGAGATTTACACAGCAGGTCAGACAGGTTTTCTCTTCTGTGTCATCTCTAGTGTAAGAGCACTGACTATTGGCAGAGCTGTGTGGAGAAAGATTGAGGCCGGTGAGGAAAGAGTGCCTTATGGATTAGTGATGTCTCATTGATTAGTGATGTCTGTCATGGGTGTAGGAATGGTTAATAGCAGCACACAAGTCAGAGATGTACTATTCCTCATTTTTTCTTTCAAGTCTTTGTAATTAAGATTACTCAAGGCTAATTGAAAAGCTACACGAAAATCTACTACTGCAGAAGCTTCCTAAAATACATACATATATAACAAGATTTTAAAGGGAGTTACCAAGTAGCAGGGAAGGCACTGTCCTGCGCTATTATGTGCTACCCAGTGAAAACTCCAGTACTAAGAATAAGTTACATCTTTTTGAGTCATGAGCCAAAAGTCTCTTTGTAGTCTGCATTGTTGACCCTGATATCTGTCTCTTTGTCTGTCTGTGCCCTCTTCTGTAGCCTTTGCAGTTCCTCCCACTAAGGCAAGATACATTTTCTTGGCTTTAACTTTAACGTTTGGCCACATGAGTAGCTTTGGCCAACAATAGGGACAGAATTCATGGAAGTGCTCTTTCTTGTACCGTGAGAAGAACATGCCCCAGGAAGCTTGTTGGTCCATAAAGGAGGACAGAATGAAACAGACTCTGATTGAACCTGTAGTTTGAAGCTGGCCTGCCAAGCCCAGCCTGAATTAGATGCAACCCATCCACAACCAGTAGACATTTGATCTAAATGAATGCCTTACTGTGGTCCCTGATGGAGGCTGTGTGTTATTCAGCAACAGCTGATTGGGGTTGGGATGCCTCTGAAGGCTTCTTCTGGTTGCTATGGTTTGGACAAATATCCCCCCAAGACAAAATGCATTGATGGCTTGGTCATCATAGTTGCCTTATCAGGAGTGAATAAAATCTTTAAGAGGTGGGGCCCAGTGGGAGACCCTTATATCACTGAGAGCTTACCCTGAAGGGGACTGTAGGACCTAGTCTGTGCACTTGGTATTCGCTTTATGGCACGTGATGTGCTTTTGCTCTGCCACAGACTCCTGCCATATTTGTTGCCTTTGCAAGAGGTTTGAGGCTGATCTTGTACTGGAAGCTCCAGAAAGGTCCTCTTTCCTGCCCTCTTTCTCTCTCTTATACTCTCTTTCTCCTCTCCTCCTCTTTCTCTCCTTCCCTCTTTCTATCTCTCACTCTCTTTCCCTCCCTCTCTCTCTGCTGTTTGATTGTGGAGTAAGAGACAGACTGTCACAAGGAAACAAGGGGACCATGTCAGACTTGTACCATACTTGAAACTGTCTGAGAAGACTGCTCTACACACTTTCCTACTCCCTCCTTTTTCCTTTCTGGAAGAGCCTTAGGGCTCCCAGTGTTACAGAGTACAGTCCCCCACCTTGTGTGGGACCTTTTTCTTGGCTGACACCCAGGTAGAGCATCAGTTCTCCATGGAGAATCAGCTGCTTTGGTTCCAGTCCATCAGCCTCAGGAACCAAACCATATTTTTCCTCTGACTGCAAAGGCTTATGAGCCCTGTTTGGTGTCCAGTCATCTTGTCCCCCTTCTCCACCTCTTTTCTGCAACCAACCCACTTTGGCCCTAGACTCTTAACTCTCTACTGAAGAAATAGAGAGCGTGCTGGAAGAACCACTGTCCAATTACCCATGGAGAGAATGGGCCTCCCCTAAGCCCAGGAGCAGAGTATATCTGTGGTGGGCAACTCAAGGGCAAAGGGGAACTAAAGAGTCCAGGAAAATATGCAAAAACCATGCATTAAATAGGCAAAGGCTCAGCTTCCCTTTGCTCTGAAGTTCAAGCAGAGAAATGTGGGAATTGATATGCTAAAAGGATGCAAAGGAAGAAACTCTTCCTGCAGATCCCTGGGTCAGAGACATTCTCCCCAGATGAAGAAAAGGAAGGGAAACCATTTTAACTAGTGTTTCTCGGAGGTAGAGGCTGCTTGACCTTGACATTGGTGTTTGAGAGAAGGAAGGCAAGGCTGGGAGTTGTCTCATACTGCATAGAGATTTGGAAGCAGAGCTGAACCTGGGACTCTGGTGTGTTGGGTCCTGCTTGGGCTTCTCCTTTGGTTTGTGGTGTGTGGTTTGGGGAACAAGCTAATCCCAGGGTAAGGATTCTGAAATGGTATGGCTAGTGTTAACTGTCAACTTGAAAGAATCTAGAATCACATAGGAGATGGGTCTCAAGGCTTGCTTGTGATTCTCTTCGATATGTTAATCACTGTGGAAAGAAGACCCATCGGAACAGTGGGCAGAACCACTCCCTAGGCAGAGACTCCTGGGCTGTATACATGCAGAGGTGGGACTGAGCACTAGAATGTATGCATTCATTCTTTTGCTTCCTGATTGCAGATGCCAGGTGACCAGCTGTTCCCGGTACCTTGGCATCCCTGCCATGCTGGACTGAGTATACTTTTGATCTGTGTGATAGAACAAGCCATTTCTCCCTTAGTTGTTTCTGTCAGAGTATTTTATCATACCAACAGGGAAAGCAACTAAAACAGCATCCCACTCCAACTTAGTCATCATGTACATTCTTGATGAAAATTCCCTCTCTTCAAGTGTATGACTGCTCTCATAGCATGGCTGTACTCCTGGTATCCAAAAACCTAGTCCTCCATACCAACAGGGCTCCAGATGCTGAGTGTCCTAAGATGGCTGCTGCTGTGCCGTGGCATCTGGATGACTGGTCCCTGGTGTTTCGGATAGAATGTGTAATCCTATCCCAGCCGTCATGGTTAGTCATCCTGTGCTTCTCCAGCCTTCACTTGCCAGAATTTAGGGTCAAAAAACTCCATGCATCAGTAGGGAGAACATTCTATATGTCTTACTTCCATCTGCAACCCTGGCTCTCTTTTATTTATTTCAGTTTATTTTGTGTGTGTGTGTGTGTGTGTGTGTGTGTGTGTGTGTGTGTGTGTGTTGTGAGGTCAGAGGTCAATCTCTTTCAAACTTTTTTTTAGATAAGATCTCTCAATATAAACCTGGAGCTCACTAATTAGACTGTCTGGTCAGGAAACCTCAGGAATCCTCCCTCCTCTGCCTCACACCACCATGCTTGGCTTTTATATGGGTACTGGGGATAGAACTCAGTTTCTTTTGCTTGTGTGGCGTGTTCTGCAGTGCCCGAGCCATCTTCCTAGCATCCTTCCCAGTTTTCTTTACACCTTCAATTAACAGCCCATCTAGGGTGATTGACATTCAGAGCGTTCACTCCCCTTCAAAGTCTGTCCCTCTCCTCGTGGAGTATGTTTCTTCCATAGTCTTGAAAAGACAACCACAAACTTGTCCATGATCCATGCTGTATCCTCTACACTCACAATGCATACAAGGCTGAAGACAGGAAGTGATAGGCCACAGGTCACCAGCTATTGCTGGAGTTGTGTTGGGGCCTTAATGTTCCTGCCTGGCCACCCATTCCTACGTGGAATGCTAACTAATCACCAATAGGATGTTGTTAAGAAAGTGGCAACTTTGAGGAATAATTAAATTTAGATGCCATGGTGAGGATGGTGACCACATAGTAGAGTTAGTGATCTTGTCTTATAAGAAGGACAAGCTCTCTCTCTTTCCTCTCTTTCTCCCCCTCCGCCTCTCAGGGAGCAGAGCACACACTGGAGAAAATCAGAGGTAGGGATGGGGGCCAGATACTGTGGGAAAACAGTCTTCACAAACCAGAAAGTGAATCTTCATCAGGAACTGGATCTGACTGTACCTTGACCTTGGACTTCCTAGCTTCCAGAACTGTGAGAAATAAACATCATTGTTTAAACCTCCCTGGTGAGGACAGCTTACAATAATGCATTTGATGAGAGACTGGGTTCCCTATGCTCCATCTGAACCTCTATCCCTCTCATGGGGTCCTGTGAGGAGGACAGACTGGGTGTTTTCCCAGGACTGGTTCAGGTTTTGGTGATCTCACTCCTGACAGGTCCAGCACACAGTGTGGTAGCAATACCTGTGATGTCTTAAAGCTTTGTTTCACCCTTACTTTGGGGTGCAGAGCCAAGGAGAGCGAACCTCATTCAATCCTGCTGGAGGGGATAAAGTGCACTTGGCCGAGATTCAACATCTTAGAAGTAGAAAGTTAGAGAAACAGTTTTCTCTGGGAATGAGGGTAGCAAGAGAGCTGGAGCAGATAGTGGTGCTGTCCAACTGCGAGGTAATTAATATTCCATTAACAAGGCCATTACAACGCCTGAATAGAAGAAGACTTCATCTTAAGGTGCAGAGCCTACGCCTAAGTGAGGTACAACAGCTGAATAGGCATACCTGCTGATTTATGCCCATAAAACTTAATTTATTAGCAGTGTCTTAATTGGGATGGCGCAGACCATCCCTGCATTAGTAAAACCCTCTAAAAGCCACTGAGAGAATAATAACCAATAAATGGGATGAGAGGCACCCTTCAGCCTCTGAGGCTATAGACTTGCTAATAAGGCCTGGACACTTTTAATGTGCTGAGTGGGCCTGAGGGAGCTCAGAGGAATTCCTGGGCAGCCATCTATATGCTGTGTCTTCTGATGGTATTTGGATTTGTGGAGAGGTGTTGAGAGATAACACATTCAGTGGGACAGGGCTGTTCAAGGTACTGTGATGTGGGACACAGAGGCAGGATAGGAGGTAGGTGTGAAAGGCAGTGAACTGCTCAGTTTGGTTGGATGAAACTGGTTTAATCTATTGCCTTCTCCTTGCTTCTTCCCCTACCCAACCCCCACCTCTACCCAGCCCTCTAGATCATAGCTTGAGTGTGAACAGTCCTCCAGAAGCTCTTGTGTTTGAACAGTTGGTCTCTAGCTGGTGCTGCTTTTTTGGGAGGCCCGTGGAGCCTTGGGATGGGGAGTCTAGCTGGTGGAAGTGGGTTCATGGGCAACAGGTCTTGAAGTTTATACTCTTACTTTGCTTCCTGTCTCATTTCTGCTTCCTGATCCTGGGAGATGTGAGGAGTCCCAGCTGAGGGCTCCTGAAACCACGGAGCTACCCACTGCTTACAGCTCATGGAACTGTGAACTCAAAACAAACCCATCCTTCCGTAAGCTACTTCTTGTCAGCCCCCTGATCTGTATGATTTTTTTTTTCTTCTTTAGTCTTTCAGAGCTTGACTGTGTACAGAGCATGCACCGTTCTCAGCATCTAGGCATCTTTGTGGATGCTAAGAGGTAGACACTCATCTCTTCTACACATACCCATGGAATGCCTGACTGCAGAAGAATGAGAACCCCAGTCAAGCCTTTAGAGGGAATATAACTTTGGGCTACAGCATCCATCTATATAAATGTAAGCTTCAAAATAGAATCCATTATATAGTCCAGTAACTTGAGTAGCCAAAGCATCATGTATTTCTTCTTGCTGAAGCTCCTTTACATGGGAAAGCAAGGTTTTAAATTCTTAGTTAGGAGAAGCGATTCCAGTGGCCGCTGTCAGAGACTGATGTGCAAAGGAGTCCCCAATTTCCTTCATGGATATCATTTTCTGAGAAGAAAGAGTGGAGAGGGTGTTACCTATGGTGACAAGCTTTGCTACTAAGCATCCAGCTGCTCTGCCCCTGCTATTCTTTACCTGAATAGGTTATTCTGTGTACCAAGTGCCCATCTGGGAGCAGAGTGCACCAGAGAACCCATAATGCTGGTCCTATCCAAGGCACTTTCTCTGATCTGATAAACTCATTTGGGATGCTGCTGCTGGAATGATCCTTTATAATCAGTTAAGTAGTTGGCAGTACTGGGGAACTGAACCTAGGACTCACACACACTAAGCAAGCATTGCAGTGCTAAGCAAAGCCATCTCGCTTTTATTAAATTTAAATTTTATTTTGACAGACTCTCGCTATTCAATGCCAGGTTGGCTGGCATTGAACTTGAGATACCCCTGCCTCCGCCCCTTGAATGCTGGGATTACAGCATCTACCACCGTGCCAGGCTCTAAAGGAATTTTGGTTAATGTGAGTCCATCCTCTATTCTTTCTAAGCAATGCAGGAAGAGGAAAGCAAGAAAAGAAGCCGAAACACCAGGACAAGGCACTGAGGCACTGTCAAGCTCCTGTTCTTGTGTGGTTTTGAGTTAGCATCTTTGAAGTACACTTTGCGTGTAATGGAACTTTTGCTTGTTTGTTTGTTTTTTGAGACAGGGTTTCCCTGTGTAGCCTTGGCTGTGTGGAACTCATTCTGTACACCAGGCTAGCCTCCAGCTCAGAAATCCATCTTCCCCTGCCTTCTGTGTGCTGGGATCAAAGGTATGGCACCGCCACACTCCAGCCGTAATGGAACATTTTAAGCATACCCATTTTAAACATGTAGGCTGACAACTTTTGATAAATGTATACCCCTGTGCCATAGCCTCTGCAGGGTCTAGAACATTCCTACCTCCACACAGCGTTCTGGTGCCTCTCTTGTCACACAGTGCTATGCAGCTCACTATTGTGGTTCCTACCCCTATGGATCATGTGACCCACTGTAGGGCATTGTTCTCGTGAAACCAAGCAGCGCCAGCCCGTTTTCGGTGACTCCTTCACTCAGCATGGTTAGTTTTAGGTTTATTTATGTCTCAGAGTGTTTTCTTCATAGTTCATCTTATCACAGAACGTCACAGCTACACAGCCCCACTATCTATACCTTTTGCATCTTGGATGAGAGGTTTTAAAGGGACTGAAGCATTCCTAGATTTTGGAATCAGCGGGGAGGGAGTGTACCAGACGTAACCCCACTCACTCCTTGTCTACTTTTTGGGTATGTGGGGGTGGGGAGGTGGGGGAGGAGGTCACTGTACTCTGATATGTTGACACAGCATTTTCATCTGCTCACCTGTGGATGAACATTTGGACGGTTTCCAGTTGGAGCCACTATGAATACATTTATGAACACCTATTATGAACACTTGTGTGTAAGTCTATGTGTGTGCGCGTCTGAAATGGATTATATATGGGGGGTGGAAAATAGGTTAAGTTTGAAACCCTCAAGTTATAACAACACGGAGTCCCAGTCTCTCTTACAGAGAGGGGAACACCCCCCCCCCCCCCCCCCCCCCGTCAAGTGTGAAGGCTGGGAAGATAAGGGCAG
The DNA here is from genome assembly GCF_011762505.2 of Arvicanthis niloticus. NCBI lineage: Eukaryota > Metazoa > Chordata > Mammalia > Rodentia > Muridae > Arvicanthis > Arvicanthis niloticus. Next base: position 30,392,686 of record NC_047662.1, on the reverse strand, counting down.
AGATGGGAGTGTGCTGGGGGCAGGGCATGGGGCACAGCAAAGGGAAGTGACTTCAATGACCACTTGCCCAGCACAGACAGCAGCTTCATCTCCCTAGACCAGGGGTGCAGGCAGGTGCAGTCTCTTTGGTAGGCAAGTTTATATCCTCAGATACAGAAAGAGATCCGAGAATGCCAAAGGGCTGTAAGTGTGTATAGTGGTTTGTTCCTTTGGGTACGTACTTACAGATGGAATTACTTCATTGTACGTGATTCACTGTATAAGAAAATACTTCCCAAAGTGGTGGTACCATTTTTTAGTTGTTGCTTTGTTTTATATTTTGGAGACAGGGTCTCATGTAGCCCTGGCTGGCCTCAAACTTGGTACATAGCCAAGAATGAACTTAAAGAAAGAAATGATCCTTCTGCCTCTGCATGCCAAGTGCTGGAATTAAGTCTTCCACTCACTCAGTTGTGTAGTGCTGGGGATTGAACCCAGGGCTTGGTGCCTGCTAAGCAAGTTCTCTACCAAGTGAGCCATGTTCCCAGCTGGCTATACCGTTTTAATATCTCATCAGTGCTGTGTGACATCAGTGCTGTGTGACAGCTTCTTCTCACCCCCTCATCTCATTTTGAGGTTGTCTTTGTGAATTTTAACAGCCCCACTGCATGTGAAGTGGTATCTTACTAGGACTTTAATTTGCTCTGGTGACTAATGCTGTTGAAAATATTTTGTGAACATTTATTGGCTTCTGTGTTTGTTCTGTTGTGGACTATCCATTCAAATTTTGCCCAATTTAAAAAACTGAGTGGTTTGTCTAATTACTGAGTCATAAGAGTTTGTGTATTTTGGATACAAACTCTTTACAGATAGAAGCAATGTCAGATTTTTTTCTCCTTTTATCTGGTGTACCTTTTTGGTCTTTTTTTTTTCAGTATTAAAACTTTATTTATTTATTCATTCATTTGTTTGTTCGTTTAATGCATATGAATGTTTTGTACATGTATGTCTGCTCATCACATGTGTGCAGTGTCCTCAGAGGCCACAGAGGGCACTGGGATGAGCGTTCCAAATGGTTGTGAGCAGCCATGTGGGTCCTGAGAACTGAAACCAGGTCCTCTGCAAGAGCAACGAGTGTTCTTAATGTCTATATGTCTATACCATCTTTCCAGCCCACCCGCTTTGGTCTCTTGATTGCATCTTTCAGATAGATACACTTTTAGAGTGTTCTACCTTGGCAAAGTATCATTTATCATTTTATACGACTTAAGTTTTAAATTAGTGTACACTTACGGGCTTCGGTATGGCATTTTCCTGCATATGCGTCATTACGCGTTGTTCTAGTTTGTCCCTCCCTCCATGCGCTCCTTACCCTCTCTGCGCCCTCTGATTGGTTCCCTTCCTTCCCACAGCCCCTCCTCTGTTTTCTCAGCACACACCCTCTATCACCCTCTTCCCTCTTTCTTAAGCTCTCTTCCTTCCTTTTCTCATTTTCTTTGCTTCTGTGACTAGTACTTTTTCTTTTTCTGTTAAAGAAATCATCTCCTAAACCCTGCTGTTTCTTCTCAGGCTCTCAGGCTGTGTGAGCTAGGCATCGTCTATGGCCGCCCCGCGGCTCCAGTGTCATTTACATAAAACACCATCCCTCCCTTACTGAATTACTTTTGGTGCCTCTCTGGTTGAAAATCAGTTCTGGTCCCATGGTGTAATGCTTAACACTCTGGACTCTGAAAGTCAATGGGCCACACTTCTGGACTCTCTAGTCTGCCTAGCAGTTTAGTCTGTCTGTCCTACTCCAGTGTCGTCTGTGCCTTGGTAATTATAACTTGTATTATAAACCTTGAAATCAGATAGTGTAAATTCTGCAAGTTCCTTTTTTTCTTAGAGTTCTTTTCTTTTTAACATATGCATGTGCTGCACATGCATGTGTGTGGCCATAGGTGTGTACACCCAAAGTGGACGTGGGGTGTCTTCCTCACTGGCTCTCCATTTTGTTCATTGAGGTGAGGCCTCTCACTGAACCTGGGACTCAGCAACCCAGGCTGGACTAGCTAGCCAACTTCCCTGGAGAACCCCTAATCTCTGCCTCCTGAGTGCTGAGGTTACAGGTGAGCACCACACCTGCCTGGCTTTTACCTAAGTCTGGGGATCCAAACCTGAGTCCTCACACTTACACTATAACGCCTTACCCATCGGACCTTCTCCCTGCCCTCTTCAGAAGCTTTTAGCTTTTTTTTTTTTTTTTTTTTTTTTTTTTTTTTTAAACATCCAATACATTTCCATTTAACTTTAGAGTTAATTTCTCAATTTAAATGAAGATTCTCTAGGATCTTGATTAGAATTGTGTTGAATTTATAGATTCATTTGGAAAGAACAGGCAGCTCGGTAGCACCGAGCCCTTTAGTCTATGAAAATAGTATTCAGTTTTTTTGTTTTTTTTTTTTCACAGCACTTGTAGTTTGCGGTCTGAAGGTCTTATTCATCTTTCTTAGTGTATTCTAAACATTTTGCCTTAAAGTTCAACCTGATTCCAAATCGTGCCATTACTTCTTACTCTCTTATTGTTTGGTAAGATGTAGGAGGTAACAAGTATTTTTAAATATATATATATATATATTAATTCCATGACTTGTAGTGTTAAAAGTTGTATTCTATTAAGTGATTTATTATAGTTATACTGGAACCTCCCACAATTATGCCACTTGCAAAAAGACCATTGAACCTCTTCCTTTCTAATATTCATACCTTTTCTCTCTACCCCACCCCGTATTACACTGGTCAGGACGTCAAACAGAAGCTCTGGAGAAATGATCTGAGAGGCACCCTTGACTTGTTCTCCACATGATTCAATCTGTATGAGTGCCTGGGTCTTCTGTTGGTCTGTCCTCACAGGTCACTCTTTATTAGGCTACTATGCTAGTTTTATTTCTTGATTACACACACACACACACACACACACACACACACACACACACACACACAGAGAGATCTCTCTCTCTCTCTCTCTCTCTCTCTCTCTCTCTCTCTCTCTCTCTCTCTCTCTGTGTGTGTGTGTGTGTGTGTATTGTTTCAGTTATGACCCTATGTTGGTATTGCTCTGGCATGCTAGTTTTATTTCCTGATTATACATTTTTCTTTTAGTTATGGTCTTATGTTGGTATTACTCAAGGTATTTACAAAGTTTAAGATAAAGGCTTGAAATCTAAAAACGAAAATATAAGAATTATTGGCACAACATGCAAGTGTAGACTTTAATATGTATTATAACTTTGTGGTGGGACGCCCTCTCTAACTATGACCTCGAAAACCAGAAGCCATAAAGAAACAATTTTATATTCATGAAACAGATATAGAAGACTAGGTACCATTTGTTTAAAAATGAATGCAACGTATACGGGGGATAAAAGCCTGCTGTTTCTAGAGGGCTGGAGAGATGGCTCCGTGCTTCAGAGTGATGGCTGCTCTTCCAGAGGACCCGGGTTTGGTTTCTAGCACCCACACTGGTGGCTTACAACACCCTGTAACTCCAGCTCCAGTGTCTAATGCCCCCTTCTGGCCTCCATGGACACTGCATACACATTCTGCACATACATACATTCAGGTATACACACATCACAGAAAACAAATAAAACCAGGGCTGGAGAGAGGTTAAAAGCACTGACAGCTCTTCCTGAGTTCAATTCCCAGCAACCACATGGTGACTCACAACCATCTGTAATGGGATCTGATGCCCTCTTCTGGTGTGTCTGAAGACAGCTACAGTGTACTCATATATAAGAAATGAATACATAAATCTTAGGAAAAAAATAAAACCTTCTTTAAAAATCATGCGATTTCTAAGATAAAAGGAGTTGGTGGTATACACTTAATTGGAAAAGTAAGACCCATCTTTCACACAAATTGTCAAAGGCAGTGAATGAACAGAGGACGTAGACTAGGAACACTGGCTGGTTGGAGTAAGGAAAGGAACTCACAGCAGTGGGATGAGCAATAGCAAAATAGCATTGGGAAGATGGGAAAAGCTGAGAGTGGTTTCATATCAGTGGACAGAAATTCATCCTTGGAAGATATGCACTAATAGTTATAAAAAGCTTATAATGTGTGTTCTTGGGGCAGGGGAGATGGCTCACAAGCACAAGGACCTGAGTTTGAATGTCCAGTTGAGTGTGTAGTGGCACGTCCCTTGATCCCAGTGTCAGGGACAGAGGGGGACAGGGCCACAAAGGTCATTAGGCTTCACTGCCTGCCAACCTAGGCAAACTGGTGAGGCAAATTTTTGAGATACTATCTCAAAAAGTAAGGTGGTGAGCAATTGACAAGGACACCTGTCATTGACCTCTGGCCTGAGCAGGTGCTCATACATATGTACTATTCACGCACATGTATGCATTACTCATGAGCATGTCTGTACTACTCACGCTCATGTATGTACTACTCATGCACATGTATCTACTGCTCATGCACATGTATGTACTACTCACGCTCATGTATGTACTACTCATGCACATGTATCTACTTCTCATGCACATGTATGTACTACTCACGCTCATGTATGTACTACCCATGCACATGTATCTACTGCTCATGCACATGTGTGTACTACTCACGCTCATGTATGTACTACTCATGTACATATATCTACTGCTCATGCACATGTCTGTACTACTCACGCTCATGTATGTACTACTCATGCACATGTATCTACTGCTCATGCACATGTATGTACTACTCACGCTCATGTATGTACTACTCATGCACATGTATCTACTGCTCATGCACATGTATGTACTACTCACGCTCATGTATGTACTACCCATGCACATGTATCTACTGCTCATGCACATGTGTGTACTACTCACGCTCATGTATGTACTACTCATGTACATATATCTACTGCTCATGCACATGTATGTACTACTCACGCTCATGTATGTACTACTCATGCACATGTATCTACTGCTCATGCACATGTATGTACTACTCACGCTCATGTATGTACTACTCATGTACATATATCTACTGCTCATGTACATGTATGTACTACTCACGCTCATGTGTGTACTACTCATGTACATGTATCTACTGCTCATGTACATGTATGTACTACTCACGCTCATGTATGTACTACTCATGCACATGTATGTACTGCTCATGCACATGTATGTACTACTTATGCTCATGTATGTACTACTCACACACATGTATGTACTACTCACACACGTGTGTACTACTCATGCTCATGTATGTACTACCCATGCACATGTATCTACTGCTCATACACATGTACGTACTACTCACATGTGTGTACTGCTTATACATGTGTGTACTACTCATGCACATGTATGTACTACTCACACATATGTGTACTACTCACACACGTTTGTACTACTCACTCACATGTGTGTACTACTCATATATGTGTGTACTTCTTACACACATGTATGTACTACTCATACATGTGTGTACTGCTCATGCGCATGTGTGTACTGCTCATGCACATGTATGTACTACTCAGACACATGTATGTATTACTCATGCACATGTGTGTACTACTCATGCTCATGTATGTACTACTCACACACATGTGTGTAATACTCATGCTCATGTACTACTCACACACATGTGTGTAATACTCATGCTCATGTATGTAGTACTTATGCACATGTATGTACTGCTCATGCACATGTATGTACTACTCACACATGTAGGCACTACTCACACATGTGTGTAGTACTCATGCACATGTATCTACTGCTCATGCACATGTATGTACTACTCACGCTCATGTATGTACTACTCATGCACATGTATCTACTGCTCATGCACATGTATGTACTACTCACACACATGTATGTACTACTCATGTACATATATCTACTGCTCATGCACATGTATGTACTACTCACGCTCATGTATGTACTACTCATGCACATGTATCTACTGCTCATGCACATGTATGTACTACTCACACACATGTATGTACTACTCACACATGTGTGTGCTGCTCATACACATGTGTACTGCTTACACACATGTAATACTCACACATGTGTGTATTACTCACACATATGTATACTGCTCGCGCACATGTATCTACTGCTCACGCACATGTATCTACTGCTCATGCACATGTATGTACTTGCACCTGCTCACACTCTTGGGTTTTGGATGTAGCTCAGTGGTAGAACAAAGCCCTAACCAAGCTCAATCCTGAGCACTGGGGGAAAAATCATACTTAACTCCATACTTCTAGAAACTTGTTCCAAAGCAATGATTGACCGAGTAGAAGACTTATGTGTAAGGATGTTTGTAGAGAGTCATTATTGTGGTCAAATTTTGGGTGCACCTGAATGTTCATGAGTAAGGATCTGCTTAAGTAGGTATATGGGCTACAGGCATTTGATGGGACACTATTAACAATTTCATGGAGTATGTGGCTCCATAGCTGTTCACATGAAAATGTGTTCCTTATTAAATTAAAGATGGTATATGCAAGGCTAGGTTCCTCTTTTATAGAGAAAGGGGGAACATGCACTCATGTGCCTAGAGCAATAATGGGTACATAGTTGATGCCCAGTAAACACAGACCAGCAGAATTTGGTGTTTGTTTATTTGGTTTGTTTGGTTTGGTTTGTCTTGGTTTTTTTGAGACAAGGTTTCTCTGTGTAGCCCTGCCTGACCTAGATCTTGCTCTATAGATCAGGCCGGCCTTGAAATTACAGAGATCCTCCTCCTGCCTCTGCCTTCCAAGTGCTGGGATTAAAGGCACTGATTTTGTTTTAAAACCAGATATAATCCATATCAAAATATTAACAACCATTACCTGTGGCTGGACTTCAGGTGGTTTTTGCCTTCTCCACTTCAGGGTAGTTTGAAAAGCTTTTTTTTTTTTTTTTTTTTTTTTTTTTTTTTTTTAAATAAGTGTGTTACTTTTATAATCATCAATGATAGGTCTATTTGTTTTAAGATAATAAAAGCATTAACACTTGATAAAGGACTGGGAGAGGGAAGTGAGTGGGATGTAAAATGAGTAAGTAAAAAATAGTGCTAACAATAGTAAATAGGATTAATATTCTTATAAAAATAATAAAACTCTGGGAAGTCTTATAAATAATGATTTGGTAAAAGATGGGAAGTGGGACCTGAGAGAGGTGAAGGGGTTGAAGTTGCTTACCTATGTTTTAGTTTGGGGATGCCTTTAGGATTCTGTCTTCAGGGGAGAGAGTAACGAGGAGAAGGGTGAGGGAGAGGCAGAAGGAGACTGGAGAGAGGGAGCGGGAATCGAGCACTAGCATATATAAGCACCCTTGTGTTGTTTAATTTTCACTGGTTGGATTGGGGTTCCAGTGGGGGCCCCATTAGACGTTGGGGTTCTGATCTCCAAGAAAGAGGCTGGGATGGAAACCATTCATCATTTATAAGTTGTAATTTGTAAGTTGAAGTGCGGTATCACCAGCCATGCTGTGAACACTGCTGCCTGGCGGAGTGAGCGGTACCAGGAGAGGCCTGGTGCAAAGCCTGTGGAAGGCCCCCATCTTCAGGAAATGTGGCAAGAGACGCCAGGAGAGGAACCAGAGTGAACAGGGAATTGGGAAGGATAAAACCTATCAGGGTACTGAAATAGTGGGGACTAACTTGGCCAGAAGGGCAAGCTGGTGCACATTGGGAAAGTCCAGTAGGCTTGGCTATGAGCATAGCATTAGGTCCTCAGGGATTGGTCTCCTTGGAGTGATAGACAGTAACTGATTGGGGCTGAGGGGCGGGGATATATGACGCAGCTTGGTGGGACACTAAATGTATTCAATTCTTAGATACTTGGGTGGAAAGTTAAGAAAGTAACTATGGTATAGATGAAGGAAGATACAAAGTTAAGGAATGTATTTCTGACCAATACTACAGTCTTAGGCTGAGTGGAAGAAGCCAGTTGAAGATGGGCTGTGAAGGACTGTGGAAACGGCGCGGTGGTGGTGGTTGGGTTTATAGTAGCTCATCAGTGTCAGGACGGACAGGAAGATTTAAGGTTCCAAGGAGAAGTTAGTCCTAGACCATGGAGCGACCTACCAATTATCACTTCCACTACGACAGGAAGTGAGTGTGGGTGCGTGGTGGCTGTGGGGTAGGGAACCAGTAATTAGAAGTACTTCCTGTTTGCTTTTCACAGTTGATGGTGCTTTATCTTCCCCCTACCAGCAAGACCAGTGTTTTAAGGTTCCCACTTGATGAAGTTGGCTTGCCGCAAAGCAATAACGAAAGTTGTCAGTGGAGAAGGTAGCAGGAATCGACCCAAGTGTCAAGTTCACTCAGCCCCTATGTGCAAATAGTTAATTACGAGGCATCTCTACCCGTGGAACAGATCACGAGTCTTCCCCTATGTAAGCTGGCACATGTTTAAGGTTTGCAGAATACAGATTTCCGAAGTAATGATTGTAATAAACAGTGGTTATCTTAACTTTATTTTCAGGCCATAAAACACATCCTTTGATAAATTATTTCACCGTCTATCCCCGAGTGCACCTCTCCATGCAGGCTGCCCCTCCCCCGGCCGGCAGCAGTCAGAACGGCAGCTCCATATATTATTCATTCCAATCAAATAAGACACAGTGGTGCCTCAGTAAACTTGCTTTTCATATCAGAATTGGTCTTATTGAGTAATACACACGGCAGACCCCAGCTTCCAGCAGCAGGCCTGAAATGAGCAATTCTCTCATTGTAATAATGCGCCTCTGTCATCTCCTTATTATCAGTATGATAAAGGATGAAATATTCACAGATGCTGCCCTCCTAACCTGATCACAGCTTGATATTTGAGCTTTGGAAATGAGTTTTATAAGCTTTAATATACTCCTTGGCGGAGTGACCCCTGAAATTAAACATTATTACAGAGCGGATATTTAAAAAGCTGGGGCCGCAAATTACATCAAAATGAAAATATTAAGGAGTATTACGGATATACCAAGTGGGAGCTCACAGCTCTGGAAGCTGAGAACGCTGGAGAACTCCACATGCGGGTGTCAAAAACATCAGAAAAAATAATAACAGCAGAGACACCTTGACTTCGGTTATTTTATACTTAGGACTAAACGAAATTATTTGAATGGATTTTTCCCCCTCCTCCTGTAGGCTAGTTTTCCAGGGTGGGTAGGTGGGTGGGGGGAACCCATTATTCTCAACTTTAGGTACCTAATACATTTCATGCTTGGCTTAAAGAGGTACCTTCCCTCCACCCACTTCTTCTTCTTGGTGCACGGGTAAATAAAAGAAACACCTAAATATAATGAAACCAAAGATCATGCTAAGAAAAAAAGTGAGCAAACAAGACCAGAAGGAGCCCCTGGATTCAATTTCTCCCTCAATTGGCATGCTGATGGACAGGCTTCCTGCAACATCTGGGATACTGGGGACCCAGGGAAGTAAAAGGGTCATCAGCTTGTCACAGGAGTGTGACAGCTTCCGAACAGGCACCTGGGGATGCTCCCCTCTGCTGAAACCTCATAAATATGTTTGATAGTGGGGGGGGGGAGGGGTGAGCTTGGGAGGCATGGATCCTCAGCAGTGAGACCTGTTTTATGGGCTGGCTCACTGAGGCAAGGGCTGTGAATGGCTGGTTCCAGCTCTACTCCCAACATTAAATATAGGATGCAGACGGGTGGCCCTTAATAACACTCTACTTACTAAAAAATAAATATGTGCATAAAACGAAACAGACAACGTCCCAGTTGGTGTCCTTCCTACCCCCATAGGAGTCCCTTGCCTCTACAGACTTGCAGACACCACATGAAGGGTTTTTCTAAGTCCTCATCGTTTGGTACCTGGAATGGTAAAACTCACAGAGAGTCACCCTAGGGGCCCCTCATTTTGAGGTACTGTGCACACACTGCTTTTTCGCTTGCCACTGTGACTCCCTCTTGGAAAAGCCATCTGTCTCTCTGAGCCTCAGTTTCCTTGACTGTTAACTTAGAATATGAACACCCACCCAACTTCCTAGTTGCTCTCAGGAAGGAGTGAGCAAACACTTGCAGATCAAATTGGTCCTTCTTGTCCTGGGACTTCTTGATGGTACAGATGTATCAGTTAATTTAAAATCATTTCTTGCCCTCCCTTTTTTTTCCAAGCAGAAGAAATAAAAGCCTTTTCTTTTAGTGTGTGAGTCAATGTTTTTATGTGATCCATTAAAAAAAAAAAAAACAACTTAAATGTATCTGTGTTGTGGGGAAAAGCAAAGGATTCCACAGTGGAGGGGGTGGACTGCGGGTTTTGAGTCCCATGGTGGAGGGGGTGGACTGAGGATCTGGAGTTCCACTGTGGAAGGGGTGGACTGTGGGTCTGGAGTATTTAGATGAGATTTGAGCACTGATTTTTTTTTCTGTTTTTAATTATGAGACTATGGTCAAACTAAATTCCCTGGAGCTAAGTTTTCTCATTATTAACAGTGAGAGTAAGAGGGTAGGTGTTCAAAGATGAGGAGTTCGAGGCAATGTTTTGCTGTGTATGGAGTTTGAAACCAGTCAGACTGCAGAAGAACATGTCTGAGAGGAGGGAAGACAGGTAGGTAGGTAGGTAGATTATATATATGTATATATATATATATATATATATATATATATATATATATATATATGATGGTTATATTCACCCCATTTGCCAGCACTGCATACCAAGACACACATTTTTAAAAATTAATATGAAGTACAAGGCTTAGGAAAGAAAAAAAAACAAAATTATTATTATTTAAATAATGAAATAAGTTGACTACGTAAAAGAAAAAACCCTCAGAAACTATGTTATTCAAATAAAAACAAGACTTTTAGCAGGGTTGCCGGGTACAAAATCAATATACAAAAGTCAGTTCAGTTTCTATACATCAATAGCAATCAGTTGAGAAATCTGAAATAAACCATTCACATTAGGAACAAAAATATAAAGGTGTATAGGAAATAAATACATCATAAAGTCTAAAAAATTTTATGAAGAATTTTGTAAAAATTGAAGTGCATTATATTAAGATCTAAATAAAGACATATATCATGTTCATGGACACACTATATTACATTATAAAGACATAAATTCTCCAAACTGCTATTTTTGGATTCAACGCAAGTCCAATGAGATTTGGAACTTGAGAAGGCAAGTCGAGCATTTACAAAGAATAACAAATGGCCAAGAAGCCTCTTAACAGGAGGAATAAGCTGGGTATGGGTTTCCTCCATCACATAGGAAGATTCATCTTAAGGCAATCTAGATGAAGGTAGTGACAGACAAAAAGAAAACACGACAGAAGGAAAAGCCCAGAAAGAATCAATGTAGAGCCTGTGTGGTGGCTCATGCCATTTATCCCAGCACTAGAAGACAGAGGCATGTGGGCCTCTTTGAGTTCAAGGCCAGCCTGATTTCTACATCGATTTTCACAGCAAGGCTGCCTCAAAAAACCCAAGTAAGTAAGTGATGTACACATGAAAACTCGGATCTTCTTACAGTGGATATTGCTGATCAGTGGAATTATGGGACTGGTGATCTATAGTGCTGAGAAAATTGATTAACCTTACCAAAAGAAAAAAAAAAAAAGGAAATTTCATTCTTCGTAATCTATTAAAAACAAATCCCATGTGAGCTAAATACCTGAACAAGAAGGGGCAAATAGAACTTCTGCAATACAGTATGTAGGATGTCCCTGCGACTTCAGGATCATAATATACACACACTGTAAAGAAAAAGCTAAACAAGTTAAGAACACATCCTCACAAGATCTCCTAAAGTAAAAAGATAAATTAGATCCTGAGAAGATATTTTATAAAGCTGACCATGAGTGTTAACAGCAATGCTTTGTAATTAAGTAGTGGGCAAAAGATAGGAATCTATTAAAAGATAGTTAGCTTCACTGACAACCAGAAACACAAATGGAAAACCACAGGTGAGGTGCTGCACCCCCATGTGAAGAAGACACAGTGTCTGTTGTTGATATTAGGAGTCCCAGAGTAGAATTTGTTTGCTCTGGGCTTGACATGACCATGACTATGACCATCACCATGATTATGACCATCATCATGACCATGACTGTGACCATGACCATCACCATGACTATGACCATCACCATGACTATGACCATCACCATGACTATGACCATCACCATGACTGTGACCATCATCATGACCATGACTGTGACCATGACCATCACCATGATTATGACCATCACCATGATTATGACCATCACCATGACTATGACCATCACCATGACTATGACCATCACCATGACTATGACCATCACCATGACTATGACCATCACCATGACTATGGCCATCACCATGACTATGGCCATCACCATGACTATGACCATCACCATGACTATGACCATCACCATGACTATGACCATCACCATGACTATGACCATCACCATGACTATGACCTTCATCATGACCATGACTGTGACCATAATTATCACCATCACCATCACTATCACCATCATGAAGCAGAATGCCTGTGGTGATTGACAGGAGATGGTGACCCACAGCCAGGACTCATAGTAAATGGAATTGGACAGCAGATAGCTATGACATTCCCTCTTGAGGAGAGGGAAGTGTTAGAAGACCTTTGTCAGGAATTCCATCTCTTCTTGCTGCCCCAGAAGCTAAAGGTGGGGCTTTTTGCTGTTGCAACTGTGCATGCATGATTTGTATATGCTTGGCCCAGGGAGTGGCACTATTAGGAGGTGTGGCCTTGTTGGAGTAGATGTGGCCTTGTTGGAGTATGTGTGGCCTTGTTGGAGTATGTGTGGCCTTGTTGGAGTATGTGTGGCCTTGTTGGAGTATGTGTGGCCTTGTTGGAGTAGGTGTGGCCTTGTTGGAGTAGGTGTGGCCTTGTTGGAGTAGGTGTGGCCTTGTTGGAGTAGGTGTGGCCTTGTTGGAGTAGGTGTGTCACTGTGGGCATGGGCCTAAGACCCTCATCCTAGCTGCCTAGAAGCCAATCTTCTCTTAGAGGCCCGTAGATGAAAATGTAGAACTCTCAGCTCCTCCTGCACCATGCCTGCCTGGATGTTGCTGTGCTCCCACCTTGATTGTACTGGACTGAATCTCTGCACCTGTAAACCAACCCCAATTAAAAATTGTTCTTATAAGAGTTGCCTTGGTCATGGTGTCTATTCATAGCAGTAAAACCCTAAGACAATATGCTTCTGGCTTTTTTTTTTCCTGTTACAACTGTGCATGCTCTGTCAGCAACACTCCTAAATTCGTTTTCAAGGTGGACTTGATGGACTCGTTCTTTTATCTGCCAGCTCCATCTCCATTTGGGGCGGATTCCTGTTTCTTTACTTCTCCTCCAGAAAGTCACACAACAGATGTGCAATACAGAAGCTCTGATCTGCTGTGTGAGAGAGCAAGCTTATGCAGCCATTTTGGGGAGCTGACTGAAGTTGTCTGGCAAAATTCAACACACACACACACACACACACACACATATTTATGATGTGAGCCAATAATTCCACTCCAGCATGTAACCTGAAGAAATGTATATATAAAAACATTTGTAGTATAATTTTCTATAATACTAAAGGTAATGGATTTAATCAAAACATCCATAAACAGTATAATAAAGAGACTGCACTAGACTTTTACAGTGGTTTATTAAGAAGCAGAATTAAGGCATTATTATTATTATGTATTAAAACATTACTATTATATAATATGTGTATGTATCTATCTATATCTATTACTACTGTATATTGAATTTAGCATTTAATGTTGAGAGGAAGAAGGACATTACAGAGGAATCACTACTGTATAATTCTACTTATGAAGATGTCACTGACAATTAAGTGATGTTTAATTTAGAGATACACATGTATTAGTAAAATGATACCAGATTAGGAATAAGAAAAGTAAACTTGAGGGTGGTACTTTCCTTAGATGGGACAGGCCTGGCAGGAGAGGATGCACGGCAGAGAGGATGCATGGATATTCTGAGACACTGGTAAGTAAGGCTTCTGCCCAGGCTGTGGCACATGGGTTTTGGTTTCATTATTATTCTTCAGATGGTTCATACATGGTTAAAACCATTTTTGGTGTGGCATATTTTATAAAACAGAAAAAAAAAATCAAAGAATCAAAGTCACAGATGGAAAAGAGAGCAAGAGATTTTGACCACAGTGTTTACAATGGTGCCCTTTTGTTTCTCAAGTGTGAGTGGCTAACGTCAGTCCCCTGTTACGCTTCTGTGCTCAGGATTCTCAGACCTTTGTGGCTCCTTCTTCCAATGAATAACCTCCACTGAAGGACAAGAAGCTAAGCTATGTGGCCATATTAGCAGACAGGTTGTGTGGCTTCCTACAGTGTGTGTTAGGAGACAGCATAGAAACCCCAACAGAGATGTCAGCCTTCAGTAGAAAGGGTTTGTTTGCAAATGAAGTTCTTCAACATTTATAAAATTCCAGAAAGGGCATTGCAGAAAATATGGCCATCAAAAGAGATGTTGGGCACAGCTGTTGGAAGATGGCGAGGGCTTTAAAAGTTGGAGCCTGGTTGAAGAAAGTAGGTGTTCTGTGATAAAATATTCTGACAAAAAGCAAGTTAGGAAAGAAAGGTTTTATAATACACATATAATTCTAAATTACAGTTCATCATATTGGGGGAAAGTTAAGGCAGGAACTGAAACATCTAATCATATTACCCCCACAATCAGGAGCAGAGAAACAAACAAACAAACTCTTGTATACCTGCTGCTATGCTTGTCATCTCTTACACAGTTCAGACCCAGCCTAGGGAATGACGCTGCCCACAACAGACTGGGTATTCTTACATCAGGTAATTATTAAGACAGTTCCCCACAGACACGCCCACAGGCCAACCTGATCGAGATAATTCCTCATTCAGACTCTCATTTAAGTTGATTCTACATTGTGTCAGGATGACAGTTAAAATTAACCCACATATTAGGTCATAAGGTGTAAACACACCTTTTGAGGGTTCATCTTTGATACCACTAATTTATCCATTTACATGCTTTCATCCCCTTAGTTCCCAAATGTGTTACCTTAGGGTAACAATTTGCTAACACAATACTGATGCCACTAACTTATATCTTCAAAGTCATTCAGCTCAGACCAAGCATGCCCTGACTAGCTGCATAGCTGCTAGACTGATCCTCTCCTCTCTAGAAACACAACCTTGTTTGTTCTGAACCTTCTGTTTGGGTGACACCCACAGAGGTCAGTGCTACCCCAAGACACCAGTGCACACAGATATACAGTGATCCCAATTGAACTGTGTCTACACACTTCCTTACCCTCTCATTGGTAAAGATGAACCAACAACCGCAATGCTGAGATTCATTGGGAACCTGCTGTCTATTAGGCCCTAGGACAAACATTGTTGTTGATTCTTCCATTCTGTCCTTGACAGATCCTAAGGGCACAATCATTCCTTCTTCTTCCTCTTGAAACTGTGTTCAAACTCAACCAGTCTTCAGAGCCTTGTCTATCTGCATATATTCAACCTTTTATTATGTACTTCTGTAATTCAAATGTTTGTATTCTCCACAAATGCACATATTTGAGACCTACTCTTCCAATGTAGTAGTATTAAAACATGGAGGCCTTCCAGGCATGAACAGATCATGAAAGGGGCATCTTTGTGAATGGAATTAGTGCCCTTGTTAAAAGAGGCTTGAGGAAGCTTGCCATCCTCTTTGCCCTTCTGCCACGCTGGATGCAGAGAGGCCACTGTTTAGGAGAGGTCCTTACCAGACGCCCTGGCACTGGACTTCCCAGCCTCCACAACAGTGTGGCATCTGCAGCTTAGTCGCTCAGAGCAGTCTGCTCCAGCAGCTGAAATAGACTATGACCAGGAATTGCTATGTTGCAGGTTCGTGGAGCCACGAGACCAGATGGTTTCTGCCGTGATGAAGTTAACAGTCTGGTGGGGGGCGGGGGGAAGATAGACAGCAGTTTTCCCCCAAGCCATCACAGTGCTGAGGCTGAGGAGGAGAGACACAGGGAGTTGTGAGAACATGGGACAGAGACCAGGTGTGGGTTGAGAGAGGCAGGGGATGTGAGGAAGTGATGTCCAAGATGAAGTGTGAGTAGGCATTAACCTAGTTCTGTATTTATACCCAGGAGTGTGAGTAGAGACAGAGGAGGGCTTGCGCAGTGCAGGGGAGGGATGAGACTCATGGCTGTAGCTACCTCTGAGGTATCGGGAGAAGCAGAGCATCTGGAGAGACTTCTTATCCCAACTCAGGAAAAGGGGCTGATGGTATTAATCCCTGTCACGTGCACCATCTTGACACAGATGAAGTGTGATGAAAAGAAGGAGCTGATATCCTGTCCTTCCAATTTCCCTTTCTGACCTCGGGGGAGCTGCTCTCCAGATCTGGTGCTCTTGTCCAGTGATAGAGTAGTGTCCTTTGGACTGTGGCTAAATTACTTCCTGCCGCCCGACTTCAGGGTTTTATTAATTCAGAAGCCAAGAAACCCAGCCAAGTTTCAAAGCATTAAAACGCAGATAAGATGTGCTTCTAGTGGTCCCCAGGTGTGACTGGGACTCTGTCTTTTGCCCTGCCCCCTTTCTTCCATTAGCAAGGTCTGCTTACTGTCAGTCTCTCCATCCAAAGTACTAGGGCCGTTGCTCACAAGTGTCATAAACTCAGTTGGGTTAGTGGAAACAAAAAGTGAGTTTTTTTTTATAAGGGTATCAAGGTGTTTTGTGCAAAGAGGGATGTGTCTGGAAGAACGGGGGTGGGGGGTGGGGGGGTGGGGCTGGGCGGTGGTGGTGCACACCTTTAATCCCAGCACTTGGGAGGCAGAGGCAGGCGGATTTCTGAGTTCGAGGCCAGCCTGGTCTACAGAGTGAGTTCCAGGACAGCCAGGGCTACACAGAGAAACCCTGTCTCGAAAAACCAAAAAAAAAAAAAAAAAAAAAAAAAAAAAAAAAAAAAAAAAAAAAAAAGACTGTCTTTTATACATGTTTCATACAAAATCAAATGAACCAAGAAAGACGTGTTGATGACTTAAACTTTTCCTAAAACATAAAGAACGGGGTTGGGAAGAAGCGTGGGGGAGAGGCCCTTCTCTTTCTGCATCTGACAGACAAGGAAGATGAGAATCTGGTCCTGCCCAGGAAGTAGGGAAAGTCCACTGTGCAGGAGGAAGAGATGCCTTCCTTCTCACCGTTACCTTAGGAACTGACCAAATGCAATGTAATGATTGTCTAGGCCAACGAGAGCAGCCGTTTCACCCCCACTGGGAGAGGTAAGTACAGGGGTGGAGAGGTGTGGAGAGAGAGGAGGTGGACTGTGGCTATATGTAGCTTCTTTCTGTTCAGAGTTGAAAGTATAAGATGAAGTGATCTTCCTTCCCCTCCATATTGACCAGTTGGGGTTAGTCAAAAGTCACCCAACCCAAGAGAATGACATTTCCTTAGCCCGTGTTCCAGCCTATGATCAAGTCTTATTTAGAACATGTCCCTTCTCTTAGTACCTGATGTGGGCTCATCTCGTTATTGGTCCGTTCCTCCTGATAGGACCGCATTAAAAAGGCAGCCCTGTGTCCCAGAGGCTCACACACTAGTGCTCCTGTAACAGAGGAAGGACTTTCTGCATCTATCTTAGCACATCTAAATTTGTGCACCAGATACAAACCCATTTCTGTACCAGCCTTTGCCAGTGAGATCAAGTTATTCTTTTATCACAACAGTTCTTAAATACCTGGAATATATCTTGCATATTTGTACTCATAGGGGATATGTGTCAGCCCCCACCAGGGATTGGTGCCCACGTTTCTCCTGGTCGACCTAGATGAAAACACCCAGGTTAAAGAGGTTTGGTTACATAAAAGACTAGAAACACAAGACTCTGAAATAGGCCTTTTGTTCCCATTTCACAGAAGAGGGCTGAGCATAAAGGGGGTGGATCTTCTGTGGTGTACACTGCTGCTGGTACTGTCCCTGTGTGGGTGGGCTCTCCACACCTCAGGGCACTTCTATCTACTAGAACCTCTGGACTGAGGGCTTTCCCAGCCTGTCAGTGCTTCTGTAGCAGGCAGGAGTACTAGGAAGACTGACATCCTCCCTGCCAGCATCCCCAAGTGATCAGGAGGAAGAGCATACCAATCCCCCAGCCTCCTTTCTCCTTGGGGTGGGATAGCTCCAGATGCAGGGGGTCTCTGGATCTGCTTCTGCAAGGACCTAAATGAGGCAGGAACCCAGGCTCACACAGCGAGGCAGTGACAGAGAAGAACCGGGAACCCAGCTGTCTTGCCCAATAACCAGGTTTTATGCACAGCGATGCTTGGTCCCCATATGCTTGGTAAGTCCTACTTTAAGGAGAATTTTTAAATATGAATTTGTGCCTAAATGTTAGCTAATTCTCAATGAGCCAAGTACTTTTTTTTTATTATTCATTTATATTTAAAAGATCATGCAGGTATATGTTGTTTTCTGAATACAGCCCCCATATCCCCTACCCTCATGTTACATATATACTCATTGTTTTATGTGGCCATATAAAATTTAGGAGCTATATATGAGAGAAAACAGACCATATTTGTCTTTTTTCTTTCTTATTCATTCATTTATTTACTTATCGAGACAGGTTCTCTCTATGTAGTCCTGGCTGCCCTTGGAACTTGCTCTGTAGACCAGGCTGGCCTCAAACTCATAGAGGTCTACCTCCCTCTGCCTCCCAAGTGCTAGGACTAAAGGCATGTGCCACCATTCCCAGTTCAATCTTTGTGGTTTTGAAACTGGCTTTATTCACTTAGCAGGAGGATCTCTTGGGTTGTGTCTGTTTCCCTACAAATACCATAACTTTGCTCTTCACAGATAAAAACATTCTCATTTCATATACTCACCACCTTTTCCTTTTCCATTCAAGCTACCAGCTCTCTGCCTGTTTGAAGTGTGTTGGAGTGATGGGTTGTAACACACACCCTGGCAGAGGTAATCTCTTCTTCTTGGGCTCGTTGAGAGTGACTAATTACCTTATTTGTAAAGACATGGGCACCTCCACTGAAAACTCCCTGTGAGTCAGGGACTCAGTGAAGCCCTGGCTGAATTGGCTCATCCAGTCTACACCACACTCCTGGGTGACAGTCTTTGGGGATGAACATCCTCAATTTTAAGACACTCCTATCCATCAATGTTTTGGAAGGTGGGAGACATCATTATATCAAATCCATGTGTGGATTGTAAGACACCAAGGCACCTCCTTCCCCAGGGTTAGCTTAACTTACCAATAAGGCCTTGGAGACGGGAAGAGGTTAAAGGATGCACCCATGCTGTCAGAACATGGCAGAGCTGGAATCTAAACCCAGGTCTGAGAACGACCCAGGCCTTGCTTCTCTCTAGCCCTGCCCCCCTCTCCAAGCTGGTTGTCCCAGATGTATACCCTTGATTTGAGTATTGCTCTGAGCATTGTACCCCTCTGGCCAATGAGGCCCTGGTGTTCATGGAGGCTGAGGCTGTCTGAGGCTGCCGATAAAGAAGACTTGGGGGACGGGGCATTTGAGCTGTGGACAGTCCAGAGCTTCAGCCAGGCTCAAGAATGGCAAAGCATGCCGGGCGGTGGTGGCGCACGCCTTTAATCCCAGCACTTGGGAGGCAGAGGCAGGCGGATTTCTGAGTTTGAGGCCAGCCTGGTCTACAGAGTGAGTTCCAGGACAGCCAGGGCTACACAGAGAAACCCTGTCTCGAAAACAAAAACAAACAAACAAACAACCCCCTCCCCCCAAAAAGAATGGCAAAGCAGATGCTGCATCTGGAAGAAGGTTACTTAAGGAAAAGGGAAGTGGGGTGGGGTCTCTGAGGAAGGGGGCCAGAAAGAAGTATTGGTTCTTGTGACACTCTTATTCTCCCCGGGAAGACTCTGAGTCATTTGAGGGAATAACAATAACATTTATGTGGTGGGCATGATGCTAAACCCACACCTGGGATCCCACACTACTTTTCTAGCCTCTCACTCAGTCTTACCCCTCCCCCTCTTACAGAGTGGAAGGCCCAGCTCACTTCCAAGTTATAGCTGAAAAACAGCAGCACACGGTTCACACTCCTGCATTCTCTCTCTGGAGCTGGGGTTTGTGTTTTTCCATGCCTGCACACTGGGATCACTAGAAACAACAAGAAGAAGCAAACACTGAAACCTGAACTACCCTTTGATTTGCTGGTCTGTAGGCGTCTCAGATCCTCAGCACTGCACGATTCGAACAGAAGCTTCCTGGAGGATTTTGTTTTCCCCTCTGGGTGCATCCTGTTTGAATATGGTATCAGAGACAACATCTGCTTTGTGTTTTCCTAGCGTCGTTTTCAAAGCATATACTTGAAGCATGACTGGGTGTTTGGTTTGGGGGCTGTGTGGATGCATCCTACTCCTCTGATAATCTTCATCTCCTGGGTGCATGGCGACTCTATCCAGGTTGTTTGATTTTTCTGAGCAGTCCCCTGTCAAGATGAGAATCTTAGCCCCCACCCCACCTGACAGATGATCCTGCTTAGAGAGGGTTTTACGTTTCTACCCAGTGTACTTATTAATTTGTGTACTTATTATTCCCTGAGCCCTTCTTCACTGGATGTCATGTTGGGCACCAGAGAACTGAGCTCACACCTTAGGGTGTGAAAGGATGGTGGGAAGACAGGTTACCAAGAACCCAACTGTTCAGGTAGGGGGTAAGCTCCTATCTCAGGGGGTAAGCTCCGTGGTGGGAAGATTCCAGAAGAGCAGCTTCTTCACCAACCTGGGAGTCCTAACAAGGTTTTTATGGCAAGGAGATGATTTCAGTGTCACACAGATGGGTGTGAGCCTGTCGGGGATGGGCAAGGGTAGGAAGGGTTTGAAACAGAGACAACAGCAAGCAGCAAGAGGAGAGTGGGGGTGGGGAGAGGAGCAAAGCCAGGACATCTACAAGTCACATGGAAGAGCAGAAGCACAGAGTGAGTGGGGAGATGGATAGAATGATCTAGAAATTATACCAGAGGACAGCCTGAGGAGAAGAGCCTGCAAAGGGTAGTCTTTGGGTCCTTCAAAAGAACAATAGGGAGCCATGGAGAGGTTGAAGCAGGGATGGGACCTTCTGGGCTTATGTCTTATGGGGGCAGTGTGGGGTTGGTGAGGTGGTGGCATTTTCTTTGGGAGACAGTTGCTTTCATCCATTGTGCAGATGAAGAAGGAAGAACAGGTCAGGGGGGGAAAAGTCAGGCAGGTGGAACTAGCTGAAACAATGGCTCAGGTGGCATTGTTTATGAAATGGTGACAGGTAGTGAATCTGGCTGGGTGGGCTGGGTTGGGGCTGGGGCTGAGTGAGGAGGATGAGTTTGCCGACACGGATTTACCCCTGGGGGACATTGAATTTGGGGGAATAGAACTCCAGAGAAAGGTAAGAGGCAGAGACACTGATGATCAGAGTCTTGAGAGGATTAAGATATGGTGGTGGTGCAACAAAGACTCTTCCACTGGATGTAGGTATCTTAGGTCTTTTTCAGTGAGTGTTTTATTTAGGAAACTGGCCCATCCATTTTGGGGGGTGTGGCCAAATCACAGCAGTGGTGCACCTGCTGACAGCTTCCTTGGGGCGATGGACGTCCTGCCCACATGAAGGCAGCATGTCAGGGCTGGTGTTGAGGAGTCTGTCTCCTTACAGTTCATTGATACATTCCTTGCCTAGTCCTCTGGCCACCGCCAAGCCAACGGGATTCTAATATTCTTTTCCCTGATCCACCCAAAGCTCTTTGTAAATTGGACTCAGCAGGAGTGAGTCCAGTGACCTCATAAATAGTGGAAATGATTGCAAATCAGAATTCATATATGTTCTCAGCTCAGTGGGTATCCTTCTCCCCCACAAAGGAAGCAATCATCGCTTTCAAATTTCTGTTTGCCCTTTCACTCAGCCACGCGAGGAGAAAATATAGAGAGACATCTTGCTGTCTAAGCCTGAAAGGTCCACTTCTCCACCCTAAAAAGGTGCAAGTCCGGTGGCTGGCCCAGTTTAGCTAGGGGAGTTGTCAGAAAGGAGAGAGCCTGGCTGGGGTCCCATGGAAACAGTCTTTCATTTGGCACCTGGGAAAACATTTCATATCTAAAGAAGCTCACTTTTGAGGTGGAGACTGGTACTTTAATGTCGGTCTCTGTCTCCACCTCCCTGTCCCCAGAGTTTCTCTGGCATGGAGGTGGAGCCTGGTGACTCATTTTGGCTCAATACACATGGCTGGAAGTGCCAAGGTCCCTTCCAGACTTGGTCCCTCTGAGCTCCTTCATCATCCCTTTTTTCTTGTTATCTGGATTTTATAGTGATCATCAGAGAACTCGGAGCACCTGAAGGATGCAGGAGCAATGAGACAAGGAGTTGGGAGTCCTGGGATGACCCCCCAGAGCAGCTCCCCACCTGCCCGCACTCAACACTCTCTGGAAGGAGGAATACGCTTTCCTTGTTTTGAAACACGGTGATTTTGGAGTTGTCTGATGTGGGAGTTAGCTTATCCTTTTAAATATGCATGTCTTTACCCAGCACTGTTTTAAGAGTTCCACCCTCCTCCTTCCCTACACTCTCTCTCTCTGCATTTTTTTTTTAAGTAAAGAAATATATGAATCTAGTTACTTTTGGTTCTACCGCACCCCCCCCCCCAAAAAAAATAAGTGGAGAGAGAAACACATTGTGCTACTTGGCCTGGGAGAGAACATGGCTGGTCCTGATTGTTATCCCTGGATTATTATTCTGCCTGTATCTTTTACTAGCTGACAAATCGCTTAATGTCCAGTCTTAGTTTTCTCACCTGTTTTGATGCCACATGGAGTGATCTACTTCCTGTTGTCCATAGCACACCATCACAGACCGGGCACCTTGTAAAGGCTTGTTGTTTAAGTCCAAGACTGTGGGGCTACCTGAGATACTGTACTTCCTGCTGGCAGAGTTCTGATAGAACATCCCACAGAGGAATGTGTGTCTGTATCTCCTCACCTCTCACTGCTTACAAAGTCAAGATAGTCCAACCTGAAGGCCTTATCACTTTCCTATGTCCCTCCACACCATAGTTAAATGAAGTTCCCACTCTCTTAATATTTCACAGTGGGGATAAAATTTCAATCCATGAAACTGTAGGGGACACCCTGAAATTATATCAGAACCCCCAACTACCTATATAAGTAAAAGGGGCTGCTGTGAGGATTGGGACCATGAAGAACATAACATAAAAGCATATTACAAGCTGTAAAACTGCACGCCTGAGGGTGATTGTCAGGCAGGTGGGAGGATGCGAACACTCCCGAGTGATGTCTCCACTCCCACAGTTCTTGCACCCACACCCTTTGTGAAAGCACTAACTTTGCACTCCTAATTCTATCATGTCACAGTGGTAGAAATTTTCCTTGAATAGCATGTACACAAGGCAGGGTTGATCTTGCCCACCCTTGATGTCTTTTTCCTGCCCCTTCTCTTCTTTTAGCTGCTAGAATTATGGGAAGAGAATTCATGGCAGTTAATAAGTCAATTAAATTTCATTTAGTTTACAAAAAGCCTCCATTCTAAAACCTTCCAAGAAACAAAAGCCCCCCCCACACACACACACATAAATTGCACTTCGTTCTGAACAATTTCTTTTTGTGTTTTATTGTTTTTATATCCTAAAAGGACAGAAATCCACCAGTGTCGGAATTTCCATAATTTAAGAGCAATCATCTGCCTTTCCTAATTTGTCCTAACGAGCTCTCATTTTTTCCTTTATCAGACCCATTTTCTCTGGCAAAAGGTCATCATGGGCAATCATCCATGTCTGCTGGGTATAAATTGTTTTCATAACAATTTCCATTCGCTTTGGAATATGCGGCAGGCTGCGAACATGGCCACTTTGTATCTCTGACAGCACGCATCCAATGGAGTCTCCTCCATTGCAGCGTGTCAGCCTTCCCAAGAATAAGTGGTGGAGTCAGAAGTAGTGATGGATGTGGTCTGACACGACCTCTCACCTTCTAGGTCTGTCGTAGGCTCTGCATCCGACATACACATGGCCATCTTCTCTTTGCGGCTCACCCAGTGATTTTCTGTTACCCCCCACCCCCACCCCCAGCCTCAGGAACCAATTCCCCCTTTCTCTGTGCTCTCTTGTGATAGGCTAGTTCTGTCCACCCCCATCTGGCTGCAGCCTCAGCTGCTGGAGTTCCCGGTTCAAGCTTGGAACCCCTTGAGAACCAGAGGTCGGGATGTGTTCAACTCACTACACCAGTGCCTGCAAGCTAGCTCAATGGGTAAAGACGGCAAAGCTTGTCAGCCTGAGTTCAATCCCTGGAACTCGTGACTGAAGGAGAGAATCGAATCCTGCAAAGTGTCTTCTGGCCTCCACATGTGTGGTGTGTCCCTCCCACACAAAATAATATAAAAAGAAGACCTTAATTATTACCTTTAATACTGTTTTTCAGGTGAGCATTAGTTTGTATGTCTTCCTCCATTTTTCATGCTAGCCCATGAAGCAGTGAGTTCCACCATAATATCTTAATACCGGTGTCACTCTCTGTTGTCATTCATTCCCTCTGCGCCCCACCCCAGGGATTTCATAGTCATGCCTCAAAAACTCAAGCTTTCCACTGACTGACTGACTGACTGACTGACTGACTGACTAGAGTGTTCTGCCCACAGAGTGCTGAGCGAATGGTGGGAATAAACGTCTATACAAGGAATTATCTCACCACGGTGGAAAGGATGGATATAGAAGATGTCATGGTGTCAGAGGGAAGGGTGATGCCAACAGGCATGTTATTATGGAGGATCAAGGCAAGCATTGTCCAGCCAGAATAGACAACCCCTGACTTCCGGTTATTCAGCTCATGGTTCATGATGGTGCCAAGGCTTTACTTAGGTGCTCTATAGAAACTATACTTTGAAATTTGACATTTCCCTAAGCTGTTATAATTATCTATCTATCTATCTCCTTCTGCACCCTTCTTTCCCTTTTCCCTCCATCTCTCCCTCTTCCCTCTCCCCATTACACACTCTATTTTGCAGCAACCCAATTGGGCGGCTGAGGCAGGAGAATTGCAAGTTGGAGTGTGGCTAGAGCTACACAAAGGAATACTGGCCACACTCCAACTTGCAATTCTCCTGCCTCAGCCGCCCAATTGGGTTGCTGCAATACTCTCCTTTGACACTAGAGTGTGCCAGTGAGCAGAGGTCACAGCCAGCCATGAGCTCGTGAGGATAAACAATCGACCTCTGACCTAGTCCAGAGAACTGCAGCTTGGGGCAAGTGGTGTCTCAGAGAACCCATGATGAAAAGGGAGAGGTCAGCTTTGAACATCTGATGTTAGAGAGCAGCAAGGCTAGATTGCCATTCACCAGCTAGAACAGCACTTCCTGGCTCCTTTCCTTTCCCCTTCTCTTCGCATGTCATCCCTGGAGTGGACAGAAAAGTGGGCCAAAGATGCAGAAAAAGAGGAGATTGTGAATGAAGACCAAGAGAAAAGCTCTTCCATGAACCTCTGCCTGTAGCTGTCTCCAGAGTGGAAACGCTCCCATTTTAAATCAGAGTCAGCTGTTTGGTAGTACGTGGACAGAATACTTTTTGCTTGATTTTGGTTTTTGGCTTCTTGAGACAGGATCTCACTATGTAGTCCTGGCTGTCCTGGAACTCACTATGTAGACCAATCTGGCCTCAAACTCACAGAGATCCACTTGCCTCTGCTCTCCCCTGCCCAAGTTGGACAGGATGTTAAAATTGCTGTCTTAAAGCTACTTGGGGTCATATTGAATTAGAATGTGTTGCACTTCTCATTTGTTCAATGTCATAGTCTTCTAATGTGTCTTCTACCTCTAGATCTCCACTGCCCTCTGCTTGCTGACGACTTTGGGTCTAGGCTCTTGGATGTCAACCCTGATCAGTCTCCCTCTGGACCTGAGCCATGCACAAACCACTTGAGGCCCCATGTGGGTCAGAAGATGCACTTCATGGCATAGGTTGTGATGGGGTTTATTGGAGGCCTTGTGGGATGTGGAAAGACAGACAGCATTTTTTCCTCTGGTCATCTGCCATACATATTGCCTCCTCAAAGCCCTACGGAGTTGGGTCTTTTCCTTTCTTCCTGCTAATGTCCCTCTCTTGGTCCTGATTATGCAGGATCCTGGGTGTTTTTTCTTCAGTCTCTCCAGTATGTTTTCCAGAAATCCTCCCCCTACACACTCATGATCACACCATGTTGGTGTACTTTCTTCTGTCTCCTGGAAATGGCACTTCTATCCCCTTATTGACCCACTGTTCTTCCAACCTCCAGATATGGTGCTTCTGTCTCCACTTTGGCACAATGTTCTTCCAACCCCTAGATACAGTACCTCTGTCCCCGTGTCAGGACATTGTTTTTGTATCCCCTTATTTACAGACAGGGGTAAAATATATCTGAAAATGAGTTACCAATGACTTCCTTAGAAGTTTTGGACTTAGGAGTGTGTGGTGGTTTGAATATGCTTGGTACAGAAAGTAGTACTGTTAGTAGGTATGGCCTTGTTGGAGTAGGTGTGGCCTTGTTGGAGAAAATGTGTCACTGTGGGCGTGGGCTTTAAGACCCTTCTTCTAGCTGCCTAAAAGCCAGTCTTCTCCTGTTTGCCTTCAGGACAAGATGTTGAATTCTCAGCTCCTCCTGCCCCATGCCTGCCTGGATGCTGCCATGCTCCCACCATAATGATAACGAACTGAACCTCTGAAACCATAAGCCAGACCCAATGAAATGTTGTCCTTATAAGAGTTGCCTTGGTCATGGTGTCTGTTCATAGCAGTAAAATCCTAACTAAGACAGAGTGCCAGACTGTCTTTCTGCAGGAGCGGCTGAGGTTTTCATATCCTGAGCTCTGAAGCTATCCGTTGCCATGTTTCCCACGGTGTGGAAGATGCTTCTCACACATGAGAGAGAGAAGTGAATGTTGGATAGGGTCCTGGCAGCAGTCAAGCTGGTCATCCCTTGTTCTGTGAGATATCCCACCACTCCCTGTCTATCTGTCATTTGCAGCTGATGAGTTCAGAATAATGGACGGACATTCTTATTACATGTGTCTCCAACCTTGCCCATGAGCCTCCTGGTGGTGAATATATCTTTCTTCTGCCTCTGCTCTAGTGCCCAGTTCTGCAATGGCTCCAGACAGAAGTGCAGCGCAACCAGCTTTTTTGTTCATGAATGATTCTATGTATTCCACACATGATGTCACAGGACCACTCGTGCTCAATATGGCTTTGATGGTCTAAAGATGCTCCTGATGAAAACTGTGGACTTTGCTTTGAAAGAGATGTGGTAGGGTTTAGACTGAGAGGCACTATGGTGGTAATTATGACACTCCAAGTGAAGCAGCGGGTTCTGCCACCGTTTGCTGTCTGCCTTCTCTGGCCATGGGCCTGAAGTCTTGCTCAGTGGTATCCTTCATTTAACCCAATAGCCCCATAACTCAAGGTTTGTGATCTGCAGTTAACAGCTGAGCAGTAAGTACACCCAGAGAGGTCAAGGGGCGTGTAGCAGGCTACAGAGCTGCTCAGTGGCTATGTCAGAATTTGATACCATTGAGTTGGATTTTCACATATCATATAGGATGATAAATAATGATGGAATCTCAGGGTTGAGCATGAAAAGCTTTTCTATTATATTAAAAAAAAAATTAGCCCAGAGAGTGTCTTCTTCCTGATGCTACTTGGCTCAGAGGAATAGGCAAAATCTAAGGCAGTGTCAAAACTCAGGATTAAGAAAAATAATCTTTTAATGAGTCAAGTGCTGGCAGGGTTGTGAACTGTGAGAGAGGCAGATGCTGTCTCCAGTTCATCAGGACATGTTGGTCTTCCTCCTTTGCAGGCAACTATGACCATGGGACCAAATTCTCATTAATGAACCATCCGTGTAATTGATGTGGCTTCATTATAAAAAGCATTGAACATCCTATTGCCTCTCTCTCTCTCTCTGTCTGTCTCTGTCTCTGTCTCTGTCTCTGTCTCTGTCTCTCTCTCTCTCTCTCTCTCTCTCTGTGTGTGTGTGTGTGTGTGTGTGTGTGAGAGAGAGAGAGAGAGAGAGAGAGAGAGAGAGAGAGAGAGAGAGGGAGAGAGAGAGAGAGAAAGAAAGCAGGTCGGAGATTGACTTTAGGTGTCATTCCTCAGAAGCCATCTGGCTTTTATTTTGAGAGAGGGTCTCTCTCTCACTGGGCTCACTGATTCAGCTAGGCTGGCTGGCCACTGAGCCCCAGAGACCTTCTTGTCTTGCCTCTCCAGTGCTGGACTTACAGCAGTGTGCCACCACATCCAACTTCTGATGTGGGTGTTTGAGACTCGGGTCCTCAGGTTGCATGGCAGGCACTTTATTAACTCAGCCATGCCATTATATGTCCCCTCAATCCACTTTTTCTTCTCTCTGTCTCAGTTGGACATAGATGAGCACACTGGCATTAGAAGCCCAGGGGTAAAAATGGCAGAGCTACCAAATGCCAAGGCTCTGGGCAGTGAAATCACCGGTGGAGGAAAAGAGCCCAATGCTCAGATTAGAAAGCCCCTTTTAGGAACTTAAGGAAATAATAGAAAACCCTTATGTTATCCACTAAATAAACTTGGGAGGGGGTGTATTTTCCAGCAGCTAATATTACTCTAATACAGAACTTACTAGGTGAAGCAGGTTGCAAGTGGCAGGCAGCAAAGAAACTGATTTTGGACTATCTTATTTTGCTTTCTGTCCCTAGTAGTGAGACACCACCGATGACATGAGTTAGAGGGTGTATTTTGCTCATGGTTCTGGTCCAAGATCAAGTGGTTGTATTCTGGGGTGGCCTTCTTGTTGGCAGAATTCTGAAGCACCATAAGAGATGGTGAATGCTAGAGTCCAAAATGGTTGTTCTGCCAGATCTGCTCTTGAGACAATGCACTAACCCATGAACTCATTAATTTGCATGAGTGAATAAGAATATTCATGAGGGCAGATCCCTAATCACCGGGTCCCACCTCCCAATATCTCCTAAGGTGTGTGCGGGGTAAAATTTAAATATGAATTTTGGAAGGGGCAAACTGTATTCAAATCATATCATTAAGAAGACACAGAACTGAAAACATTCGGTGAGACTGTCACCTGTGCTAATTCAGAGACAGACCACATGCCTCCTTGGTCTGTTGTCCCAGACAACGTATTTGGAAAGCAATTACGTGAGCTAGATTTTTCTTTTCTTTTTTTTTTTTTTCTTTTCTTTTCTTTCTTTCTTTTTTTTTTTTTTTTTTTTTTTTTTTTTTTTTTTGAGTTGGAGGGATGGGGTGAGGTTACAATAAAAAGTTGAGCCCAAGAGATATTTATCTGATGAGCCTTGAGACAATCCCTGGGCCCCTGAGCTTGGACAGGGAAAGGAAGTGGCTACAGAAGGTACTCAGGTTTGGGGATGTACATACTCTTTCATAGCTGCTTTAGAGGTAACCATGGAAGGTGTTGAACCAGGAAGAACCTCGGTGAGCTGGAGCCAGATGCGGTGATGTGAGTGGCAGGCTCTGCGGAGAGCAGTCAGCACCTACTCAGAACATCTTTATAATACCCTTCCCTGTGTGTGTGGGTGCGTGTGTGTGTGTGTGTGTGTGTGTGTGTGTGTGTGTGATCCCTTGTGGGGCTGTATGCATCTTAAAACCTTGAGTGGTGTGCAGTAAGTTGAATTTGTGAGATTAACAGTCTATACTCACTTTCAACAACAGGCCTTTCCCTGAATCACAATACAGTTGTCCCTTTTCTCCATGGTGTGTATGTTCCAGGATACCCAGGAGTTTCCTCAAAGCATGACAGTACCAGACTCTATATACACTATGGTTTTTCCTTTACACACATACCTACATTAAGATTTAATTCACAAAGTAGGCATAGTAAAAGCTTAAAAGCAAATATGAGTGGAACAATAACGATACACTACAATCAAAGTTATTTTAAACATATGAATCATTTCCTTCTGGAATGTTCCACCTGCTATTCTCAGACTGTAGTTGATGATGGGTAGTTGGGACTGTGGAGTGTAGAACTGAGGCTGAGGGTCTGGGGGCTGATGTGTGCACCAGGAACCTTTCCTTCTCTTTATCCCTTTATTCCATGCCTAGAAATCTGGCAAAGAAATAAGCAGGTGCACAAGTACACATACCAACAAGATGCCCAACACAGAACCACTACTAAATGATACAAAAATGGGAAACTACTAAAATTCTCAACTGTTGGCTAGGTAGTAGTGACACATACCTTTAATCCCAGCATTTGGGAGGCAGAGGAAGATGGATCTTTGAGTTTGAGGCCAGGCTGGTCTACAGAGTAAGTTACAGGCTAGCCAGGGTCACACAAAGAAACCCTGTCTCAAAAAGCCAAAAACCAAAACCAGAAACAAACAAACAAACAAACAAATAAACCAACACCAAAAGTTCAACTGTGAATGTAGGAACTACTGATTTAAGAGAGTCATGGTATATTTATAGGGTGGAACATTGTTTATTCATTGACTTTTTGTTTCTCGAAGGAAAACATTCTAATGACTCAAGGAAATGCTTCTGATGCAAAATTGTACATATATTTAAGATGTCACATATATACAAGATGTGTGCACAGAAAAACACAGCAAGCAAAGATGTGAAAATGTTACTCAGGTTGTAAGAACTGCAGGGATCACCGGAGAGATTATTGCTTCAGGAGTTGGTAACGCACAGTTCTTCCACAGAGGGTATGGGCTGCTTTCTACAAAAGATTATTACATTTGCTGTGTGTGTGTGTGTGTGTGTGTGTGTGTGTGTGCGCGCGCGCACGTGCATGTGGGTGTCCAACACATATGGAAATCATAGGACAAGATCAGAAGCATTCTCCCGGGTCATTAAAATTGTTTTCTTTGCAAAAAAAGGCTGCGAACAGTGTTCCACCCTATAGAAATACTTGGGTTTCCTAAGTATAGTTACACTTTCACCTATCACCTTGTCGGGGCAGGGTCTCTGTGTCTCTGCCACTGCACCAGGTACTCAGGGGAGCTCGCCCTTGAGCTTCCAGCCATCTCTCCACCTCTGTTTCCCATCTTTCCAGAAGAGTGCTGGGATCCGTTGTGTATTCCCACGCCTAGCCTTTTACTCCACAGACTGAACTCAAGTCAGCAGGCTTATGGAACAAGTGTTTTCCCCACTGAACCATCTTTCCAGCTCCCCACCCCCACCCCAAATCGCTTTTATAATTCCTGGATGACAGCTTTCTTTAAAAGAGATCCTCTTCATGTGTTAGAGTCTCATGCTTCTCCTTTCTACTCTAACCCCTGGGTTAATGTGCTAAAAACAACATTGGGCTGAAACTCAGGAGACTTAAGTTCTAGATCAATCTGTGGCATGATCTTGGGCCACAGATGGGCTTTCTCTCCTGTATTTGCCAAAGAGAGGACCACATGGGGTACCAAGGGGCTGCCTTTCCCAGTTCAAAGCATCTTTACGCAAAGGTGCTGAATCACCCACTAGCTGGCTAACTTATCATTCCTTTTCATTCCTGGAGGTAAAACCAACCTTAGAATCGGGGAGCCTGATAGACTTTGAAATCGGCCTTCATTTTAATTCTCAAGTTCTTAGCATGAGAGCAACATTCAATATGGTTCTGAAATATCTCATGCAAAAAAGTGCCAGAGTCATAGACTGAAATATTTATTTGAATATAAATGAACTGAGATTTGCCAAAATGTGCTCCCCCTGTTGTCATGGACACAGATGCCTGCCTTTCTGATTTGCATTTTGCTTCTAATGGGTATAATGTGTTTCAGCTCCTCATTGGTGCTGGGATTGGATTTGAGAAACTCACCAGTCCATGAGTTCCCCAAAATGTCAGCCAGTGGGAAACTTTTGTGTCTTCCATTCTGTTTCACCTAGCTAGCTAGAAACAGACTGTGCCCCTGTGGGGTCAGGTCAGGAGCGGGGGTGGGGGGGGTGGGGGCTTCTGAGCACTCCCAGACACTTCCTTCTATATCTGTAGTGGGTTACAGAGGTTTCAGGCACCTGTCCTTCCTGCCTGCTGTGGTCTGACCAGCACAGGCCTGCCCAGCTCTCCAGAAAGTGACCTGTGCACTAAGAGTCTATTTTAGGGTGTGTATTCTTGTCTCTGCCTGTTCCTTCTACTGGCGTGTTGTCTTAGCTCTAAGTTGCTACCTGCCTCCTCCTCCTCTTCTTCTTCCTCCTCCTTCCTTCTCTTCCTGCAAACCCAGATCCTGAGATTCACATTCCATTAACTTCCCTTTGGCATCTTTATTCTCAGAAAGATCCATCCTCGGATTCCAGACAGTCATCCCCTGGTGGTCCCTCTGCTTTTCTGGAGACTTCTTTCAACTTGGTTTCCATGAAACAGAGATGAAGCTCTCTCTAGAATGCCCCAGGCTGCTTGCCACCGTTTTGCTTTAATGCTTTGACGCCCCCCCCCACACACACATTACGATGAAGTCTAAAATCCTGCATGTAGCACCTCTCAGCTCTTTTAAAAAAGATATTTTGTTTCTATCTAAAAAATATATTTTTTATGTGTATGCTTGAGCATCTGTTTGGGGCATATGTGCATGTGTGTACCTATTGCCTTTGAAGGTCAGAAGAGGGAGTCGGATCATCTGGAGATGGAGTTACAGATGGTTGTGAGCTGCTATGTGGGTGCTGGGAACTGAACCCAGGTTCTCTGCAAGAGTAGCCAGTTGCTCTTAACCATGGAGCCATCTCATGTATTATTGATTCACAGTACCCAAGTTCTAATCCCAGCTCATCTACTTTGGCCAAGTAATTAGGTTTCTATTTAAGTTCTGTGTACTGTGTCTGGTACTCAGGGAGCACTTACTTAAGTTGGAGAGTAAAGCTAAGAGAGTAAGAGTCTGTCTGCTTTGTCCGGGTAATCTGAAACTCAGTCTGGCATACAGTAGGTGTTTAACCAATGCTTAGTGTGTGGATTGCGATTGTTGTTAATGTTAAGAACATGTCGCAAGTGCTCAATAGGCTTTCAAATCTTTTCAGATTTATTTTATGTGTATAGGTGTTTAGCCTGCATGGATGTCTGTGCCCCACACATATGCAATGCTCTCAGAGGCCAGAAGAGGACGTTGGATCCTTTGGAACTGGAGTTATACACAGTTGTAAGCAACCATATGGGTGGTGGGAACTGAACTTGGGTCCTCTGCAAGAACAGGAAGTGATTTAAACCACTGAGCTTCAGCTCTTGAAAAATTTTTTGAAAAAACTGAACAGGGGCCATGGCTCTCTGCCAGTATGCAGCGGTGATATGCAAGGCTACTGAAATACACAGAAGAGTTGATTTTGCTGGAACCAAATATGTGAACAGATGCCAGAGAGACCCGTACTTTGTATAATTCTGAAATGCAGTCAGGGTCTTCTAGGTCTAAAGAGCACTGGCATTTAGGAGCAGTCACATGATGGGAATATGACACATATTCAGCCCACTGTGTTCTTTGAGCTTCCCACTGTCTCAAATGTTTTTCTGAGTCCTTGAGACACAGAAGAACCAGGCACCGCCCCTGCTCAGCGTGTTCCTGCTCATTGGGTCAACATCAGGAGAATGGCCCCAGCTCTGTCTATTATTCAATGAGTCTCTTTCTCTGGACTGTGGAAGGTAGTGTTCTTTGGATCAGATCTATAGTGGTCAAATTCTTCCAAGCGGACTCCTTTGTACCAGAAAAAAAACAATGTCATATAAAAGCTGAGGGCAGAGGCAGATGAAAGGGGAGCTGCCAGGGGAAGGGGAAGTTGTCTCGGCTGGGCAGCCTGTCCGTGGGAGACCCAAGGAGCCCAAGATTCAAAGACTGAGTCATTAGTTTCTCTTCTCTTCTCTTCTCTTCTCTTCTCTTCTCTTCTCTTCTCTTCTCTTCTCTTCTCTTCTCTTCTCCTCTCCTCTCCTCTCCTCTCCTCTCCTCTCCTCTCCTCTCCTCTCCTCTCCTCTCCTTTCTTTCCATCCTTCTTCTTCCTCTTTTCCTCCTCCCTTCCTCCTTCTCCTTCTTCCTCCTTTTTTCTCCTCTTTCTCCTCTTCCTCCTCCTCTTCCTCCCCTTCTTCCCCCTCTTCCTCCTCTTCTTCCTCTCCCTCTTCTTCCTCCTTCTTCTTTGAGACAAAGTCTCATGTGTACCTCTGGTTGGCGTACAACTTGCTACTATATAAACCAGGCTGGCTCTGACCCTCAGTTATGTCTGCCTCTGCTGGCATTTAAGGTGTGCAGCAGCCAGCATAGCTGGCTGTGGGGAGCCGACAGAAGGTGGCTATCATCCTTGAAGCCATCTTGAGCCATATACCCTGACAAGAGACTTGTTTACAATAGCCTATAACATCTGAGCACACTCTGATAACATCTTGTTTTAGATACCCAGGATTTTCCCTTGGGTGTGTGAGACTTAAAGGTGTAACTTCCTTGGATGATTTAGAGCCAAGACTTAAAGGTGTAACTTAAAGGTGTAATTTAGAGATAAGATTTAAAGGTGTGACTTAAAGGCGTGGCTTAGTAGTGAGACATATAAAAGGTGAGAGGCAGACAGAAGAAATTATTAGACACTTGTACTTGGAAGAGTACTTGAGACAGGCAACTTGGGAGAGACTAGCAACTCAGTACTAGACACTTGGACTTAGAACTTAGAACAATAAGAAAGACTTAGAACTGAAATTAGGACTTGAGACTTGGTGCTGAAGCCCAGGACCTGAGACTTGGTACTAGGAACTAGGGACTTGGAGAGAAGAAGAGAGACTGAAGAATAAACGGGATTAAATCACACTCTGTCTGGTCTCTATTCTTTGTGTCTGTCCTCACTCTCTCTCTTGCTGAACCCTGACCCGCAGACCGGAGCAGCTTTGGGCAGTGCAGGCTCTAACAATTTAGCCCCCAAAGCTTTGGCAATGCGGGTTCCAATACTGATAGAGTGGTTCACGACATTTTGGCCCCCAAGCATGGGGCAGAGCGGTCCACAACAGCTGGCCATCTTAGTTACTTTTTGCATGGCTGTGACAAAAATACCCAGCACAAGCAACATAGAGTAGAAGGCTTTATTTGGGCTCATAGTGTGATAGTCCTGTCTGAGCAGCAGGGAGTCACAGCAGCAAAGGTGTGAGGCAGTCAGTCTCATGATACCCATGTCAGGAATCAGGAAGAGATGAACGCTGATAATCACCTCAGTTTCTTTTTTTTAAGTCTAAGACTTTAACCTGTGGAAACAGGGTTGCACACCTTCAGGTGAACCCCAACTAACCCAGCCTGGGAAATCCCCAGGTCTACCTGGAAGCCTGTGTCCTGGTTGGTTCTAGGTCCTGCCAAATTGGTAGTCACCATTGCAACTACTGAAAGGGTTCTGTCAGCCCGCCGGTGGTACTCATGGTTCAGAGCTTACCACAGCTCACCCTGTGATACACCGCAGGGGCAGGTTAATCTTGAGCTATCCACAGAAGTTTTCTGTTTTTATTTAAGTAAATGTTGACTTTGGAAGTATGAGACATATTTGAGGGAGCACAGGGTGTCTGTACCAACCTTGCCACATTTCCTGTTAACAACTAACATGATCACATTCTTCATCAGAGTCCCCAACTAGTGCTGGTACCTATTGTTAACTAAAGTCCAGACTTCTTTAGTTTTCCTCCTAGTGTCTTTTATCCCCTGCCCCCATCTAGGACACAAGAATTCATTTAGTACCTGTAGCTCTAACTTAAACCCGCTTGGCTATGACAGTTCTCATCATAGTTCAGGCTGCCACAGCAAATGTCATTGTTGGACTGCCTTAAAGAATATTGTTTTGCATAGTCTGGGAGCTGGGATACCAAGATCAAGATACGGACAGATCCAGCTGAGGAGGTCGCTGCCTCACTTGCAGATGGCCGTTGCCTCCTATCCCCATGGGTGGAGAGAATCAGTGAAAACAAACAATCAGGTCTCTTCTGATAAAGGGCACTGGTCCCATTCCCAGGAGCTCTACTCTCACTACCCAATCACTTCCAAAGCCCTCTCCCTTACCACATCAGGGCTAAGATTTCAGAGCAGGAAGTGGGGAGGTAAGAGCCCTGATGTTTAGACTGTAAGAACATCTGAGACTTGTGTGTGTGTGTGTGTGTGTGTGTGTGTGTGTGTGTGTGTGTGTGTGTGTGTGATGACCTTGCAAGTTTTAGAGGGTGCTGCCTGGGCCCTTTGTAGAATATCCCTCACCTGGTATCTGCCTACTGGCTTCCCACATTACTTTACAGTTCTGGAATGCAGATTACAGAGATAGAGTAGTGGTTTTTTGTTTTGTTTTGTTTTGTTTTGTTTTGTTTTTCTACCATAACAAGGTGACAATGCTAATATAACATCTTAACAAGGCAGCATTATTGACATGACGTCACTGCTGTTGGAGACCTTGATCGCCTGGCCCAGGTAGTATTTCAGTCTTTGCTCTTCTTCCCACACCGTGCTCTTTTAAAAGAAGCCGTACGTAGCCCGTGCTCCTGGGTAGGGAATGGTATTTCATCTCCTTGAGGGCTGAGAGTCTACATGTGTAATTTGGAATTCCACAGGGAGACCGTCTTTCTCCCCATTTAATTACCTATACACTCAGTTAGAAGCCATGCCCACCTTATACTGGTATAACTTAACTTTTTTTTTTTTACTTTATTAAAAATTTGTACATTTATTTACAATATTTATTTATTACAGTATTAAAAATATTGGGCACAATATTATTCAGCCATATGTTCTGATTGTTCTCTCAGTTTTATATTTCAATCATTTCTTGGGTGATCATTTGTGAAACCCTCTCCTGAGGCCCGGCAGGAGGCACACATTTCCCAGCTAGCCATGCGGTGGTACAACACACCCACAGTTCAGAGGCCAGGGGTTTCTGTTTTCTCTTTGCCTTTTGTTATTGCTTTGTTTTTGAGACAGGATCTCTCTGAATAGTCCTGGCTGACCTGGAATTCACTATGTTTACTAGGCTGGCCTTGAACTCATAGAGGTCTGCTTGCCTCTGCCTCCTCCCAAGTACTGAGATTAAAGGCATGGCTGTATCTTAATTTGTTTTAATTCAAAAAAATGTTTATTTTTTATAATCACTTTATTGTAAGAAACTTAAAAATAAAACAGCATTGCTAGATTCAGGCAGCCACTCAGTGGCCAGTGGTCTGTGAATATGGGTATTTCAGAAGATAGAAGATATTCGGTGTTTAAAGGGTTTTATGTTACATGACTTGGACCAACTGTAGGTTGGAAGTGTTCCAAGCATATTGAAGAGAGGCCAGGCTAAGCTGTGATACTCATTAACTAGAGATTACTGTAGTTAAGCTCTTGAGTGTCCCCAAAGATCCACATGTTAAAGGCTTGATCCCCAGGATGGTGGTGTGGGGAGATTAGGGAACCTTTGGGAGGTACTGTCTAGGGGAGGGAGTGACATCATCGAGGGCATGCCCTCCAGGGAATAGTGCTTCACCATCTGCTGCTTCCTAAATTCCTTTACTTTCTGGCCATGAAGCTAGTAAGTAGTCTCTCTCCACCATGTGCCCCGTCTCCGACTTGTTGCTTCACCACAGGCTCAAAGACTCAGAGACAAACTCACCATGGCTACAACCTCCCAAAGCATGGACCAAACCAACGATTTCTCTCTCCAGTTGACTTTAACTCAAATAACCACTGTAGTGCCAGGAAGCTAAGCAGCCACGTGTGCACTCAGTGGATTTCTGATAGAGGATTTTAGTTTATGATGAGGTTATTTTGTGAGTGGGGGAACATCTCTATTGGCTTTGGCTGGACTCAGACATTTAGTTTAGACTTTGGGTTATATTCTCTTATTTTGTTCAAATCATATGCAAGGGGTTTGGGTTGTAAAGTCTTAGAAAAGAGCACCTCTGACTTGGCGGGACCACTGTAGAGAGACAGGGCATTAAGAGGTGAGGTCAGGGACTTAGTGATAAGAGACTGTCTGTCCCTCATCTGTGCTTTGTCCTGCAGTAGGACTCCTGGGAGTGGGGGTGGGGACAGCAGTCTGGCCACCCTACTCCTTCCTGCTCACAGCCTCTGAAACGTTAGAAGAGAATTCGAGGCAGGAAGGCTGGCCAACATAAGCCCGCTTCCTGTTCCCGATGTTGTTTGTGAAGCCTGCTTCCTGTTCCCGATGTTGTTTGTGGGTTCACTTTGTTTGTTTGGTCTGGCTTTTTGTTTAGTTGATATTTATTTATTTATTTGGTTTTGTTTTTTTTTGAGACAGAGTCTGGATATGTTGCTTTGGCTGGCCCAGAACTCGCTATGTAGACCAAGCTGGCCTCGTAAAGATCAGCCTGCTTCTGCCTCCTGAGTGCTGAGATTAAAAGCATGAGCCACTATGCCCAGCTTTGATATTTATTCATTTTTAAATTTATTTAGTGTTTGTGAGTGTGTATTAGGGGGAGGGGCACGTGTGTGTCACAGTACTGGTGTGGAGGTCAGAGGGGCACGTGTGTGTCACAGTACTGGTGTGGAGGTCAGAGGGGCACGTGTGTGTCACTGGTGTGGAGGTCAGAGGGCGACTTTCAGGAGTCAGTTCTCTCATTCCACCATGTGAGTCCTGAGGATCCAACTCAGATCTTCAGGCTGGGTGACAAGAGTCTGAGCCACTTGGCCAGCTCCTGACTGATTTTTTTTTTTTTTAAGACAGGTTATACTTTGTATTCCTGGCTGGTGTGTAACCTGTATTAACTCTCCTGCCTCAGCCTTCCGAGTGCTGAGAATACAGATGTGACTACTGTACCTGTCCCCCTGGATGGTTTTGATAGCACGGCTTAAAGGGACACCTGACTTCACACTTCGTCCTTTTGGTTGTGTCAAATGTGAAAAGACTTCTAGGGTCACTGGGGAGCAAGGCACAAGGCGAGTGGTGGATGCTTATGTGTGTGCACACCAGTGTGTGTGTGTGTGTGTGTGTGTGTATGGGGGAGTGTGTGTGTGTGTATGTATGGGGGAGTGTGTGTGTGTGTGTGTGTGCGCGCACCTCAAGGCAAGTATTGCTCAGTGGTGTGTTAGAGTGTATGTGTGAGTGTGTGTATGGGAGTATATGTGTTAATCTATAAATTATGTGAGTCTATGTGTATGTGTATGCAAGTGTATGAGTGTGTGCGTGTGAGAGAGTGTGTATAGGTTATGTATGAACATGTGAGTCTGAGTGTGTATGTGTCTGCAGGAAGATGTGTGTGTGAGAGAGAGAGAGAGAGAGTGTGTGTGTAGGTAATGTATGAACATGTGAATCTGAGTGTGTATGTGTTTACAGGAAGGTGTGTGTATGCGCGCGTGTGTGTGTAAGTGTGTGTGTGTGTGTGTGACACATGTATCAGAACACTCAGCTAGGAAATTCCAGGGAGTAGTCCTGACCAAAGTCCATCTCTTAGTCAGTATCTAATATTTAATAAAGCTTGCTTCAAATTTGGCCCAAAATGGCAGAAATGCTTTTTCTCTAACGAATCTCATGATTAACAGTAAGTTAGGAAGATAGCTACTAGGGGGCGGGGGAAACTTTTGAAAGCAAGGGCTCTCTGTGTCCACTCTTCATTGACTAGGCCTGCACACTGGGTAGGGTGCCCATGCCTCTCATGCCTCTGGCTTTGGTTTCCTTGCTGGTGGAAGTTAGGAGGGAGGGGTGTCAGTAACAGAAACAAACATACGATCACCCTGCCTTTTCTTAAGTCTTCTTGTGCAGCTGGTGCTGTGCTAGGTGCTTCCAGTCACCATCTCACTGGATCTCCAGGGAACCTGAGGAGCCAGCATGCTCACATTAAGAGAACCATCTGCTCTGGCCTTGAAAATGAGGAAACAGGCTCAGAGATGTGGACCATTTAGTATAACATTTACAGTGGCTAGCAGGGATGGGCTGGAATCTTTGGAAAATCATTTTAAATTTTATGTGGAGAAATGACCATTGTCGTTTGAGTAGGTATGGCCACCATAGACTCATGGTTTGAATAGGTATGGCCACCATAGACTCATGGTTTGAATAGGTATGGCCACCATAGACTCATGGTTTGAGTAAGTATATCCACCATAGACTCATGGTTTGAGTAAGTATATCCACCATAGACTCATGGTTTGAATAAGTCTGGCCACCATAGACTCATTCATGTGTTTGAATGTTTGACCCACGGGGAACTATTAGATACTATCAGAAATTGTAGCCTTGTTGGAGTAGGTGTGGCATTGTCAGAGGAGATGTGTCACTGTACGGGGTGGGTTTGAGGTCTTCTATGCTCAAACTATGGCCAGTGTGGAATTCCAGTGTGGAATGCCTTTGGATCAAGACACAGAACTCTTGGCTCCTCCAGCACCATGTCTGCCCTTCAGACCACCATGCTTCCTGCCTTAATGGACTAAATCTCTGAACTATAAACCAGTGCCAGTTAAATGTTTTCTTTTATAAGAGTTGCTGTGGTCATGGCGTCTCTTCGTGACAGTGGAAATCCTCAGACAGTGACTCTGCTGATTTTAAAGGCACAGTTCTGTAGCATGTGGTTCTTTCCAGCTTTCTTTGGTTCTGCCACCATCTCCACCAGCCACACCAGAACTTTTTGGTTTTGTCATTTCCTATGGAAACCTTGAACCTAGTCAGTAGTAGTTCAATTACCCAGCCCTTTGTCACCACTGGGAACTTAGTGGTTACACATGCAGGTACTGAGAAGATTCTCTTCCAGGAATTACTTCTGTTGTTGTTGTTGTTGTTGTTGTTGTTGTTGTTGTTGTTATTATTATTATTATTATTATTATTATTATTATTATTATTATTATTGCTTGTGGTTTCTCCTCCTCTTTCCCTTACCCTCCCCTGCCATTTCCCTGCAGTGTTCAGGACAGAACCCAGGTCTCTGCACATACCAGGCAATCGTCCTACCATCCCCCATGGTATATGACCCTCTGGGAACTCTTGTCCATTGCTGGTGTCTCTGAAAGGAAGATGAAAGAAAACCCGGCCGCCGTACAGAATAGACTACTCCAGTCCACGTGGTTCCAAGGGGGGGGGGGATAGGTTTATTCAGGGGAAAGGGCAAAGGTGGGGAGAGATAGGTGGGAGAGATAAGAGGTTAAAGAGGGCTCGAGTCCGGTGTACTGCCTGTTTTATATGGGCAGTGACGTAGTATCTCCCAGGTACAGGTGAGGGAGCCAGGTGGATTCTGGGAGCGTGGGGCTGTTCCCTTGGCAACGATGTGGGAGTCGTCTAGAAGTGACGTCACTGGGTTCGGAGGCTGATACCAACATACCTCCCTTTTTCTTATTATAAAGAAGAGAAGAAAAGTGGAGGGGAAGTTGATGGTGAAACGGGAGTTGGGGCGTAGTGTCTCTTAAACTACTTCCTGCTGTGTAGGGGCATAGTCTATTGTGGGGAGTAGCTGGCTTTCACCATCGGGGTCCACTCGGTAGATACGTGTATCAGGTTCCTCTGTGGACAGCGGCTGGTAATCCTGTAACAGGAAGTTCCTTAAAAACAGCATTCTTCCTGGACAAACCGGCGGAGACCATTTCAGGACATCTGGTCCTCCTTGGTTCTGAAGCAACACAGCTGGAATCTCGCAGGTCTTGTGGCGTTGGTGGAAGTGGTTGGTCTGTGACCTAGCATATGTATCTGACAAGACCAATATGGGCAGTCCCATAATCATCTGGTCAGTTTCTACAATAATCTTTTACCTGGTCAAGGAGAAAACAAGTGTAGAGAGCATGATATTTAAATGAGTAACGGATATAGAGATGATAGCAGCTTGGACTGGTTCTTGGCCCCCGGCTATGGAGCAGTTTCCTGACCCTGTTTGGAAAGAGATGTTTTTTAACTGTGGGGGTCTCTTGACCCGCGAACCTTCAGATGTAAGGCCTGACCTGGATAGAGACAAGCAGCAGGGGAGGATGAGAAACCCAAGTCTAGTCCAGTGAGGTCGAACTCAGCTGCCGGAGTAGAGTCTCATGTTCTGGGATTGAGGGCAAGGTGGGTGATTTCGAAGTCCTCTGGAGCTTAATAGAGCACGGTCCTGTTAGAGTCGACGTGTATGAAGAGTCAGTTTTAGGTGGGGGGATGAAAGGCTTGAGGTGAGATAAGTGGACCCAATGAGGGAGTCCCTCAAGTTTAGCAGCTG
Organism: Arvicanthis niloticus; assembly: GCF_011762505.2. Taxonomy (NCBI): domain Eukaryota; kingdom Metazoa; phylum Chordata; class Mammalia; order Rodentia; family Muridae; genus Arvicanthis; species Arvicanthis niloticus. The sequence goes on along the minus strand of NC_047662.1, from coordinate 30,350,695 downwards.
TAGGGGTCACAAGAATTACCTTAAAAGGACCCTACCATTTGGGAGAGAGGGGTGAGGGCTGGTGATCTGGAGGGGAGAGAAGGACTTGGTCTCCAATGCTGACAGGCGGTGGACAGAGGGCAGTGTGTGGTCGAGGTAGATGGCTGTCAGCAAAGTTCCACAAGAGAGAACGGAGGTGGCAAAGTAATGGGGTGAGTAGATGGTCTGGGAGGGGAGAGCACTTAGGTGAAAGACCAGGAGTTAGGACTGGATGTCCATACATGAGTTCAAAGGGTGGGATGAGGAGAGGCCGCTTGGGGAGAGCTCGTAGCCTGAAAAGGGCCAGAGGTAAAAGTTTTACCCAGTCAAGGTGAAGTTCCTGTGACAGCTTAACAAGAGTGGTTTTTAAAGAGCGGTTAGTTCTTTCTACCTTCCTTACCTGAAGATTGAGGGTGGTAGGGAATATGAAAATGCCAGGGGATGTCTAAGGCCTTAGATATAATTTGAGAAACCTGGGAAGTAAATTCAGGACCATTGTCTGACTGGAGGGAGGCTGGGACGCCAAATCGGGGGATGATCTCTCGGAGGAGGAGATCAGAGACTGTCTGAGCCCTTTTGTTAGTTGTGGGGAAAGCTTCTATCCAGCCTGAGAAGGTGTCCACCAAAACCAGGAGGTATTTGACACGTTTGACGGCGGGCATGTGGGTAAAGTCAAGTTGCCAGTCAGTTCCAGGAAGGGAACCTCTAGCCTGGTGGGTAGGAAAAGGGGTGCTACGTTACTTGGAGTTGGGATCTGACATCTGACAGATTCTGCAAGAAGCATTGATAGATTTTAAGAAACTTAAGTCCTCAGGAGTAGGCTGTAGGTGAGTCTTAACAAAATGAGACAATGCTTGGCTGTTAGGATGAAAGAGTTGGTGGAGATAGGACAGAGTTTGACGGGTATCAGGGGGTGTAGGTGGGGATGTGGGTTGCAGTGTAAGAATGTCCTGGGGAGGGTGAGATGAGTCTAGGCCCCTAAGGGCTGCAGCTCTAGCTGCCTCATCAGCTCAGTTGTTTCCCTTGGAGACAATAGAGTCATCCGTCCTGTGGGACCTGCAGTGGACAATCCCAATAGCTGTGGGGAGATGGGAGGCCTTTAGCATGGCCATAATTTGGTTTGCATTAGTTACTGATCCTTCTTTTGTGGTAAGTAACCCGCGCTCCTTCCAGATGGCAGCGTGGGACAGGAGGATATGGAAAGCATATTTGGAATCTGTGTAGATGTTGAGGGATTGTCCCTGTGCCAGCTGGAAGGCACAGGTAAGGGCTATTAGTTCAGCCTGTTGGTTGGTGGTGTGATCAGGAAGGGCCTGTGCCTCCACCACCTTGATGTCTGACACTATGGCATAGCCAGCTTTCCTGGCTCCTTCATGTAAGAAGGAGCTTCCATCTGTATACCAGGTATAGGTGGCTTGGGGCAATGTGCCCTCCTGTATGTGTGAAGGATGAGGTAGTAGTTCCTCTAAAGTCTCAGTGCAGGAGTGAGATAGGGAGTGGTTAGTAGTAGGTCGAGGAAGAAGATTGGAAATATTAAGAGGTGGGCATGATTGAAAGCTGAGGGTAGAGTCTTCTATTAGGGCTACCTGGAGAGAAAGAACCCTGGAGGGAGGTAGAGTCTGTAAGCCTTTATAAGTTAGGAGCTGTGACAGATTGTGGGAAGAGAGAACAGTTATGGGCAATCCCAAGGTTAGTTTCTTTGACTCTCGAATAAGGAGTTCTGCAGCTGCTAAGGTACGAATACAAGGTGCCCATCCCTGGATGGTTAGATCTAGTCTTTTTGACAAGTATGCTACAGGTGCAAAAGATGGTCCCAGTTGGTGACCTAAGACTCCAAGGGCAAACCCCTCCTTTTCAGTTACGTAGAGAGAAAAAGGACGAGTCAGGTCAGGGAGATGTAAGGCTGGGGCCTTAAGGAGAGCCTGTTGGAGCCTTTGAAAGGGCTTAGTAACAGGTTTGAGAAGAGGTTCGTGGGTGGGGCCTAATGCTGCTTCATATAAGGGTGGAGAAAGTAAGGAAAAGGAAGGAACCCAGGAGCGCAGAAAGCTAGCCATTCCTAGGAAGGATAAAATCTCTTCCTTTGTCGAAGGAACACTTAGAGACTGAATCAGATTCTTTCTATCTAAGGTGATAGCCTTGTGGGTTGGGGTAATTGCTAGTCCCAAATAGGTAACCTGAGAAGTAGACAGTTGGACTTTAGAAGGTGAGACCCTGTAGCCCCGACTGGAAAGGAAATTTAGAAGAGCAGCAGTGTCAGCTTGGCTAATCTCTAGGGAGGGGCTACAGAGAAGCACATCATCTACGTAAAGGAGAACCTTAGATCTAGGGAGAGATAGAGAGAGCAAGTCAGAAGCCAGAGCCTGGCCAAATAGGTGTGGGCTGTCCCGGAATCCCTGAGGTAGAACAGTCCAGGTAAGTTGGGTAGAAAGGTGGGTGTCAGGATCTGTCCAGGTAAAGGCAAATATGTCCTGTGATAGGGCATCTAGAGGGATAGAGAAGAATGCATCCTTGAGATCTAGGACTGAGAAATGAGAGGTCCCTGAGAGGATAGTAGAAAGAAGTGTGTAAGGGTTAGCCACAACAGGATGGAGGGGAACCACTGCAGAATTAATTCGTCTGAGGTCTTGGACCAGGCGATAGGTACCATTAGGTTTCTTAACTGCTAGTATAGGGGTATTAAAGGGAGAAGAGGTAGGGCGAAGGAGTTTTTTCCTTAAGAAGTCAGAAATGATAGGCTTAAGTCCTCTGAGGCTCTGGAGGGAGAGAGGGTATTGAGCTTGGGTGAAGTACCTGGTAGAGTCCAGTAACTGGATGACAACAGGAGAATGATGTTTAGCAACAGAAGGGTTCTGGATGTCCCAGGCTCGGGGGTCCACCTGAGAAGCTGGTAAGGGAAATAACATGTTAGTGTTAGTAGGTTGACTGGCTAGAAGAAGGAGCAGAGGAATTGCTGGCGAGCTTGGGTTTAGGCGAATTGGGGGAGCAAAGGAAATAGAGGCTCCCAACTTAGCTAAAATATCTCTTCCCAATAAGGGGACAGGACATGTAGGCACTACCAAAAAGGAATGGGTGAGAGGTACACCCCTAAAAATGCAATTAAGTGGGGGAGTCTGGTGAGGAAGGTAAGGTTGTCCTCCTACCCCGACAATAGGAAAACGCGAAGGTGAAGTGGGTCCCCAAAACTCCGTCAGGACCGAGTAAGTGGCCCCAGTATCCAAGAGAAAGGAGATGGGTTTTCTACATACCATAATATCTACCCGAGGCTCCCTGCTAGTGATAGGCATGGTCGGGTCGAGAGAGCTTGGGCCCCGTCAGTCCTCCATAGTCAATCCTAGAAGGTCAGCTGAAGGGTTTTCTGGGAGTGATGTCCCCCTGTTCTGAGCAACATGAGGGCAATCAACAGTCCAATGTCCCTTCTGATGGCACCTGGGGCACGGTCCCCTTGGTTTGCTGGGGTTGGGGCAAGCCCTCGCCCAATGACCTCCCGGCCAATGCACCAATGAAAGGAAGATGAAAGAAAACCTGGCCGCCGTACAGAATAGACTACTCCAGACCACGTGGTTCCAAGGGGGGGGGGGGAATAGGTTTATTCAGGGGAAAGGGCAAAGGTGGGGAGAGATAAGAGGTTAAAGAGGGCGCGAGTCCGGTGTACTGCCTGTTTTATATGGGCAGTGACGTAGTATCTCCCAGGTACAGGTGAGGGAGCCAGGTGGATTCTGGGAGCGTGGGGCTGTTCCCTTGACAACGATGTGGGAGTCGTCTAGAAGTGACATCACTGGGTTTGGAGGCTGATACCAACAGTCTCTGCTTTCCTGGGTATAAGAGTAGAGTGATAGACTCTGCCAAGAGGAAGATACCCTTTCTCTGAGATGCTCCTCAGAGGAAAACCGGGACTTGGAAAGATGGGTGGCTTTAGGATGCAAATGCATAGAGCTGAATTCAGACTAGTTACTTACAGTCTAGCACAGTTTAAAGGCAGTGATCTATGCCTCCTTTGTGCTGTTTATCAGAGTGAGTAAGTTAGGCAGGAAGTGCCGAGTAACTGAGGTGGGCCAGTGTTGTCATAGCGCTGAGAGGGAATGCTAATTCACACCAGCAAACAAACTATTTCTGACGACTTGGAGGCTGCTGTTTATATACCAACAGTGGGCTCCTTGCAGAGGGCTTCTGTTTTCCTTGAAGCTGGCTCCCTGGGTCTCTCTAGCTTTTAGTGGGAGAACCTTCTGCAAAAGCAGTGTGCTTTTCCTTAAGGCCATCTTGTAACACAGACTTTTTCACCAACCATACAGTAATCCTGGTGCCCAGGAGCCAGGCACAGAAATTCTTAATAAACCATTGTGCAGGGCTGAGAAAGGGGGAATAGGAGCCTGTGTGCCCAGGCCATGCAGGCCAGGGCTGAAGGCGGGCCTTTGGCATAGGGAGCTGCCAGGATAAATAAGGCTTTTCAGGAGGACGTGGAGTTGAATTGGGGTGATGGATCTGACTTACTCTAGGACTTACTTCTCAGCTCACACCCTCTCTCTCATCCGGTGTTTGTCCAGCCTCTGTTTCTTTCTCTGTTCATCCCTTCCTATGATGCTGTCAAATCAGAGGTGTAGGGTCAGCTCCTACAAGCAAGGCACCACCCCTTAGATGCCCCGGCCAGCCCTGTGAGCTAGGGAAGAATTAGGAAGAGCCCCTCCTTGGAATTTAGGATGTGGTGCTGGGGTAGGCAGATAAAATCATCATTTCCAAATGTGTCCAGAGGATGGATGGCAAATGAGAGATGTCTTCCTTAATTGCTCTCTACCTTGGTGTTTGAGATAGGGTTTCTCTCTAGCCTGGAGCTTGCCAACTCTGTTAGAGTGGCTGGCCAGAAAGTCTCCAGCATCCTTCTGTCTCCCCACCCCAGCTGGGGTTACAGGTATACCCACCTGGTTTCTGTAGGTACAAGGGAGCAAACACAGGTCCTCAAGCTTATGCATATAGCAAACACTTTACTGAGTGATAGCCATCTCCTCAGCTATTAATTATGATTGAGACAGGATCTTACTATGTTGCTCAGGCTGTTCCTGAGCTCCTGGGTTCAAACAATGCTCCTGTCTCCACCTTCCGAATAGCTACAACTTCAGACATGTGCCATACTGCCTGACTTTTTAAGAGATTACTCAAAAATCCCTCCAAGAGCTCCAGGGATGGGAACAGTGAGTGGCCTGCTAGAGAGGAACAGACTTGCAGTGAGTAGAGCCAATCTCTGTCCCAGGGCACCGCAGGAAGCCATGTATAATTCTCACAGACAGAACCAGTTGGTATTGTCACAGAACTCAAGTGGAAAGCTCTCATCATATGCTTAGAAGGGCCATGGAGTTAAGGCTCATTTAAAGTACATCATTAGAAACCCTCCATCATCCGTTGAATACAGAGAAGACTGATTAAAGAGGAAAGGTGATGACGTTGATCTCCAAGCCGGAAGCCTAGAGCCAAGTTTGACGGCTCTTTGACCATCTCTGACATTTGTGCTCAAATGTGCTTCAGAGTAGGTCCCCTACATGAAGCAACAAGAAAACCAGACAAGCAGACATCAGCAAGTATGGGAGAGGATGTGGAGCCTTAGGGAGAACTAGAGATAAGAGCCCTGGGCTGGAGAGAAGGCTAAGGGGGAATAGAGAGGCCATGCCTGATGCCCTAAGTCCCCAAGACCCACATGGAGGGAGAGAGTACTGACTCCTGCAACTTGTCCTCTCCATATGTACCCTGTGGTATGAATGCAGGTACAGAGACACAGGGACACTAACTAACTAAACAACCCATCAGCTAACTTACTGTGGGAAAAAGTAAACCAAACCCAAACCAAATCAAATGAAAATCCTCTGAAGCAGTCCTGAGGAGGACCACTGTACCCCCTAGGCTCCTGGCCAGTCACCTTTGTGAAGTCTGCACACCTGTACCCGAAGGCCTCGCTCACGACGTGGTTCTGTGGCTGAACCTTTGAATTGAGACCTTAGTTCAGAAGGGCCATGTGAAACTGACCAGAAGCCAGGTAGACTTCTGTTTGCCTCCCAGCTCTCTCAGCTACCTTGTGTGACCAGGACAGCCATGTATGTCTGGGGACAGGAGCAAGTGTGGTATAGGAAACAGATTGACAGAGGTTAACTGGGACCTGCTCATGAGGAACTTTGGAGTTTGGGAACAGGTGAGTCTCTCTCTCTCTCTCTCTCTCTCTCTCTCTCTCTCTCTCTCTCTCTCTCTCTGTGTGTGTGTGTGTGTGTGTCCATGTCCAGGAGTCTGTCACAGTGCAGTGTCCTGTACAACTCAATGTCCTGTCCAAGCTCTGCTCCTGGCAGATTGTTTGGGGCTTGGATCCACAGCACTGGTTCAACCCCACGGGTGCATTTGAGTCATATCTGAGTCTCAGCGAAGATGACTGTTGTTGCCTAGGCCCCTTTGAGGCAGCTCCATCACAGTGTCCAGATGTGTGATATGGGCTAGACTTTCCTGAGCAATTACAATACCTAGCTGAGGAGGGAGTCTGTGGGGAGAAAAACTTCGGGGAGGGGACTGGGAGGTGGGAGACTGTCAGGAGGGACTCTTGGTAGGGAAACTGAGAAGGAATGCAATGATTCAATGAGAGATTTTATTTTATTTTTTACTTTAAATTAGTTAAAAATAATCAGCTTCATTATGACATTTTCATACATGCACACATATACACACACATATATACATATATCATAATTTACTCACACTTCTTCTCACAAAAGAGTAATTTAAAACTAGATTAGAACCTATCAGCAGATTGGGTGTCACTGCAGTGTCCGCCAGCATTTTAAAATTACATGTATTTATTTACTCATGGATTTGTGGATGTGTGGAAGTCAGAGGACAACTTGATTGGTTTCCTCCTTCCGCCACGTGAGTTCCGGGGCTCAAACGCAGAGCTCAGGTCACCAGGCTTGGCCGTGTCTTTACTTGCTGAGCACACTTCACAACAAATAAGCCGTGTGGGGCTTGGGAATTGTGGAACCAGGAAGAGCAAGTCTGGAGTCCAACCCCCAAATCTTGAAAGCAGCAGGAGTTGGCCACTCCCTCGTGAGATTAACAGTCATTAATGCATGTCGGTTTTTGATGGATCCTGTTGGCAACAGTGAGTCAAGACTAAATTCAAGTAGCACAAAAGTGTCTCTGCTTCTTTATGAGGATTTTTCAAGGTCTCTTTGCAAAGTGTGTGGATGATGAGAGGGCCAGAAATGGTTAGCTCCGTGGTTAATTCCTCTGGTCTTCAGTTTCCTCGTTATTCCTAATAATGAAATGAGGATTAAAGCATTTAAAATTTGCATAACCATAGCACCTGTCCAGTGCTTCATAATGACAGCAGTTGTATTTTTTTACTATTACTGCTGTTATATACGACTACTATTACTACAATTACAATAATATTTTTATCATCACAATTCTTACTATTATTATATTTATTTGTATTCCAGTTGCTATAACTAAATACCCAACTCTGAAGAATTTATAAAGAGAAGGGCTTTATTCAGCTCATCATTTTGGAGGTTGAAAGCCCAGGCATGCCTATTGGCCCAGCATCTGTCGAGGGTCCCCTTGACTGTCACATCAGGGTGAGCGGCTTCATGACGGGTGTGTGTGAGAGGCAGAGAGATCACACTTCAAGACATGAAGCTGGGGAGGAATTCAAGTGTCAGGGGTAGTGATGGTTATTTTCAACTGTCAGCTTGGCAATATCTGGAATGAACTACAATCTAGAACTTGAGGCTGGAAGACATAGGCTTTTGATCTGGATCTTGAAGCATACGGGCCATGAAAAGCTTAGGCCCAGGCAAGAGGATACATGCCTTTAATCCCAGGAGACAGAGGCAAGCAGAGCTTTGAGTTTAGGGCCAACCTGGGACAGAGCAAGTTCCAAGTAAAGAACAGCTTAGGTCCAGGTGTGGTGGTACACACCTTTGATCTGGGCCACACCTACTACTGGAGGCCTCATAAGGACAATGGAAGAAGGAAGACTCACTGTTCTTTATCTGCTTGAACTTACTTGCCAGCACATCTGTTGGAGCCCACTTCTTCAGGATTCCAGCTTATACAGAAGACCAGCTGAAACACTCAGCCTTGTGGGACCTTCTTGGACCTCCCATTCACAGCTGCCCATTGGTAGGCTAGTTGGACTACACAGACTGTAAGCCATCCTAATAATTTTCCTTAATATAGAGAGACATTCCATAAATTCTGTGACTCTAGAGAACCCTGACTAATACAGAAGTCATTCTTCAAAACAGCTCATTTACTCTGTAAGACCAACATTAGTGACTCCCAGGGCAGCTCTCCCATTGTCCCCCACTGAGCTCCACTGAAGATCGAGCTTCAAGCCTTTGAGCCTTACAGGACACACTCAGACCTTACAAGAGCCACAGCACGATAGGAATGCCGTGCTGCGGTGAACTTGGTGTTTCTGGGAAAGGAACGAGACCAAAGCACATAGATCAATCATTTCATAAGCAGACGGATGTTGTTCAAGACAAATACAAAAGCATGTAGAGATGGTGTGGAATTTGAACCCAGAGCATCTGGATCTGAGTTATTAGTGCTTCATCTTGTTAGCTGTGGGAATTAGACAAATTCCTTTGCCTGTCCGTGTCTCTACTTCTTTATCTATAAAGTAAGGCTGAGCACATCTATTTCCTAAGTCTGCTGTGGGAGATGAATCCATTGATCAAGGTGAAAAGGGAGCTTTTAAGTAGGAAAGTTCTGGGCAAATATTAGTTATTCTAATCAGTACTTTCCTTTCTGTCATTTGCACTTCTGACCTCAAAACGGGTCTCAGGATGACGGACCTTTCAGAAGATGATGGACATCTCTTGGCTCTCTGGTTATCTGCTAGCAGGAAACTTACTTTAACTCTTGTGATTTTTCTAACAGTTATTGGAGCTTAAAAGTTTCATAAAAAGGGGGACAAATTCCAAATGCTCAACCCTCTGAAATCAGAAGGAATGACTCACGGGGTCACCCACGTCCCTGGAAGAGAGTGGCTTCTCTTTTATTGCTATTAAGTGGGATTTAGCTCTATTTTATTAAGGCAATTTTTACAGTCATGTGAGAGGTTAATGCATTTCACACATATTCCATTCCTAACTCACTGAATGCCGAACCCATTAAAGACCAGCTGCTTAGGGCTGGATTTCAAGGTAGAGCCACATATGGGTGTTGTCAGATAACTGACTGAAGATATCTGAGGGTTTGATATCTACAAAATGTGGCTTGGTCCTCTGTATGTGAGTGTGTGGATGCATGTGTGTTTGAGTGTGCCTGTATGTGTGCGCATGCAGGCATGTATGCACCAGACTGACCAGAGAGCCCAGGGATTAGACTGCCTCTGCCCCCAGTACTAGGATTCTAAGTTTATTCTCACCATGCCTGGCTTTGTTTACATGGGCTCTGGGGACTGAACCTAGGTTACATGGCAAACAGTTTACTAACTGAGCCATTTTTTCCCCATTCTTAAAACTTGCTCTTAAATGAGAAAATAACAGAACTTCAACCTGGAAAAAAATATTTAGGTGCCTGTTACCACTGAAGGTAGGCTAGGCAGGCTCGGATGGAAGTCCACGTACTAATGTCTGAGTGGTTACCCATGAGAACCTTCCAGCTGTTTCCAAGCCCCACTGCCAGTAAGTCTACTTCTACTGTTTCTCCACATCCCAGGACCTGAGTCAGAGTCACAGAGCCACAGTGTCAGCATTGGCCAGGAGTAATGCTTTGTTGTTGTTCTTTTTGTTTTGTTTTGTTTTACTTTTTGGGATAGGGTCTTTCCACATAGTCCTGGATGTTCTCGAATTCAGTATGTTGACCAAGCTAGCCTTGAACTCAGGGAGATATGCCTGCCTTTGCCTTTTGAGTAATGGGATTAAAGGCATGTGCCACCATGCCCAGTAGTAAGTACTGTGCCTCTTCAGTAGTGGTAGAGTTGTCCTTGCAGACACAAGTGATTGGCATTTTGGGAAATGAGAGCGACCCTGTTCACATGTGTCTGAAGGCTGGAGGAGGATAACAGGACAGGAGAGCATTGTGTGTGTTTTACGTGTAAGCTTGATGCTGTAGGACATAGGACTGGGGCAGGGCTGTGTCTTTGTTTAAGTTAGCGTTAGTAAGATGGGGAACATTTAGCAAAGTACGCCTGTGTGCCCTTTCCATGTGCATCTGATGAGTTTAAAACCTTTGATTTAATTTATTATTTTGTGTGTGCATGTGTGTCTATGTCAGGGTGTGTGTGTGTGTGTGTGTGTGTGTGTGTGTGTGAATGCAGGTGCCCTTAGAGGCCAGAAGAAGGCCTTAGACTGGAGTCACAGGCTGTTGTGAGCCACCTGGTGTGGGTCCTGGGAACTGAACTTGGGTCTTTTGCAAGAGCAGCCAGTGCTCTTAACCACTGAGCCATTTCTCCAGTCCTTTGATGAATGTAAAGGAGAGATTCGTGTATGTAAATGCTGCCGCAGCACAGATTGAGTCCCTGCTCAGCACACTCTGAGTCCCCTGTGCCCTTGTGTGTTCAAACTCTGCTCTTCACCCTGTCCTGTGACCCAGGCGAGTGCTCCGATTTGTCGCCATGTCAGTGATCTCAGTACATTGCTTTAAATTTGTGCTATCGCATATACAATAACTGCACTCAGTTTTCATTTTTTTAAATTAAAATATAATTGCATTACTTCCCTCTCCTCTTTCCTCCCTCCAGTCCCTCCCATGTAACATGTAACAACTGCCCCCCATTGAAATTATAGCTTCTTTTTCTTTCATTGTTAATGTTGGACAGTACACACAAGCATATATATACATATGTAAATACATACACACATATATCCATTTAGTGTCACCATATGTGTATAATCTCCTCTTTTAAGATGTTCTCTGAGCCTGGGGTACAGGAACTGTGTTGTAGATATATCAGCAGGGACTGAACATCTCACAATCACTTGTTTTGACCTGTCTTGCTTTTCTGTAATGGTCTCTGTATATTGCAAAGAGAAGCTTCTCTGACGAAGAGTGAGAGTCACACTTATCTGTGTGTATAATTAGAATACAGCTAGTAATGATGCTGCTTTAGTGAAGTGATGGTGGTAGGGTCTTCTTTAAGTCCCATGACCTCACCAGCCTCGGGTAGCTAGCTAGGTTTCCAGTACAAGGCGTGATTTCTTCTTGTTGAGTGAGCCTTAGGTCCAATTAGAGAGCTGTTGGCTGCTGACAAGGTACGACAGGGCACTGCACCCTCAGGGTCATCATGCCAATCTGGTTGTCGATGTGGTTCATAAGCATTACAGCTGGGTAGAACTATTGGTTCTAAGAAAGTTAGCCCTCGCGGAGGAGACTGTTGGGTCAGATCCAGCTCAGGCCCTCTGGGTCTTATGTCTGATGCACTCCCTTTTCTTGTCAAGTGGTAGCCTGGTGTATAGATTTACTGGAAGGATTTTCCCAATGCAAAGGCATCTGGACAGGGCATCAGAAGCCAAAATCGCACCATCCAGCAAACCTCACACAGGAGATTTATTGGGGAGAAGAGCAGAATGGTGATTACCTTTGACCTGGAGCAAATAGAGTAAATAGAGGGTTAAGTGGGAGGGAGGCCTTTCGTAGTTTTTTGGAGCACATTCAGTGAGCTAGTGGAAAGTGTATTGTTTGGCCATTAATACTGAGTCACAAAGGTGGAGATTTCCACGTCTCAGGAGTTCCAGGCCAAGCTAGGGGTACTGTGTTTTTCCCTTGGCCCTGATCCCTGTCTTGGGGTCAAGTCAGGGGCCCAGTGTTCTTTCCCCAGTCCCTTTGCCCTACATTTCCACAGTGTGTTTATTCACCTCTGGGTGCACACTGGGGTCATTTTCTAGCTAACTTATTTTGTATATTTTGTTTTGGTTTGGCCATCTTGGGCTGGCAGATGCTAAGCCAGTGCTGTCACTGAATGACAACCCAACAATTTACTTACTAGTTTTTCAAAAAAAAAAAAAAATTTGCTGTGAACACTTGTTACACATATTTATGAGGATGCATTTTTGTTTCTTGAGTAAAAGGCTCAATTGCTTTTCTAAAGAAGCATTGTTTTGCACTTCTCTGAGTAGCATGATGGGGGACACTTCCAGGGGCCCTGCATTTTTACCATTCCGGTGTATTTGTAGTGTCGTGGTTTAACCTGTTTTTAATGTGTACAGACACTGACGTCTTGTGCTGACTGAGAACAAAATTCTTGTGGTGGAATCATGGGATCTACTTTGTGCCTTAGAGTCTTCAGCCAAGGTGGCAACCATGTTCCTGAGATGACTTCTTGCCATCATTCCAGCTGAGGTCACGAAACAGAAGTAACGGGGCCAATTCTACATAATTTTAAAAGTTATACGTGTTTATCTGTGTAGCATACATGTGAGTGCTTGTGTGTGTGTGTACATGCGTACATGCTCATGTGTGCTCAAATGTGTATAGAGACCAAAGGTTAATCTTTAGTGTATGTCTCAATCATTCTCCACTTTATTTTTTTGAGACAGAGACTCTGCTCTAGCTGAGAACTCACCATTGCAGCTAGATAGGCTTGCCGGTGAGCTTTGGGGACTCTATCCATCAAGCCATCCACTCTGCTTCAGCACCCCGATGCTTCCAGATCATTGTGGCACAGTTGAGGATAGAAGGAGGAAGGGAGGCTTAATGGTTTCCTACTAGGCACTCTCCCATTATTTCAGAGCAATGGAATGGTCAAAGGACCACTTAGAATCAAGACTGCATTTTCTAACCACTTTGCAGATAGATGTGTTCACAGGGTTGAACTCTGGTTACAAAAACTCAAGCAGAAATAAAACAGATATTTTTTGGGGGGGTGTTTATGTTCCTTGTTGATTTTTTTATTATTTATTTATTAAATGCATATGAGTGGTCTATTTGCATGTACACCTGCACATCAGAAGAGGGCATCCAATCCCATTATGGATGGTGGTGAGCCACCATGTGGTTGCTAGGGATTAAACCCAGGACCTCTGGAAGAACAGCCAGTGCTCTTAACCACTGAACCCTCATCTCTCCAGCCCCTGTTGTTGATTTATTATTATTATTATTATTATTATTATTATTATTATTATTATTATTAATTTTATGTGTATGTGTGTTTTACCTGCATGGTATACATGTGTATCATATGCCTGCAGTGCCCACGGAGGCTCCAAGAGGGCATTGGATCTCTTGGAGCTGGAGTTTTAGCCACTCTGTGGATGCTCAGAATCAAATCCCATTCTCTGCAAGAGCAGCAATTGTTCTTAGTTACTGAGCCCTGATGTGTGTCTTTTGAGACCAGCTTGCTCTGTGGCCTTGCCTGGCCTTAACCTTGAGATTCTCCCACCTCAGTCTCCCGAGTACTGGGGTGACTAGCATGTACCATCAAGCTCAGGTCCCAGAAAGTGTTTTTAAAGGGAGAGTAAGTGATTGTTCCCCACTTTCTGACTGTGGTCTGGAGTATGAACTTAATGGGTGGGACTGAGAAACTCCTTTTGTACTATGAGACAGAGATCATGTGCTGAAGACAGTGGACCAAGAAGACCGACCGTGTGAGTCAGAGTCCATGTGAACATTCATTAACCTTCTTTGCTCCATCTGGAGTTCCTCTGGCTGGAAGAAAAATAAACTTACATACATCCTGTTTATAAGGCACTGTTTCATTAGGTTGCTGTCACTTTAAGCCAACGCTAACTCTTACTTTAATCCCTAACTGCTGACTCTCTCTTCTGTTAGTGCTGGGGACACATGGTGACTTAAGAATCACTGATGGGCACTGTCCAAAGTAAATCAACTAGAAATGTGGCCAGCAAATTTGAAAGATCAGCTGGGGAAGAAGGGAGAGATTTGTATCTCTCACAAACTATACCCCCTGGAAGGTATATTTCCAGGAAGTACAGAGGGATTTTTAAAAAGCCCTCTCAGTGAGATTTGAGATGCTGTTAGGATGATTCAAAAGAATCAATCAGAGAACAGCAGAGAGTCGTTTGAAAGGAAAAGTCCAGATTTCCAAATTAAAGCCTGCGTAAAGAACACACATGACAGTGGGGCACTTTGGAAAACCAACCTGGTTAATTAGACAACTAGCTCCAGAAGTTCTGAAACCCAGAGAGAATTACACAGAGAAAGAAGGAACTGAAGGAGGGGAAATAAAAAGAACGTTTAAAGCAAACAGGGAAATACAACAAAAACAGGCGTGGAGGGCCAAGTGCATGAGACCTGCAAAGAGAGGACTCCTCAGAGCTGAAACTATAATAAAAGAAATACTAAAAGTAAATCTTTGAAAATGCTAGCCAGTGACCAGGAAGGGAATTTGAAGGCAGCAAAGGACTTCAGATATTGTCCTACAAGTGCCAGGCTGGGGAGGGGCGGGGTAAGCAAGAAAAGGGCTGGAGGGATGGCTCAGCAGTTAAAAACACTTGCTGTTCTTGCAGAGGACCTGGATTTGGTGTCTAGCACCCACATGGCAGATCACACAGGGGATCTGACGGCCTCTTCTGGCTTCTTTTGATACTGTATGTGGTACACTTAGACACATGCAAATGCTCACATAAAACTAAGTATAATATAGCAGAAAGAAAAGAGGATCAGATCATTGTCTGGTTAATCTTCAGGTTGTGTTGACAGTGGGAAATAGTCACAAAATTCAGAGAAAAATAATCCCAACTACCATTTGTTTTATAAACCACTAAAATAACAGTTTGTGGTATTATGTGTCAATCTCTGCTCAAAGTGCATCTGTTGACTTATCTCATCAGACATTTACAACCCAGAAAGGTAGAGGCCATCATCTGAGGATGCTACGGTATAGAGAGGTTAAGCATCTGAACGGAGGCCACACAACGTGTAAGTAGACAGTTCCTCTCGCAGTGGAATTGCAGTTGTGATCTGTACCATGAGGGGGCACTGAGGAACTCACGGGCCTGGGGAATGAGCCTGCCTTTGTGGGCTGATTGGATACCTGCCACCCACAGGGGAAAAACAGGAGGAAAGACCTGGGTGGTGCCTTCTCATTGACAAGGAACATTTAGTTAGATGGAAGGGACTTTGCCTGTCATGACAGTAAGGCAGAAAAGGATAGTGACTTCCTGCCTGGTTGGAAATTAGATGAAGTGGGCAGTGTGTATGTCCCACTCCTCCATTCTGAGTGCTGCCAAATGTGTCTCTGAAGGGTGGCTCCTGCTTGCAATGGGAAAGAAAAAGATGGGCCCAGGAAGATGAAGCAGCTTTGTAGGAGTGGGTCTCATATTCACCCTCCACCCCATACTCTGACAACTGTTCCTCAGAACACAGCCTCTGAGTTCTTCATTTATCCATCCATCCAACCATCCATCCAACCATCCAACCATCCATCCATCCATCCATCCACAGACTGGCTAACCCACATTCCTCATTGGCTAAAGTCTCCATAGATTCTGTCCTTCACTCATGGGTTCTGTGGGTCCCAGCTGGGTCAGGTATAGGTTTCGGGGCGATCCTGCAGGGAATATTCTGACTCAATACACAGATTCTGGAGAAATCTGTGTGGGTATGGGGCTCATCTAGAGTGAAGGGAACTATGTACTACTGATGGGGTCTGCATATCGGTTACAGCTACTTTAACCCTGCTCTCCTGACACAGACCAATAACCCAAGCTTCTGAAGATAGAGCTAAGTCAATAATGTGCGTGAGGGCCCAGAGGGCCAGAGGTCTCCGTGTCTAAATTGTCTGCTCTTCACTCATGTAAATCTGAGTTCAGATCCCTAGAACCTGTATAGAAAGCCAGGCAAGGTGTTGTGTGCCACTAATCCCAGCACTGGGGAGGGTAGAGACAAGCAGATCCCTGGCGCTCTTTGGTTGGCCAGCCTACTAATAGGTGAGCTCTGGGTTTAATGACCGACTGTATGAAAGTGAGGTGAAGAGCAATCAAGGAAAACATCTGACATCAGCCGATGGTCTAGCCTGTACTCACACATACATGTGTGCGCACATGCTCGCACACACAGAGACAGAGAGAGATGGGGGGAGAGAGAGAGAGAGAGAGAGAGAGAGAGAGAGAGAGAGAGAGAGATTGAGAACTTGATTTTTTTTCCCATCTGCCTCCCATTTTATAACCAGGCCCAGGCTCACAACAACCACCTGAAAACCAGGGTGTGACTCTCATCTGAGTGCTCATAGGCTTAACAGGCATCATGGGAAACCAAGATCAGGAATCGCTTTGAAATCATTTACACCATAGTCAAATTTACAATCTTTATATCCTAAGCCAAACGTGGCTGGGGAATGTGGATGGGAGTCAAGGGTGAGAGACGTTTTTTTTTTGTGATGTTTTAATGTAGGCTGAAGAATGTTAGAAAGGTAGCCTGCCTCTGACGGTTAGAGGAGAGCTTGCTCAAGGTCAGCCGAGGGCTGGGGTAGGGGGCTAGACGGAGAAAAGGGAGGCACCCGGAACAGTGGAGCAGAAATCCAAGGACTTCGCTGGGTCCCGGCATGTGAGTTGCCTCTGGTGTAACCTAGTGCTCCGCCAGCACCTCCTCAAGTCATGACCTTGTGGAGTTCCTGCCTGTGCCCAGCGGCCACCAAGGTGTCTCCCAGGTCAGGAGTCCCTAGATACTTGGGAGCTCAAAGCCCTTGCTGAGAGAGAGGAGAGAGAGAGAGAGAACGCGTGCGTCTGCGTGAGTGAGCCGTGTAGGGGCTGTCTACTGTGAAACATCCACCTCTTCTTTCCCTGTCCCTTAGCCACCCCCCATTCCTTACTTCCTCTTTCCTACCCATCCCTAGTTTCAGTTTCTCCAAGTTTCCGGTTGATCTGCCCTTCCTTCCGCCTTCCCTTCTTGCTTCTTGCAACAGATATTAAGCGATGCCTCCGAACTGCCAGACGTCAGGGGTACAGAGATGAAAGGGTCATGGTCCCTTGCTGCGGGAGGGGCCTAAGTGTTAAGGGTGTCAGAGAAGCTTGTTGGAAGTTAGGAGACCGCTCCAGGGCCCTGAGAGCAGGAGGGAGGAAGTATTGCTGAAATCAGCAAGCCTCAGGGGCAGGCAGTTTTGGGGCAGGAGGTCAGAAAGGCAAGCGGGAGATGTGACACCTGAGATGGCTTTGACAGATGAGTTCACCCGTGGACACAAGAAAAGAGCCTTCCAGGAAGGGAGACAGTGCGTGCCAAAGGCTCAGACCCAGGAAGAGTCCAGAGTTCCTTGTTCCTGGACCTGGAGGGGGTGCATTTGTTGAGAAGGAGTTAGCCCCAGGGAGTGGCAGCAAGGGCTTACTGCTCAGTCAGACCAGGAGGCAAAAATCCGTTCTACACTCCCAGGAAAACATCTTGCAAGGAGTTCAAGTGCCCTGATCCAGAGGAATCTGGGGACAAGCCACACTCCAACTGCCCAGCTGGAAGGAGATACGAACCAACACGGAGGCTGACTCATGCTAACTCGCTTGAAGCCCTGCCCTATGTTGATCTTTCTGGTTGCTGGTTCAGGAAGGGCAAATAGGAAATTGTAGAAAAGGCAAGACTGTAGGAGGCATCATGGCAGCCTAGAGCCCCCGGGGCTGTCAGCTTATCGCTTACCTTTACAGGTGAAACCTGGACAAATTTCCTGGAGGTTGGGGCTGGGCCGCTTTTTTAAACCAAAATGTGTGCTAGGAGTGTGGACAGGGAGGGAGGGGGGAAGGGGAGGGGGAGGGGAGAGGCAGAGATTGATGTAGGAAAGAAGGCTGTGGTCATGAAGGACTAGAAACCCTTCTTCCACCTTGACAGCAGCTATTAAAAAGAACCTACTCCAGAAAACCACAGGAAGGTGGGTGCCCTCTAAATCGCCTGTGGTGCTGATGGAGTGGGTGGGGCTTCTGCAACAGTCCATTTCAGCATGCCCCTTTCCCCAGCTTACTTCCCCATTCCCATTCTTGTGAGTGACACACACACACTTTCTCAACAAATTGTCTTTTTATTTATGACCTTCTTGTGTGTCCCTGGTGCCTTTCTTTTTATTTCCGGGTGGAAGCTTCAGCCGATAACCTCTGATCTGTGCCTATAGCAGAAGCGTCTGCACAGCCAGCGCTGCAGGGAAGCTTTTCCTCAGGACCCTCTTTGGGCCGTGGCAGTTTCCATTCAAGTTAAGTGGTTAAGAGGTGCCATGACATAGCCCCTGACTGGGGCTAACCTGCTGCACAAACCTCTGTGGGGGTCCTCCAGAACAAAGTTGTGCACAGGTGTTTAAGGAGCTACAAAGGGCTCCCATCAGGCACAGCTGGGACTAGGCTCCCCACTCCAAATATGGGGAACTGTGGTCCTCCTGCATGCCCACACTGTTTTCGTATGTTCCTGTCAGGAACTCTCCCCTCCTGGAGTCACAGGAGGGACAGTCTCTTAATGTTGCCCTACTGCTCCTGCCTTGCCACCCCACGTGGCCAGAATCTCTGCTTTGTCTCTCAGGCACGGGAGCAGAGCCAGGGCCACTGGACTCATCTGGCTGAAGCTGTTCTGGATCTTGGCACTGTTACTGGTGTCCCTCAGAGCAGTAATTACTGCCACTTAGTCTGGGTTAGTGATCTGGAGCAAGGAGCAGGCCAGCATGCGGTCTCCCGCTGCCAGCAGACCAACCGCGGGCAGAGCTATGGCAGTTCATAATAGTAACAATGATGGTAATAGCTGTCATTTATTGGACACTTACTGTGGGCCAGGCCCTGCTAGGTGTTTTACACGGGAATGGAGCCTCTTTCCCACTTCCCCTCCTCCCCAGTTTCTTCTCATCCTCTCTTGCTTTTGTTTTAAAGCAGAGAAAATAAAGGTTGTTCTGGGCAGATCAAAGTGGCTCAAATGCGTGCTTTGCACTTGAGCACCAGGGTCAGGAAGACAAGGCCAGGGGTGGGCAGAACTTTTGCTGGGAGCCAAACCCAGGAAATTACCTGCTGTTCTGGAAAACCTAGTCAGTTAAAGTACAAGGTTAAGAAAGGACATTCATGGTCTCAGGCCCCAGGAACTTAAAGAATGTCTGGTATTTCCAGGAAGCCAGTTATGATAGTGGGATAGCCTTAGGCAATGATCCTTGCCTAAACTACCCGTTTTGTTATGCCTTTATAACCTGCCCCTGAAATTAAAATTTGAGAGCTTAATCAAAACCCTCGACTTGTTCCCCTTCTTCATGTCTCTTGTCCCTTCATTGACCCCCCCCACTCCTACCCTCCACCCCTGCTGCCTAGGTCCTCACTGAATCCCCCCGCTGGCCAGGGCAAACTTTGCCATTCTTGGGGTTCAGCTGCTTTGTAGAGGGACCTCTCTTTGATAAATTAATTTTCTTTCAAGTCCAAACTTAGCTAACTATCTTACACAGCTCAGAACTGCCTGCCTAGGGATAGTACCACCCACAGTGGACTGGGGCCTCCTTCATCAATTAATAATCAAGACAAACCTCCCAAAGACACACCCATAGACTAGTCTGATCTAGGCAATTTCTCATTCCAAGGCTTTTCTCTCAGATAATTCTAGGCTGTGTCAAGTTGACAGTTAAAGCTGACTACAACACAAAACCATGAGTTACCAGACAGAATATCTGAGAACCACACATATCCATGACATTCTGGTGTTTGGTGTGTCGTGGGGTTCGAGAGTCAGAGGGATGCTGGAGAAATAGATTGGCTATAAAAATGTACCATGGAGGTCTGTTAAGACAAAACCCGACTGGTATTGACCTGAATTGACAGGATGGTGGCCACAGGTGACCTGGGGAGAGTGATCCTATGAAGTCAGAGATGATGGTGATCAGAAGCCATATTAGGGTAGGTTCAAGGATCACTTAACTGAGTTTGGGGGGGGGGTAAAGGTAACTAGGCAGGAAATTCTTTGAAAGAGTTTTGCTATAACTTAGACAATTCAGACAATAACTAAAAGTTAGGAAGGGGCTTGTGGACTACAGTAAAGAGAATCTTTTTAAGTGGGAGGTGAACATGTTCATGGCAAGGGCCAAGTGAGAGATGCCGAAAGTGAAGCCAGAGAAAGAAAACTAGGCAGAGGCTAGCATCTTAGTTATAATGATTGGTATTATCAATTTGATAGAATTTATAATCACCAGGGAGACAGAGCTCAGGGCATGGTTGTAAGGGATTATCTTGCCTTTGTTAACTGAGATGAAAAGACCTGTCCACTGTGGGCGGCATCAATCCCTGTCTGTATAGGTAGACAAAGGACACTGAGAAACACATGCATCCAACATTCAGTTTCTGATTGTGGATGTGGTTTGACCAGGTGCTTCAAGCAGCTGTTGCCTTGACTTCTCTCCCATGGTGGTCTGTATCCTTAAACTGTGATCCTGAATAAAAGAGCCTTTCTCCCTTAAGCTGCTGTTGTAAGAATGTTTCTTTACAAAGATTTTATTATTAGTGTGAACATGTATGGTTGTGGGCAGGAACGTGAGCATGCAAGTATCTGAGGAGGCCGAAGAAGGTGTCAGATATGCCTGGAGCTGTAGTTACATGTGGCTGTGAGCTGCCCAGTATGAGGGCAGGCAACCACACTCCAGCCCTCTGCCAGATCAACAAGTACACTTAATCAGTGAGTCATCTCTCTAACCTTCTGTCAGAATTATTTGTTAATCAAAGCAGCAGAAAAATAGATTGGGACAGTGTCTAGCTCCAGACTTCTCAACTTTCCAGTTGGACCTAAAGCCTTCTGATTCCTTATGGCTCCATTTCCTATGCAGAGGCTTGATGAGTGCTGAGGTCATTGCCTCTGGATTTGGTCCTAAGCTAGGGACCACTCTGTGTGAACCAGCTCCCCCTCCTCTGGAGTCTGATGCCTGTGGTAGAATTTTGTGGCTTCTGCTACCCCTGCTCCGTGATTCTGCCACCTCCAAGGTCCTCCGTTAATGTTTGCTAAGCGGTGAATGAATGGATGGATCCCGAGGACAGGGTTACTGCAAAGCACTCAAACATTTATCTTGAATCTCGGAAATGTAAGAAAAATTGGCCCATCTGTTTCTATATTATATCAGGATAGCAAGAAGCCACAGAACTTAACTGCAGGGTGCTCAATCATGTGTGACAATCCGGGAGAGAAGCAGGGTGTGTGTGTGTGTGTGTGTGTGTGTGTGTGTGTGTGTGTGTGTGTGTGTGTACGTGAACAAGAGTTGCATGCACAATATATGTGTATAAGACATATGTGGCCAAGTATGTTGCTGGATGAGTATGCCCTTGTTTTGTGACCATATCTAAGTGAGCTGGTATTTCCAGGAGTGTGTGCATTTATGTATATCCATGTGCCCTTGCATTCAGGGAAGCAGGGATTTTGCTTGTCACCATCTGCCTATATCCATGCGGTATGAACCCCACGAGAAGTCTCTCTCTTTCTTTTTAAAATCAAATTCTTGCTGTCCATATAAATTTAAAAAATGTCCCTCCTCACTCATTCAGACTAATCTGGGCTGAGTAGATATGAATTCATCAAAACTCCAGAAGTATTTAAGAAGGTAGTGACCATTTCCAGTCCTGGCTGGCTTGTGGTGCTTGCAGCCTTACCTCCTACCCTGAGAGGACATTACTTCCTCTACATGCACCTTCCTATTGAGGTCTTTACAGCAACAGAGAGAGCCTTGTTCAGGACATGGCACTGACCATAAGCAGAACATGTTAAAATGTCGCTCCTGTGATGGAACTAAACTATGAATTTTATTTCATTTTAATAAATTAAAAGTAAAACTTATCTCTGGAGAGATGGCTCAGTCAGTTGAAGTGCCTGCCCACAAACCCCAGGGACCTGAATTTGAATCCTCAGGAGCCATGTAAGAAGCCAGGAGTGATGGTGCATATCTGTGATCATAGCGCTGGGGAGGCAGGCTCAGCTGGTTCCATGGGGATCTCCAGCCAGGTAGGCTAGCTGAATCAATCAGTTCCAAGCTCAGTGGGAGACCCCATCTTAAATAAATAAATAAATAAATAAATAAATAAATAAATAAAGTTGAAGAGTGATGAAGAAGCCACCTGATACAATTTTTTTTCCACTCCGCAGGCACATGTGTGTGCACACATACATACATGTGCATGCATACGTGTGTGAACACACACACATAAATCTATACAGAGCCAGTTGCTATGATATTGAGCTGTTTTCATCTGGAGCCTGCATTCCGTGCCTTTCTTTCCCTCCTGCATCCTCAAATCCCAGCCTGGTGCCTGACACTGGGAGGCTGTGAGCCGAACACCAGCTCTCGGAAGGCAAGCAGCCAGGGTGGGTCTTCAGGGACTCACGCTAATGAATAGAATAATAGAGATTGATACAATAAGTGAAAAAATAAATATTGTCTGTAGATAAATGAGTGCTTCTGAAATGTTGGAGAAATATCTTCCCTAAAGAGTTACATAATGTCTTTATAGAGGAGTTTATCTTAAGAGTTTATTAAAATTGCCTCTCTTCCTCTCCCTCTCCCTCTCCCCCTCCCTGTCTCTCTGCATTAGAAGGGGGCTTAGCATTTCCCGATTCATTCCTGAGGCTCACCATTCTCATTCACCAGTGGATCCCCACTGGAGTTGAACCATCTAGGATCTGTGCTCTCTCTTGCTCGGTCCCTGTCTCACCCTAAGTGAGTGGCTTTTCATGAACTGCCTCTGAGAACAGCTGGAGCCTCGGTGAGGTGACCCCCATAGCGCCTACTCATGGGGTTGTGGGGACAACACAGACACCAGTTTCTCTGAAGCGTCTCCAGCATCCAGTAAGCTCTAGGAAGCTATTAATCATTGATAATAACATTAGTATTTAAATAATCATTTCCTTTGGTTAGAATCTCATGGCTGGCCAGTCAGTCGAGAGGAAATTTTTTTTTTTTTTTTAAAAAGCTATTATCGATGACTTCATTTTTTTTCACTTTTAATAAGAAATTGTAAAATCAAGACACATGATGCTTTATACATACCTCAAACCTGAAAAGGTTTATGAACTGATGATTTCTGTATTTTGCTTTAAAACCACAGGCTCCTTTATTTAATGGAAGCTCAGCACAGTAAAGTGGATAGAAGTGGGGATGCTAGGCCCGAGGGAAGTAGAGCTCAATGGCCCTCTCTGTCATGCTGCTCTCCGGCTTGTGTCACCTATATCCTCTTCAATTCCTCTCCCTAGGGGAGCAGGTGACATGTGCCATTCATTCCTTAGTCACCTAATCGCTTGACGTACTGTCTCTCCTTCCCTGTCTACAGTCTTCTTTCACTGTCTCTTAACTTCTCATATCCTGAGTTCTGGCTGGGGAGTCACTGGAGAAGCTTCTTTACATGTGTCTCCCGCTCCCTCTCCCAGAGCATCTGAACACCAAGAACGTGGCTAGGCACTGCCTTTCTTTCTGCGGTTGACTGCAAGTCCAGGCATATAGTAGACACTCAATAAATACTTGCAGAATGAGTGATTTTCATAGGAAAGACGGAAAGGTGTGGAGTCAGGAGGCGTGGCCAAAGACTCTGGGCAGCTCTACTGAACCTCTCCGAGTTGCAGTTTCCTCATTGATAAGTAGAAGTTCTCCCTGTTTTATATTCGTGTGAGGCATGAATGAAGCTAGATTAATTACGATGTTCTTGATACGAGTCTGAGGGATGTGTGGTGACTGTTGTTATAATCGGGTGTGTGGCCCAGTGAGCCTCTGGACTCCCTTCTGGGGCTAAGCAATGGGGATGGCTTCATTTGTAGAAAACATTTGCTAATTATTGTCTGGCTTGAATAATTATCTGGAGATCCTGGAAACAGCCCTTACCAGGGATCAAACTGTCACATCTGCCGCCGACCTTTAAGTAATCGGAGTGGGGGTAATTACAAAGGGCTGGTGTCTCTCTAAATATAGCTGTTCCCCAGCTAAAGGTCAACTCAAGGGAGCACAGTTTGATAATTGCAAGCAATTTGATAATGAATTGGGGCAAACACTCCCAGGGGTGCAGTCAAAGCTTTCCTGTTAAAAAAGACCAGGCAGCCCAATGGGGAGGTCTTGGATTTCTGAGTCCTACTGGAGAACGTCAAAGTTCTAAGAATAAAGTGGTAGCCACCCTGGCAAGGTGCTAAGTTCTGTAGACGGTTTGTGGGAGTGTATCCATCACCCTAGGGTCATGGGCTGGAACCCTGGTCTTCACAGTGTCTGTGTGGAGATGGGTGGAATCTGTAAGAGATGAGGCCTCAAGGTAATTAAGCCACTGGGCACATTGCCTCAGAAAGGATTAATGCTGGTCTCGTGGAGTTAGTTCCTGTGAAAATGGGGTTGATAAGAGCAAAGACTCCCCATGCCTGTGGCCTTTTCTGCATGTGTTTGCTTCCCTTCCCTTCCCTTCCCTTCCCTTCCCTTCCCTTCCCTTCCCTTCCCTTCCCTTCCCTTCCCTTCCCTTCCCTTCCCTTCCCCCCACCCCCTCTCTCACTTTGGTTTTTTGAGACAGGGTTTCTCTGTGTAGTCCTGGCTCTCCTGGAACTCACTTTGTAGACCAGGCTGGCCTCGAACTCAGAAATCCACCTGCCTCTGCCTCCCAAGTGCTGGGATTAAAAGCGTGTGCCACCACTGCCCGGCTCTGCTTCCCTTCTCACTTCCTTCATGTTGTGACACCACCAAAAGGGTCCTCACTGGAGGCCAAACAGATGAGGGTATTCAACCTTGGAAATGCAGTATCTAAAATATTAGCTAAATAAGCCCCTTTTCTCTATAAAGTAACTAGGCAACAGGAAATGGATTAATTCTGATGGTAATTGTGGTGGTACTTATGTCGGGATGTGTGTGTGTGTGTGTGTGTGTGTGTGTGTGTGTGTGTTGTTGGAGTCTGTATTCTCCATCACTAGGTTCTCAGAATCTTAGGTTATGAGATTCTTCTCTGATCCAGTGTTTGTTTCCAAGCTGCAAGCCTCAGGTCCACAGAGGCAATTTCTATCCTCTGGCTAAGACCACTGAACAAAAACCCCAGCAGATGAAGCTCAAAGGAAGACCTGGGTGTGAATCTTGGTCCTGTCAGGATTCATTCTTTGTGGGATGCTTCCTTCATTGGGCTCAGTTTCCTTATCTTATTGGTTTCCTCATGGAAACTGTGGTGCTTATAAATACTGTTCATAAGCTCATAGGTAGAGCCAGTCAGGGAATAAACCTGATCACTTGGAAAACCTCAAAGAGTCCGTAAACTCTTCAGATGGAGATGCTCAAGACAAACCATCCTTCCCCTCTGCTTAGCTCCATTCTAAGCACTGCTGGAGTGGGGCCTTGACATTTCTTGCAGCCCCCCTGTCTCTGTCCCCAACCAGCATTCATGCTGAGAACTTTTGGAGGGAGATGACTTAAAATGAAACGAGAGTAGCGAGATTAAATTTGAGAAGAGTGAGAGGGGGCTGGGAGATGGCAAAGTGGTTAAGTGTTTGTCACTCTTGCATAGGACCTGAGTTCAGTTCCCAGCACCCACACTGGGCAACTCTGGCTTCTGGAGTCACCTGCACCCATGTACACAAACCCTCAAAGACACCCATGCAATTGTGTATGACCTAAAATGAAATAAAATCTTAAAAAATAAGGGTTATTGCCAAGCAAAGACTTTGGAGTCGTCTCCCTTTTCTTTACTAGATTTATTGTTCCACTTTCTCTCATAGTTCATATCATCCACAGTCTATACCTTCTGTCAAAAAAAAATCCCCCACTATGCCTGGACTTTCCAAATCCTATCACTTATAATATTTAGAAAAAGCCTTTCCCTTCTGGCTTAGCAGGATGTTCAATAGAGAGGAATGGCAATAATACTTGCCAGCAGGTGTCGCCACTGAGCACTCAATGAGTTCAGGCACTCAGCAGCTCAGGATTGCAACTGCCTGGTTTCCCATTAGGAACAGGTCCAACTGTGGACAAAGCAGCCTCCTTGGGGCAAAGACTAAACACAAAGACTGTATGGCGTGCTGTCAGGCAGTGGTGAACACTGTGAAGAAAGGATGGAAGCTGCGTGAAGGGCCAGGGCTCTTTTAGTCAGGATGGTTGAGGAAGGTCTGGGAGGGGTGTGTGAAATATCTTAAGGCCATAGGGAATAATGAGTAAGGCACGTTACCTGAAATTATTGGCTTTCTTCTTATCACAGAACTGAGTTTTTGCTTCTGAACCTGTATCCCATAGAGCTTGAGGGCTTGACATCAATTTCGTTCTTTAGGGAGCTCTACCCACAGGGAGTAGTTGTGATTCTGGATGGCTAGGCAGAACCAAGCACGAGGAGAGAGACGGGGCAGTTTACCCTCCCTCTGCTCGCCAGCATCCAGAACACCTCTGCTGGGGTTTTCCACACGCTTGCTGCCTTTCTCTTATTTCTGGGTCATACTGGACACGGGGACACTTCATGGCTTGTTCTTGGTTCCATTTGCTTGGGCATCTTTGTTCAGAGGGGCTGATAAAAATAAGTCTGCCCTGCTGCCTTCCGCCTCTCTGTTTTCTTTTCCTTAGCAAGGTGGAGGTAGGGTTTCTCTGCCAAGCTCCAGGGAGTGGACTAAGAGTTCTGTCAGCCAAGACCCTTGTCAAGTGCTGGGAGCCAAACCCAGAAAATTACCTGCTGTTCTAGAAAGTCTAGTCAGTACAAGGTTAAGAAAGGACTTTCACAGGTCTCAGGACCCAGGAACTTAAAGAACGTCTGGCAGTTCCTTGGAGCTGGTTATGACAGTGGGATGGTCTAGGGCAATAAGGCTATGACAGTGGACTGGTCTTAGACAATAAGGATTCCATAGTGGGATCGCCCTAAGCAATGACCCTCGCCCAAACTTCCCAGTTTGCTGTGTCCTTATAAACTGCCCCTAAAATTAAAGTTTTAGAGCTTGATCAGAACCCCAGACTTGCTTTCATTCCTTGTGTCTCTTGTCCTTTCATTCGTTCGCCCCCTTCCCTAAGGTCTCAGTGAATCTCCGTGGGCCGGGGCAGTCAAGACCAGAGAACGAAGCTTCCCTAAAGGCTTAGGCCTCTTGCAACACAGAAACAGGGAAATCTGCTGGCTATTTCTAGTTTTGTCTGGCCCAAGCAAGCCCCTGAAGACCATAAACAAAATACTGGCTGGCACGTAGGAGGGTGAGTGGTGAGGAGGGAAACCTGGGTGAAAAACCTACTTGGATAGATCTGTATTTTGAACACCACCCCTCTTACCTGCTCAGCACACTTCCACCGCACACCCCGACTTCTTCACTTCTCCCAAGTACACGGAGAGCCCATTGGACACAGGGGGTACCCGATGCCTATGTATTTGTACCTACCCACATGTTCAAGCCCACGTTGGCCTCCTCCAGGGAGAGTGTGGTTTCTCCCTCTGTGTGTAGAGGGTAATTAAGTAGCTAGTTTTTCTTTTTGCCCTAAATGAACAGCAAAGGCTGCCAGGCAAGAGGCAAGAGGCAACAGGAAGCGTTCCGTTAGCTCCCAGCTGGCTCGGAAACTCTTGTCTAAAAATACAGAGAAGAGGGAGTGTGAAGGGGTGTGTAGGAGGGTTGTCCCCACAGTCAGGACAACTGGGGCCATCATGGAATACGTGCCCAAAATCTCTGTGCCCAGCGCTTCTTTTAATACAAACTCTCTCCCACCCGGACGTCCCTAGCAAACTTTTCATGAATATGAGCAATCTTTTCCCCCAAGCCCTTAAAATGAAAAATCAAAAACAAAAACAAAGGAAGCTGCGTGATGGGGGCGGGGTATCAGACTGTGATGTAGGGAGTGCCAGGCAAGCTGGACCAATTAGCTGTCTTCCCAGTCTTGGTTCTCTGTGGTAGTCTCTGACAGTTTGGCTGGGGCATGAGGGGTGCCTGTGGGGCCTGGTGTGTCTGACATGCAATTAGGGCTCATTCAGCTGACCGGTTAGCCTTCTCCTGTCCTGCTGCTTGGTAGTCAGTGATAGCTCCAAGTGTAGAAGGTGTTAATTGGACACCAAAGCCCAGACAGCTTCCCATCTGCCTGGTCTGGCCTTGCCCAGGGTCCAGCTTTCTTTCCTGCCCCTAGCTCTAATCCAAACTTGTTTTCTCTGGCACAGCACTATTCCTCTAAAGTAGCAATGCTTAAAAAGCCCAGGACAGAGCAGAGGCAAGGTCGTTAGGCATTAAGGAGTTGGGACTGGATAATGGAGAGGGGAGAAGCCAAGAGATCATGAGGTCACCCAGTTGGTCACAGCACCGAAGTGGGAAGTGAAGGCCCTTCTTTGCCTGACACTGGTCTCTTTAAGATGAGGCAAAGTCCTTGGAGAGAGAACTTGTCACTCTGATCCTCAAACCCTGATGTACAAATTGTTCTGTTTTCTCCTAGGATGGTTGTGTTAGCAATTTCAGGGAGGTCATGGGGTCACGATGAGTTAATACACGTGTCCTCTGGAGGAAAGCATGTCTCCTTTTCCCAGACAGACAGCACTGGAAATATCTGCACATTGACATCCCTGATGTCCAGCCTCAGTGTGGAGCCCCTCTATCTTGTCTCATGTGTACAAGGCTACCCTGAATAATGCTGGAATTACAGGGTGTTCCAAAGAGTCCTGCGAATCTGGCCCTCCACTTCCTTCCTGGATTGGTATCACCTATGCAGGTTCTTTTCTTGTGACTCTAGAGTTCCTGCCACTCTCAAGGGTGCCTTCTAGTTCTCTGCCCTACTGGCGTAAACTAGATGAGTTAGCTCGCTTTGGCCATGGAATGTGGGCAGTAGTGACTGAGTCCCAGTTTGGGATTGAGATTCAAAGATGCTACTCCACTCTCTCAACTTGTCTCTGTTACATCCAGTGTAGTGCTTTGAGTATGTTTTGCCCCTGGGAAGTGGCACTGTTGGGAGTTGTGACCTTATCAGAGGGGTGTGGCCTTATTGGAGGACCTGTGTTACTGTGTGGGCAGGATTTGAGGTCTCCTAGTATGCAGGCTCTGACCAATTCGGAAGAGAGCCTCCTCCCGGCTGCCTGCAGAAGAAAGTGTCCTTCTGCCTGCCTTTGGATCAAGATGTAAAACTCTCAGCTCCTTCTCCAGCACCTCCAGCACCATGTCTGTCTGGACACTGCCATGCTTCTTGCCATGATGGTAATGGACTGGACCTCTGGAACTGTACACCAGCAGCCCCAATTAAATGCTGTCCTTTTAATAGTCGCCTTGGTCATGATGTCTCTTCATAGCAATGAAACCCTAACTAAGACACCCAGAATTGGCTATAGATGGTGCATGCTCCTGGCAGCCATGTGCTTTTAGTCAGAAACCCAAAATGACCCAGGGAGGCAACCTGAGCCAAGGCTCAAGCATGGGCCACCATGGCCCATGTGAATGTGTTCCATATCATCCAAACCTAGATGGACCCATGGATGGAGGAGTTTGAGAAGGAGTGTATGTTGTAGAGACAGAGACAGAAAGGAAAGAAAAGGAGAAGGAAGGGGAGAAGGAAGAAGAGGAGAAGGAGGAGGGAGAAGAGAAAGAGGAGGAGAAGGAGAAGGAGAAGGAGAAGGAGAATATTCTAGTAACTCTAGGAAAGGGATGTGAATGGGCACCCTTGGGTGTCCTGAAGCCAAACTCAATAGAGAAACTATCACACCATCATAGCAAGTACAGCATGAGGTGGGGCACCATCTCACAGAAGGCCAGACACTGGCTGCTCCGGAGGAGCCACACAACTCCAGAATGAGGCTGGAGAAATGAGCCAGAACTGTTTCCAGAACCATTCCCTGGGGGGAGGGTACAGTGCAGAGAGTGGACATAGCTATTTCTGGGGTAACATGCAGTGAAGTCTGTTAAGAGGGAGCCAGGCAGAAGGATGCCAAGGACATCCAGGCTGGTTTTGGAATAGTTAAGACCTGTGTTGATTTGGAAGCCTGGGCAGCAACTATATACACACTGCTGAGATACAGGGAAGACTCTGGAATGAAGGAAGAGTTTCCTAATCAGTTTAAGCGTGTGCGAGCGACAGATGACTCCTCCCCAGGAGTCCCAGTGCAGGGAGAATGGCTGTAATTGCAGGCACTTGGCAGGGAAATCAGGCGCCTGCCTCTAGTCCCTTAGGCTGCCTTCCCTGGGGACCCCAGTTCAGAGACCCTCCTACAGAGAGTTGGCTCCCTGAGCGGAGATCAGCTGACCCTGTGCAGAAGTTGACCACAGACTGTTTGCATATAGCTTGGATTTTGGTTGGGGGTTTCCTAATTGGCTGGTTTATCATTTAAAATATTATGTGCAGGGATTAGGATGCATGTGGAATTTTTATTTCAGCTGTTTGTGTG